>NC_090757.1:24114269-24286769 GCF_036898095.1 Palaemon carinicauda
GGGCACTCCCTCCTCCTAAGGTGTAAGTCTCCTAAGAAAGTGTTTCTCGGTAAGTATGTTAGGAAAAATACAAATTACTTAAAATTTGTGATTTGTTCCGACACAGAGACTTACCTCGAAACACTTTCTTAGGAGACTTACACCTTAGGAGGAGGGAGTGCCCTTAACCCCTGACCCCGATGGACATTAGGATAAACTACACAAGAGACTCATTAAGTGTGATATAACACTTACCCTTCTGCAATGTCTTCGTTGTGCTTGATATTGCTGAATTTGAGACTTGTGTAATGAGCGATATTCTTGATGACGACTGATAGTACGAGAAAAGTGAGAAAAGGGAAAAAATAGAACTCAGATCCTTGTGTCTAGATTGAGCCTGGGGCTTGAGCCGTCAAACCGAATGAAGGGTTGAGATGACCGGCCCGATGGAAAACCATCTAGGGACCTTCTCGTACAGTCCTTGAGATAATGTGCAGTGAAGGTCGATTGGTTGGACCAAGTTCCCGCTTGAAGAACCTGAGCTACCGACATATTCTTTTCGAATGCTAGGGAGGTGCTAATGCCCCTAACAATGTGAGACCTGGGTTTCCCCGGTGTAGGAAGTAGGCTTGCATGATCACTTGCCTAAGCCAGAACGAAACCGTATTCTTGGATATGTTTTTCTTCGATTTACCCCATGAGACGAAGAGATTCTTAATAGACGGGCAGAGGTTTGCCGTTCTCTTAAGGTATTTCCTAATAACCCTGACCAGGCACAATTTTAGGTCCTCCGGGTTTCCTTTATTCAGGATTGCCGGAATAGAAAAGCTCTCAAACCTCGGATCCCACACCGAGGGGTTGAGTCTTGGCGACGAAGGATGTGACAAACTTAAAGGTTACCTCCTTCCATCCCCTAGAGTGCTCCACCTCAAATGACAGTCCGTGTAGCTCGCCCACCCTTTTAGCTGAGGCTAATGCTAGCAAGAAGACCGCCTTGAACGTGAGATTCTTGTCATCAATGTCCTTTAATGGCTCGAATGGTGGTTTCCGTAGCATATCTAGGACTCGCGCCAAGTCCCAACTCGGGATTCTAGGGGCGGAAGGGGGGCATGATTGTTCGAAAGCCCTGATAAGCATGGAGATATGCCTGGAGGAGCCGAGATCTATGCCCTTGAGAAGAAAGACTTGACCCAGGGCCGCCCGAACTCCCTTAATCGCTGGGACTGACATGGCTAACTTATCCCTGAGATGTACCATGAAGTCTGCTATCACGGGCACTGACGCTTCTAAGGGCTCTATCTTCTTGTCCCTGCACCACTTCATGAATACCGTCCACTTAGACTGGTAGACGGCTGTGGATGATTTCCTCAGGTACAGCGACATCATCCTAGCTGTCTTGCCGGAGTACCCTTGTTTCTTCAGGAGTCGCTGGATAACCTCCAGGCGTGAAGACGAAGGGCTTGCGGGTTTCTGTGAAGCCGCTGAAAGTGTGGTTGTTTTAATAGGTCTGACCTGTTGGGCAGAGGCCAAGGAGGTAGAATGGTGAGGTTCCTTAGGTCCGCGAACCATTCTCTCTCCGGCCACCAAGGCGCTACCAAAGTCATCCTTAGGTTGGTTGCTGCCCTTACTCTATTGAGGACTTGTCTTATCAGGGAGAAGGGGGGGAAGGCGTATACGTCTAGACCGTCCCACTTGTGCTGAAAGGCGTCTTCCATTGCCGCCTTCGGATCTGGGACAGGAGAAAGAAATACGGGGAGTTGAGCGTTCAACCTTGTTGCAAACAGGTCCATTACTGGGGATCCCCACATCTGGATAATGTAGCTTGCCACTTGTGGGTGTAGGGACCATTCTGTCGCTACCACTTGCCCCGCCCTGCTGAGGCCGTCTGCTAGGACGTTGTTCTTCCCCGGAATGAACCTTGCCGTCAGGATGATGCCCTTCTGTTCCGCCCATTTTAGGATTTGAAGGGCTTGTTCGCACAACTCCTTTGATCTCAGTCCCCCCCTCCTTCTTCACGTAAGCCACCACCGTTGCATTGTCTGACATTAGGGCCACCGATTGTGTCTGACATTAGGGCCACCGATTGCCCTCTCATGTCCTCCTCGAAGTGGTTGCTGGCTTCTTGGACCGCTCTCATTTCCAGGACATTTATGTGTAGGGACTTCTCCCTTTCTGACCACGTCCCCTTTGCTGTCTTTTCCCGGAGATGGGCTCCCCACCCTTCCTTCGATGCGTCCGTGAAGAGAAGGACCTCCGGAGGTTGGGAGGACAGTGGCCTCTCTCTTAGGGTGTGTGACCGATCCTGCCACCACTCCAAGGCTTTCCTGGTCTCCTGAAGGAGTGGCACCACAATGTCCGGGGAACTTTTCTGGTTCCAATGTTCTTTTTTCCATTGAACCACCCTTAGGTTCTGTCTCCCGTGAGGTACCAGCTTCTCTAAGGACACCAGGTGTCCTACCAACCTCTGCCAATCCTTCGCTCTTCTGGGGCGACCAAGAAGGAAGGGCAGGAGCACTCGATCCAGGTTGTCCAGCCTGTCCGTGGATGGGAATGCCTTGACCTGTAATGAATCCAGGACTATTCCCAGTACGTCATCCTGTTGTATGGGGTTAGCTGCGATTTCTCCAAGTTGACCACAATGCCCAGGGTTTTGCACAATTGTAGAAGATCTTCGCCCTGCTGTTTCAAGTCTTCCTTTGAGGATGAAAGGAGTAGCCAGTCGTCCAGGTATCTGATGAGTCGAATGCCCCGTTCGTGGGCCCATACGGAGACCGTCGTAAAGACCCTCGTGAATACCTGGGGGGCTGTTGAAAGACCGAAGCACAGGGCCTTGAATTGTAACACCTGGGCACCCCACTTCACCCGGAGAAACTTCCTGCTCGATGGACGAATAGGCACTTGGAAGTAGGCGTCCTTGAGGTCTATAGAAATCATAAAGTCGCCCTCCCTCAAGGATGCCATGACCGTTCTTGGAGTGTCCATTTTGAAGGTTACTTTCCTGAGAAATTTGTTGAGGGCTGACAGGTCTATTACAGGTCTCCACCCTCCTGTCGCTTTTCCCACTAGGAACAGGCGGCTGTAGAACCCCGGACCCGGGAATTTCACTGCTTCTAAGGCTCCCTTTTGCAGCATCGTCGTGACCTCCTCGTCCAGCGCTGCTCTCTACGCCAGGTCCTTGGGCACCAACCAGTCCGCCTGTGTTGCTGGAACCAGAGGGGGTGGCTCTTCCACGAAGGGAATCCTGTAGCCCTCTTTCAGCACTGTTACTGTCCACGGATCTGCTCTGTGGAGCTTCCATGCTTCCCATGTGAGTCTGAGGCATCCCCCTACCTGAGGCTTGGGCAGGGGAAGGGGGCCTCCCATCTTATCTCCTACGGGAGGAACGGCCTGCCCGTCTTCTCCTGGAGGAGTAGAATGAAGACCTATACGTTGGAGGGGTAGAGGAGGATCCTCTTCGAGGGGGAACCGCAGAGGAAGGCCACTGTCCTGACGAGGGTTCCCTCCTTCCTTGAGTTGGTGCGGAACGCGCAGCCATGGGTGCTTCCGTCACTGGCCTCCTGAAGACGGGGCGTCGTGCAGGCTATGTTCAGGGTAGGTAGCTCCCTCTTTTTGGCCAACTTCTCCACGACATCTTCCGCCTTCTTCGAAGGAATAAGCTGCTCCCCCCAGACGGAGCAGGTCTTCAAGGCTTTCGCTTCCCTGTCGGGAATCTTAATGGGAAGGTTCTTGACTAGGGCGTCTCTTCTCCGGAGGATCCAGTTTGCGGAGAGCTAAAGACTGAAAGGTCAGGAATTTAAGGGCGCGGCTACCTGACCCCAGCAACTCATTCAGAGCCTCCCGTTTTGCAGGCTCCATGGAGTCTGTAGGGATCTGGGTGCCTACTAGGGTGGTGGCCCACCAATCCAGCCAGGAGGCCACATTAACCAAGTCCTTAGACATCTCCTCCATCATTGCCGACTCGGAAGGGGAGAAGAAGGTGGATGCTGACGATGCCCTCTTGTCGGAGATGCCCTGGCACAGGATGTCTAGGGTTTCCTCGGTCTTGCAAGCACCGGTCGGCCTATTTTCCAAAGTGTAGTACTTTGTTTGCGACTTCAAACCCTGTAAGAGCTTTGCTGAGCTGTGGCCCCTGCAGGAGTCGCTATTGCGGGATATGACCCTATCGATGCGAGTCCTTCCAATCCCCACATTACTGGCCTCGGGAAGGGAGAGAGAGGACTTTTTCTGGGCGGGGACGGCTATGAACTTGTTCAGGCCTGAAGTCCAGGGTTCTTCCTCCTGAGGGGCGGGTTCTATAAGGTTGTTACAACCCCTAATTAAGGCAAGGACTCTCCTGTACGCGGAGTCCTCCGTCACCGACGACTCGCCCTCCCCTCCTTCCGACCGATGGGGCGATGCGTGAGCACGGTCGCCGCCGTGATGACGGGGCCCTCGGTTCCCTTTACCTTCGACGTCCGCCGTCTCTCTCCTCTTCGAGGCCTTTTTCGGCGAAACGGGCTCCTCCGTGAGATAGTTCGACGGAGGTGTCCGTCCCCGTCTAGATTCTCGATGGGGGGACCTGTCGAGGCTGCCCATCCTAGACGACGGCTCCCTCCGCTGGGCGGAATAAGCGTCTCCTGGACGGGTCTTAGGCCTGCAAGATGCAGCCCTTCGCTCATCTGGTGACTCCCTGGCGCGGCACGTGGAGGCCCTTCTAGGAGGACTGTCTCCTGCTCGCTCAGGTGTCGATCTAATAGACCTGGAAAAGTCTTTCAAGTTGTTTCTTGGGACGAAAACCCACGTCCCTTGCGGGGAGACTGGTCTCCTGCTTTTGGTTGGAGGGGAACGGGGACTCATCCTGTCCCGAGATCTTGTGGGAGACCGCGAAGGGGAGTTCCTCCGCACAGATCGATCTCGTTTCCTCCTCTGGCGTCTCCGCCGTTCACTGCTTGAAGAATCCGAAGAGTCACGTCCCGACGAGTAAGACTTACCCCCGTATCAAGACCTAGCACGTGACTGTGTTTTCTTGGGGCTACGCCGTACCCCTGACGTAGATGGAATGGGGAGACTCTCCTGTAGCGAAGTCTTCGGCGGCAACCACCCCGACGGGCCCGCCAAGCAGGGGAAGGACTCGCTTAGGCCTTCCTCCATGTCCAGTGGGGACCTCATCGGAGTCCTCGGTATGTCCCAAGCCAAAGGATCCTCTTGCGGGGACTCCCCTCTGCCGACGACGCCCTCCGTCGCTGATGCCCCTGAAACTTCCACCCAGGAACCTGACGAAGAAAATGGGACACTATTAGACCATATGGGGTCCCCCGACGAGACGCGGCCCCTATGTGAGAGAGCCACGTCCCTCGGACCCCCACTACACTCACTTACGGGCGACTGAACTGCCTTGGCAAACGAAGAATCGCCAACAAATTCCCTCTCTTGGGAAAGCGGAGCCATCTGCTTGTTCTCCCTGGACTTACCTCGTCCCCTACTCTGGGTAGGGGATGAAGGATGTACCCTACCTGACCCTTCTCCTGCTGAAGTTGCAGGGGAAGATACGCTAGTCTTCCTAGGGGACCTCTTCGACGTCTTCTTTTTTTTGGTGCCGAATTTTACCCACTGGACCTCGGTCCAATCGGCACATTCGGAACACTTGTCCAACGGCGAACATGCTTTACCCCTACACGAGGTACACAGCGTATGTGGGTCAACATCGGGCTTGGACAGAAAAGCCCCGCACGATTTACCGGCTCTAGGCCCAGGACAACGGCGAGCGTGCTCCATAGCACAACACAAAGGGCCGTAGACACAAGAAAACCAAAAGGGAAAGCACTAAAACACTAGGAAAGCACAAGGGAGCGAATTCAAAAGAACGTAGGCAAGGCACTAAACACACGCTAGGGAATCCAGACCACGTGGGAAGCACGTGGAATCAAACACAAAGGGAGTCGCACAGAGTATGAGAAGCGACGTGTACACACGACGCGACCAGAAAACTTACTGCCGGGTCGATCTCAAAGCCACGCGACCTTCATCGGGCATTGCCCCCAGGTCACGTTCTCTCCCTCTAATCAGGACACTGTATAGAACATGGAGGTAGGGTAAACTACACAAAACTCTGGTCGTCTGAGAGGAGTTACCAGTAACCTCCTAAGAAAGTGTTTCGAGGTAAGTCTCTGTGTCGGAACAAATCCTGTTTTGGTGTAAGCATAATGGGAAATATTTGTAAAATATCCCCTAAAAAAAAGATGCTGCCTTCTACTGTACTCAAATTATAATTTTTGTCATAATAAAATTCCCTATACCTACTTTGCAAATACAGTATTCAACTGTAATCTATATCCCAATCAAAGAGACCAAGCAGTGAAATAACTGTCAAATGCTGTATTCTCATTCCTACATAGCATTTTCAAATATCAAAGTATAAATACATATCATAATATGCCTGCTTTGAAGAGAATAAAATTAACATGATATTGTATTACTGCAAATACTGAATGAGTCTTAACAACAATGTTAAAGACAGTGCTGCTTACTATAAGCTAATGCAAACATTTTCCTACAGTTAAGCACAAATGACAGGTTCAACATATTCAGAGGGAAAATTAGATACTGTATACAATTCACTTAACCCTTTTACCACCAATGGACATACTGGTACGTTTTACAAAACTCATCTCTTTACCCCCCTGGACGTACTGGTACGTCCTTGCAAAAAACTGCTATTTACATTTTTTTTTTTGCATATTTTTGATGACTTTTTGAGAAATTTCAGGCATTTTCCAAAAGAATGAGACCAACCTGACCTCTCTATGATGAAAATTAAGGCTGTTAGAGCAATTTAAAAAATATATATTACAAAATGTGCTTGGAAAAAAAAAGGCTTAGGGGTTAAGGGTTGGAAAGTTCCAAATAGCCTGGGGGTAAAAGGGTTAATAATAAAATTGGTGAATAAAAATTATGCCATAATACAGTGCTCAAAATTATTTTTTTTTTAAATTCAATTTGGTAACTCAAGTTGAAAATTTATACTTGTTTTGTGTATGACCTTAAACAAGGTCTTAAAACAAGATAAAACTTACCTCCATCTGACTAGAACTCAAGTTGCGGCTGTCTTCATCATTAAACCCACCAACCTGTAAGAAAGAGCATAAAAGTTTCCAGTGATTTCAACATACGGTACAATCTATTTATCAAAAAATACGCAGAGACAGAAGTAATTTCAAAACTATTATCAAATACTTTCATGTATTGTTAACAATCATAATAATACACATTTATTAGGTCATTGTGCAATTACAAGAAACTTGATATCAGTTCTTAAACAATCTACTCTACCCTTCAGTTAGAAATCATCAATAGGGGTGAAGCCAAGGTATAAAAGTTTACTAAAATATTTTTCAAATTAAGCGAGTTGTAGGAATATGAAGACACCAAAACTATTAGTACTTCAACTTTAACAAAAAGTATAAGCTTGACTAACTCCGACAACATGAAATATCTCTTAAAAGACTGACAGGTATAGTATAAACACTTCCCTATTTCTAATGACATACAGTACATGTGAAACAGCATTCGACCCTACCATCCACTTATTCAAACAGAAATCAATATAAATTAACCACAACAGTTAAAAGTTTTTTTTTGATAACTACAGTTAACATACATACATACATATACCAAGGCACTTCCCCCAATTTTGGGGGGTAGCCGACATCAAAAAATGAAACAAAACAAAAAGGGGACCTCTACTCTCTACGTTCCTCCCAGCCTAACAAGGGACTCAACCGAGTTCAGCTGGTACTGCTAGGGTGCCACAGCCCACCCTCCCCCGTTATCCACCACAGATGAAGCTTCATAATGCTGAATCCCCTACTGCTGCTACCTCCGCGGTCATCTAAGGCACCGGAGGAAGTAGCAGGGCCTACTGGAACTGCGTCACAATCGCTCGCCATTCATTCCTATTTCTAGCACGCTCTCTTACCTCTCTCATATCTATCCTCTTATCACCCAGAGCTTTCTTCACTCCATCCATCCACCCAAACCTTGGCCTTCCTCTTGTACTTCTCCCATCAACTCTTGCATTCATCACCTTCTTCAGCAGACAGCCATTTTCCATTCTCTCAACATGGCCAAACCACAGTTAAAAAGATTTAAAATTGAAAAAGAGCAAACTGATAAAACAAAATGGCAGTAGAATAAGAAACTGAAAAGATGAAATCATATACAGTACAAAATTACTTGAGAATGTCATTAAATACCTCTTGGTTTAGAATATCATCTGCATCATCACTAATATCGCTAAAAGTGTCCTTTTCCTGTAGAGAAGCATCAGCTTCTCCAGGGGTTGCTGCTGGGGTTTCTGTTTGCTGCCGCTTGGGAGGTGAAGCATCCATACTATTTTCTTCGGATTGACTTCTCTTCTTATCATCTCCACTCACAGGTTCTGGTTCAGATGGTTGCTTGGCTGATGTAAGTCAAATAAAGTATTATGTAAAATTACTTTGAAAAGAATTTATGAGATATCAAATAGCATATGAAATAAATCACTATTATTGAACATAGTATATTTAAATTGAGTTTTGTTTTGAAAGATCCTTTAGATACAATTTCAAAATATCAAAAATTACCTTCAGGTATTGGTTCTGGAGATGCTGCAGCAGGTGGAGGTAGCTTCTCTTTTTTAGCAGGAGATTCTGCTTCTGAGGACGGTGCTGCATCAGCTGCCCGACGTACCCAAGATCCCTTGCCGGGATCATATTCCCAAAGTTCACCTAATGGACATTTTCAAATTATTATTTCTAACCTTGATGCAGGTTATTTTCAAAGAAGAAACAGTGAATTTTAATTTCAGCTTAAGGATAACCCTATAAAATTAAAATCTTTAAATAAAGAAAATATAAAATAAAGTACTGGTACTGCAACACAGCTGCAATCTAAAATGACTACCATCAGTTTACACTTTTCTCCCACTGCCTGGATACTTGGAATAACAGATGGTTGTCTAAGCTAATCATTTGTCTTCTGTTATTTATCAAGATAAGTACATATAGTTCTCCCTATAAAAGAATATTAAACACAATTTCTATATTTATATGTACCATACAATTATACTTAAGATGTTATTTTGTTTTGTATACATGAAAAACATCAATAACTTATTCTTTTCAAGCAAAAAAAAAAAAATCGTATCGTATCTTATCATCTTAGAAATTTTTCAGAATTTTATAATTCTACACATGTTAAGGATCACACTAAACCACATTATGGTACAAGTTTAAAAAAAACTATAAGGTAAGTTTTCATTTATATAATTTTTTATGTAAAACTAATATACTAAATTCTCAACTTTACAGTTAATTTTCTGGATTTCGGTATAAAATGAAGGTTAATAAGTCTGCATACACTGGTACAGTACATCATACCACCATAATTTATGTTATTACATCAACACATAGAGCTTCCCCATTATTATGTATTCAATGAATATCTTAAATTACTGTATTTGAAGATCAGACATGAAACATTTAAAACATTTTCATAAGTTAAATACGCAAATTGTATTACTGTATTAATACAAAATTATAAAGCCTTTCGCTTAAAATCTTTAAGGTTATAAAAGTAGTTAATTTTTGCAGTTAAACACATAATATTCTAAAATTCTGCTTTCAAATCTTCAAAATATTTCACAGGTAATAATAACAATAATAAATTTATTCACAGAATTCTCAAGCGATTGTGCTCCACTCTCAACCATTTTGAAATTAATACATACTCAAAAAGATTCAAACCACTTCTTCACAGATGCCTTATTTTAGGTAACTAGGTGGGCAGGCCATTACCAATTTAAACTATCCAATTCTCAATAATAGCTAATATGACACTATTGGTCGGTAAGAATTTTTACAATTAGAAAATTCACCAAACGTTCAGCTGGGCTCCACAAGGCACTAGAAGAGTTGGAAGACCCAGGCCTACATGATTGAAGACTATGAAGTGTGAAGTAGGAGATGGTGAATGGAGATGTATTGAATTAAAAGCTCAAGATAGAGATGACTGGCGAAATCTAACCGAGGCCCCTTGTGTCAATAGGCGTAGGAGGAGATAATGATGAGAAAATTCTATAAAATCTATCAGCTTTGAACAACTTTTGTTAAATGACCAACAGATTGCAGGTGCAGTTAATCAAAAGATACTTACTGAGGCAAAGGTAATATGGCCATAAATATTGTCAAAAGAGCCAGTGAAAATCTTTGTATCAAAATAACAAAACAGTTATTGATGAGAGGAGACTGCAAAGCTACTTGGCCCCAAAAAGTAAATCCTCTATAACTAACTGATGTAAAAGTTAATCCTTCCATAAAGGTAAGTTGATTTACTGATTATATTTTCTAAACTCTCGTGGGATACATTATGTCAATTATAACTAAATTTGGGTGTGTTTATTAACTCAAAATGAAATATGAGTAAAATAAAACAATTAACAGTAGGGAGAAAAATGTGATAACAATGGATCCAATAGGAACTAAGAATAGTTACAAAGAAGATTACTACCTGATGGCCTCATAATTCTTCCCCATTCAGATTAACAGAAGGCATATGTAAAGAAAAGGTTTGCATCTTTTAATATGTAGAAACTGTTGCTGTATAATCAATGTCAAACAAGAAAACACTAACCTGAATCTAGAAGGTGAGAAGCCTGTTTCAAATGTGGATAAATGCAATTTGCTTGGATGTAGCCAAATCAAGGTATATTAGCAAAGGAGAGTTTGGATGTGGGTACTTTCAAACCCTTTTTTATATACATTACTTGGGGCTATTTTCAAGACTTGTGCATGAAACTGAATTTCAGACAATAATTCTACAACACTAAAAACCAGTAGTGCGTAACTCTTTCAAGCTACAAGCAATGGATAGAGCTGTATGCACTTGAGGTTAGGTGTACTGAATATATCATCAAGAAATTCAGTGCATTTTCTATTGTTCTATAGTCATGGGTAATTTTTATATGAGGATATCAACACAATCAAACACAAACATTTTAATAAGATATTCATCCAAAGCATTAGTAATTATACTTAACACAACCCTCAAATTTCTCTCAAAAATAGATAGAAATTTTCTAGGATGAAATGAAAGGCAGTGGCCTAAACTACTGTTCTATAGCTACCACCATTGCTTCCAAAACATTCCTGTAATTTGTGTAAAATATAGTTGGCATGAAGGGAAGGGAAGGGATAAAGTTAGCCCACAAGATAGAACAACTTTGCTAAATCTTTAAAATGCCCTAGTAATAACCACAGAACAAAAACAGACTACATGCAAGCTAATGTAGCCAGGACTGACTCGAAGAATCTGGACACACTGGGGGATCATCTTACCATCATTACCTGGCATAAGTGCCTGGTCTTGCTCCTGGGGTGGGGGAGTCCCCACATCCCCACTTCGTGGAGGAACCAAGGCACGCTCTTCTTCCACTATAGGGGGACTGGAATACAAGATAAAATAAAACATATAATGCTGCATCTAAATGTTCCTATAAAAGTATATTTATTGTATCAAAAAGAAATGTAAATACAATACCCTTTTTCCATTTTTGTCAATAAAAACAAAGCTTCTAAAATTACACATGGACAGATAAAAAATCATTTTATAAAACCTAATGTTTTTGTAAAGATAGCAATACATGATTAAATGTTAGAATATTCATCATAAAACTATGGAAGAGCTTTCACAGTATTTTTAGTATTTTCAAAAGAAATACTTTAACCACAAGTACAATACATCTACATTTAATATATTACTCCTAACCATACCCCACCATTTTAAATTATCTTATGTTATAATTTTTCATATACAGTACTGTACTGTACCTGTGCTGTGTTTACTGGCATTTAAGAAATGCCACTCACAACCTCTGTTTGGAATGTTAGAAATTCCAATTACAGTATGCATTTATGGATAGATCATCTATAATTCATGTTTCAAATCGATTTTGTAATGAAAAAAATTAGTTTTATTGTCAAAAATTCCTTTTTATATGTTTCAATAAAAGTCTCCGGTCCTTTACATAACTCTTGTGACCAAGGTAATTATTCATTTACCCTCTCTTCAAGAATTCAAGGGAAAGATATTTACATTAGTATCCCATATATATATAGTAACACCATAATTTTCTATGATTTCCTGAAAAAGTGGTTATCAGTTTCCTTATTTTCTCTATGTTGTTGTAAATACATATTTTCTGCACGTCTTTCTAAGGGATGTTTTTTGTATTTGTCTGCTCGTTTATTTATTTATCAGTATTATATTATGGTTGTGTTGAAGGATGCATAGTGTCAGAGACTATAAATATGCAAAAAGCGTAAAAATTTGCTCCGATAAATGCAGATGAGAACATATAATGCTAGCCACATCTTGGCATGTGTATGTATTTGGTATATGTACTGTATATATATGGATTTAGGAAACCAGCTAATCACTACTCAGTATATCACCCTAAAATATAATGATTATGTCCTTATGACCTACAGTGATGAGGAAAATTACTGCTAAAACCCCATACTTATACATACTAGTCTTTTCAATCAATCTCTACAAAAAACATTTCAAGCCAAATTTCTCAAAATATGAAATTATTGAAGAAACATTATGACTACTGTCCTTCTTTTTAAATGATAATTTTATTGTCTACAATCTGTAAATTCACTTATATATAAAATGAAAAACTTTCATATGAAGAAAAGTAACTTTTGAAAGAGACATCTAAACAGTGATACAATAATAGATATAAAAAAAATAAGAACACTAAGAATATTTCCAATGTAAATCTCTTAAGAGAATAAAATCATCTTTCAAATGAAAGAAATTGATCGAAAAAGAAAAAAGTAGGAATTTGAAGTAAACAAAATTATATTTTAATTATAAAATAAATTTTTGAATATACTTACCCGGTGATTATATAGCTGCAACTCTGTTGCTCGACAGACAAAAAACTGTACAAAAAAACTCGCCAGCGATCGCTATACAGGTTGCGGGTGTGCCCATCAGCGCCATCTGTCGGCCAGATACCAAGCTCCATGTAAACAAAGACTCAATTTTCTCCTCGTCCCACTGCGTCTCTATTGGGGAGGAAGGGAGGGTCCTTTAATTTATATATTCACCGGGTAAGTATATTCAAAAATTTATTTCATAATTAAAATATCATTTTTAAATATTTAACTTAGCCGGTGAATATATAGCTGATTCACACCCAGGATGGTGGGTAGAGACCAGTATAATATGTTTACATTTTATGAGCTAAGAGTTTTTATTTTATTTTAGAAGTTATCAAAATAACAAAAACAAAATAAATAGGTACCTGGTAAGGAAGTCGACTTGAACGATTACTCTGCCTTATAAATACGTCTTCCTTACGGAGCCTCGCGATCCTCTTAGGATGCTGATAGACCCCTAGGAGCTGAAGTATCAAGGGCTGCAACCCATACAACAGGACCTCATCAAACCCCTAATCTGGGCGCTCTCAAGAAATTACTTTGACCACCCGCCAAATCAACCAGGATGCGAAAGGCTTCTTAGCCTTCCGGACAACCCATAAAAACAACATTAAAAACATTTCAAGAGACAGATTAAAAGGATATGGAATTAGGGAATTGTAGTGGTTGAGCCCTCACCCACTACTGCACTCGCTGCTACGAATGGTCCCAGTGTGTAGCAGTTCTCGTAAAGAGACTGGACATCCTTTAGATAAAAAGACGCGAACACTGACTTGCTTCTCCAATAGGTTGCGTCCATTATACTTCGCAGAGATCTATTTTGCTTAAAGGCCACGGAAGTTGCTACAGCTCTAACTTCGTGCGTCTTCACCTTAAGCAAAGCTCGGTCTTCCTCACTCAGATGTGAATGAGCTTCTCGTATTAACAATCTGATAAAGTATGATAAAGCATTCTTTGACATGGGCAAACATGGTTTCTTAACTGAACACCATAAAGCTTCAGATTGGCCTCGTAAAGGTTTGGTACGCTTTAAATAGAACTTAAGAGCTCTAACAGGGCATAAGACTCTTTCTAGTTCATTGCCTACGATCTCCAATAAGCTGGGAATATCGAAAGATTTAGGCCAAGGCCGAGAAGGCAGCTCATTTTTGGCTAGAAAACCAAGTTGCAGCGAACAGGTGGCTTTTTCTGACGAAAATCCGATGTTCTTGCTGAAGGCATGAATCTCACTGACTCTTTTAGCCGAGGCTAAGCATACCAGGAAAAGAGTCTTTAGAGTGAGATCTTTCAGGTAGGCTGATTGTAACGGCTCAAACCTGTCTGACATGAGGAATCTTAGCACCACGTCTAAATTCCATCCAGGGGTAGCCAAACGACGCTCCTTGGTGGTCTCAAAAGACGTAAGGAGGTCTTGAAGATCTTTATTGTTGGAAAGATCTAAGCCTCTATGCCGGAAGACTGATGCCAACATGCTTCTGTAGCCCTTGATAGTGGGAGCTGAAAGGGATCGTCCTTTTCTCAGGTATAAGAGAAAATCAGCTATTTGAGCTACAGAGGTACTGGTCGAGGATACAGAAACTGACTTGCACCAGTCTCGGAAGACTTCCCACTTCCACTGGTAGACTCTAATGGTGGACGCTCTCCTTGCTCTAGCAATCGCACTGGCTGCCTCCTTCGAAAAGCCTCTAGCTCTCGAGAGTCTTTCGATAGTCTGAAGGCAGTCAGACGAAGAGCGAGGAGGCTTTGGTGTACCTTCTTTACGTGAGGCTGACGTAGAAGGTCCTCCCTTAGAGGAAGACTTCTGGGAACGTCTACTAGCCATCGAAGTACCTCGGTGAACCATTCTCTCGCGGGCCAGAGGGGAGCAACTAGCGTCAACCTTGTCCCTTCGTGAGAGGCGAACTTCTGCAGTACCTTGTTGACAATCTTGAACGGTGGGAATGCGTAGAGATCCAGATGTGACCAATCTAGGAGGAAGGCATCTATATGTATTGCTGCTGGGTCCGGGACTGGGGAGCAATAGATGGGAAGCCTCTTGGTCAGCGAGGTTGCAAAGAGATCTATGGTTGGTTGGCCCCAAGTGGCCCAAAGTCTCTTGCACACATCCTTGTGGAGGGTCCATTCTGTTGGAATTACTTGCCCTATCCGACTGAGACAATCTGCTATGACATTCAAGTTGCCTTGGATGAACCTCGTTACTAGGGAGATGTCTTGACCTTTTGACCAGATGTGCAGGTCCCTTGCGATCTCGTACAACGTCAGTGAGTGGGTACCTCCTTGTTTGGAGATGTACGCCAAGGCCGTGGTGTTGTCTGAGTTTACTTCCACCACTTTGCCTCGAAGGAGAGACTTGAAGCTTTTCAAGGCCAGATGTACTGCCAACAGCTCCTTGCAGTTGATATGCATGCTCCTCTGACTAGAGTTCCACAGTCCTGAGCATTCCCGACCGTCTAGTGTCCCGCCCCAGCCCACGTCCGATGCGTCCGAGAAGAGAACGTGGTTGGGAGTCTGAACAGCCAGGGGAAGACCCTCTCTTAGGTTGATATTGATCTTCCACCAAGTCAGACAAGACTTCATCTTTTCGGAAATCGGGATCGAGACCGCTTCTAGCGTCTTGTCCTTTTTCCAGTGAAAAGCTAGATGGTATTGAAGAGGACGGAGGTGTAGTCTTCCTAGTGACACAAATTGTTCCAGGGATGACAGCGTCCCTACCAGACTCATCCACAGCCTGACTGAGCAGCGTTCCTTCTTCAGCATGTTCTGGATGAATAACAGGGCTTGACTTATTCTGGGGGCCGACGGAAAAGCCCGAAAAGCTAGACTGTGAATCTCCATCCCTAAATACACAATAGTTTGGGATGGGACCAGTTGCGACTTTTCCATATTGACTAGGAGTCCCAATTCCTTGGTCAGATCTAGAGTCCACTTGAGATCCTTCAGACAGCGACGACTGGAAGAGGCTCTGAGAAGCCAGTCGTCCAAATAAAGGGAGGCTGGCATGTCCGATATGTGGAGGAATTTGGCCACATTCCTCATCAGCCTCGTAAACACGAGAGGAGCTGTGCTTAGGCCAAAGCACAGGGCCCGAAACTGGTAGACCACATTTTCGAAAACGAATCTCAGAAAAGGTTGGGAGTCTGAGTGAATGGGGACGTGGAAGTAGGCGTCCCTTAGGTCTAGCTAAGACTGACTTTGTGGTCTCCATGGAGAACTTCGTCTTTGTGACAAAGACATTCAGAGCACTGACGTCTAGCACCGGTCTCCACCCTCCTGTCTTCTTTGAAACTAGGAAGAGGCGGTTGTAGAATCCCGGTGATTGAAGGTCCGAGACTTTGACCACCGCTCCCTTCTCTAGCAAAAGAGACACTTCCAGTTTCAGGGCTTGTTTTTTTTCTTCCTCTCTGTACCTGGGAGAGAGATCGATGGGAGACGTTGCTAGAAGGGGTTTGCGTACAAAAGGGATTTTGTACCCCTCTCTGAGTAACTTCACAGATTGTGAATCTGCGCCTCTCCTCTCCCAGGCTTGCCAGAAGTTCTTGAGTCTGGCTCCCACTGCTGTCTGAAGTTGCGGGCAGTCAGACTCTGCCCTTAGAGGACTTGGATCCTTTCCTCTTCCCTCGCTTCCCTTCGGCACGAGCACCTCCTCTGCTGGAGGCTCTGCCACGAAAGGGCGGAATAAAGCGAGACGCTGGAGTGTCTATCCTCGGTCTAGCGGAAGATGCACGCAAAGGGGGAGCTTTGCGAGCTGAGGACGCAACTAGATCGTGAGTGTCCTTCTGCACCAACGAAGCAGCAATTTCCTTTACCAAGAATTCTGGAAACAGGCACTTGGAAAGGGGAGCAAAGAGAAGTTCCGATCTCTGGCATGGTGTAACTCCAGCAGACAGGAACGAGCAGAGAGACTCTCGCTTTTTCAGGACTCCGGACGTGAATGAGGCAGCAAGCTCATTGGACCCATCACGGACGGCCTTGTCCATGCAGGACATAATGAGCAACGAAATATCTTTATCTGTCGAAGAGATTTTCCTGCTCAGGGCTCCTAAGCACCAGTCTAAAAAGTTAAAGACTTCGAAAGCCCTAAAGATCCCTTTCATAAGGTGGTCCAGGTCCGATGGTGACCAACAAATCTTCGAGCGTCTCATGGCAAGGCGGCGGGGAGAGTCTACAAGACTTGAGAAGTCGCCCTGGGCAGAGGCAGGAACTCCCAAGCCGAGAACTTCTCCCGTGGCATACCAGACGCTCGATCTAGAAGAGAGTTTAGATGGGGGAAAGGCAAATGCTGTCTTCCCTAAACTCTTCTTGGACTCTAACCAGTCTCCTATCAGCCGCAAAGCTCTCTTAGACGAGCGTGCGAGGACGAGTCTAGTAAAGGCAGGTGCGGTAGAAGGCATGCCTAATACAAACTCTGACGGCGGAGAACGAGGAGCCACAGAAATAAACTGGTCAGGAAACAACTCTTTGAATACAGCCAAGACTTTTCTAAAGTCCAAAGAGGGTTGAGTTGACTTAGGCTCGTCCAGTTCTGACTGTTGATCGTCTTGATGTTCAGCAACATCCTCATCAGAAAGTTCCTCATCCGAAAACTGATGAGGAAACGGCAACGGAGTGGGCAACGTCTGGTTCGCTGAGTCCGGTCGCACTGGTGCATGCGTGACGGAGCCGGACGCAACATCATGGAACTGCTGCACAGTCTGTGAACTGTCAACAACCATGGGAGCGCGAGGACGCACAGCGTCCACCCGAGACTGTCTAGACCGACTGGGTTGAGCAGTGGAAACCACACCGGGTTGCGGAGGTTGACGCACCGCGTCAAAACAAGTCACCTCTGATGGTTATTGAACGTCCTGAACGTCAACAACCACCTCCGTGCGTCGCTTAACGTCAACGTGCGGCTGGCAACCCACACTGGATCGCATCGGTGGAGGAACCACCTCAACTGGTAGACGCGAGAAGGTTACCTCAGCGTCAACAGGACGCACAACCAATCGCTTGGAAGGTTGTTGGCCAGAAGGTACGGTAGCAACCTTCTCCGCATGAAAGTCCTGCATCAAAGATGTAAGCTTGGACTGCATGTCTTGCAGCAAGGCCCATTTAGGGTCTACGGGAGCAGGTGCGGCGACAGACGGTGTTAGTGCCTGAAGCGGTACCGCTTTGCCTCTCTTAGGCGGTGAGCAGTCATCATATGACGGCAACGAGTCCGAACTGACCCAGTGGCTACAACCGGGACGTTGGACTTGTCCTGAAGGGACCGATTTACGCTTTAAAGGTCGTGAGACCTTGGTCCAAAGTTTCTTACGAGAAACACCTTCAGACGACGAGGTATAAACGGGCTCTCTCGTCTTACGTAGGTAGGGGCGATCTTGGGGAGATACGCCTGATACCATGGAGGGAACGTCTGTTCGCTGATTAAAGCCTCTCGAACCCATGCGTCGTGCGACATTGCTTCTCCCCTGGACTTGGGAGCTTGCAAGAGGTCCCGGACTAGGAGGACGACAGGCACGAACAGACGAACCCTCAAGCGCAACACTGTTCACAACACTTTCACTTGGCACTTTCTCACTTCCCGCGGCACTTTGGCACTTAAGCTCCTTAACATCCGCCATGAGTTGATTGCGGTCACTTGCAAGGGACTCAACTCTCTCCCCCAGGGCATGGATGGCACGCATCATGTCAGCCATCGATGGTTCCTGAGTGCTAGGAGGGGGGTTAGGAACAACCACTACAGGGGAAGGAATAGGTTGTGGGGCATGAGGAGAGGAAATATCAATAGACCTAGAAGAACTTCTCCTAATTCTATCTCTCTCTAGCCTGCGTGTGTACTTTTCCAATTTGATAAAATCGAATTCCGAAAGGCCCACGCACTCCTCACACCGATCTTCCAATTGACAGGTTTTACCCCGAAAATTGGAACAAATAGTGTGAGGGTCGAGAGAAGCCTTCGAAAGACGCCTAGAACAGTCCCTAGCATTGCATTTTCTAAACTTGGGAACTTGTGAAAGGTCAGCCATTTTGAATTGGTCAAGGGAAAATTCCAAAAAACGATCTAAGTCATCAACAATGAATCCGATACAAAAAAAGAGTTCAAGGATTTATTTGAAGAAAAACCCTGCACAGCGAAAGCTCAAAACCAGAATATAGTACTTCACCAAAGATGATGTGAAAAACTCCAGTTAGCAACAGCGAGTAAAGTACGTCTTGTCGACACGTCGACAGAGAGAAAATTGAGTCTTTGTTTACATGGAGCTTGGTATCTGGCCGACAGATGGCGCTGATGGGCACACCCGCAACCTGTATAGCGATCGCTGGCGAGTTTTTTTTGTACAGTTTTTTGTCTGTCGAGCAACAGAGTTGCAGCTATATATTCACCGGCTAAGTTAAATATTTAAAAAATAACATTGTTTTAATTGGGAAGAGTCATGCCCTTTAAGATAGAAAGTACTGTATTTCTAATGTACTTCATCTGACAAAGTTAAGAGTACAAATTTAACCTACAAGCTAACAATAAGTTGCTTTAAACAACAAGTATCATATTGCATTGAAATGAACTGTCAAAAACAGGCGATAACCCAGGCACTGGGGCTGGTGAGGTCATCTGGAGCCATCATAGATAGCTAAGTACTTAATGTATAATTAAAAATCTTTAAAAATCAGATTCACTCATCACTGCAACAATTATCAAATCCCAACATTAAAAATAAATATTAACCACTATGGTTACTAATACACTGATTAGTCAGAGAATCTTTATGTTGTATTTCTCATAATGATAGAAAAAAAAATTAAATGTATAATTTATTTTTATACTCACCTGACATTCATATTGCTTTCTATGTCCAGACCATAGTTATGTTGATCTTACCCCTTAAAAATTGAAAAATTACCCTTTTCATTTCCAATATTCTAATGCCTCTAGTAAACAGTGAGACTATCTATGTCTACTGATAACAACATTCTTTTGATACCATTAGTTAGTGGGGAGGATGTTGGGCATGTATACAAGTACAAAAATAAAAAATTTCATCATCAAACTTCCATTATTTCCATGAACCTACCCTGATGTTCACAATGCTGAATACCACACTCTAGAAGTGGAGGATAGCCAGTGATGGAGAGAGATATGGAATGTAAGTTTCCCATAATCAATTCAATAATGACTTAGACTTACTTATAGTCTACATTTTTGGGTACTGTATTCTAAACTTCAGATTGATATTTCTAAACATTACTCTATCACCTAATTACTCATACAGTACATATAACAAAAAACTTAATTACTGTGGACCTACATGTCCATCCATATACCAAGGCACTTCCCCCAATTTTGGGGGGTAGCCGACATCAACAAAGAAACAAAACAAAAAGGGGACTACTCTCTACGTTCCTCCAGCCTAACCAGGGACTCAACCGAGTTCAGCTGGTACTGCTAGGGTGCCACAGCCCAACCTCCCACAATTCCACCACAGATGAAGCTTCATAATGCTGAATCCCCTACTGCTGCTACCTCCATGGTCATCTAAGGCACCGGAGGAAGCAGCAGGGCCTACCGGAACTGCGTCACAATCGCTCGCCATTCATTCCTATTTCTAGCACGCTCTCTTGCCTCTCTCACATCTATCCTCCTATCACCCAGAGCTTTCTTCACACCATCCATCCACCCAAACCTTGACCTTCCTCTTGTACTTCTCATCAACTCTTGCAATCATCACCTTCTTTAGCAGACAGCCATTTTCCATTCTCTCAACATGGCCAAACCACCTCAACACATTCATATCCACTCTAGCCGCTAACTCATTTCTTACACCCGTTCTCACCCTCACCACTTCGTTCCTAACCCTATCTACTCGAGATACACCAGCCATACTCCTTAGACACTTCATCTCAAAAACATTCAATTTCTGTCTCTCCATCACTTTCATTCCCCACAACTCCGATCCATACATCACAGTTGGTACAATCACTTTCTCATATAAAACTCTCTTTACATTCATGCCCAACCCTCTATTTATTACTACTCCCTTAACTGCCCCCAACACTTTGCATCCTTCATTCACTCTCTGACGTACATCTGCTTCCACTCCACCATTTGCTGCAACAACAGACCCCAAGTACTTAAACTGATCCACCTCCTCAAGTAACTCTCCATTCAACATAACATTCAACCTTGCACCACCTTCCCTTCTCGTACATCTCATAACCTTACTCTTACCCACATTAACTCTCAACTTCCTTCTCTCACACACCCTTCCAAATTCTGTCACTAATCGGTCAAGCTTCTCTTCTGTGTCTGCTACCAGTACAGTATCATCCGCAAACAACAACTGATTTACCTCCCATTCATGATCATTTTCGTCTACCAGTTTTAATCCTCGTCCAAGCACTCGAGCATTCACCTCTCTCACCACTCCATCAACATACAAGTTAAACAACCACGGCGACATCACACATCCCTGTCTCAGCCCCACTCTCACCGGAAACCAATCGCTCACTTCATTTCCTATTCTAACACATGCTTTACTACCTTTGTAGAAACTTTTCACTGCTTGCAACAACCTTCCACCAACTCCATATAACCTCATCACATTCCACATTGCTTCCCTATCAACTCTATCATATGCTTTCTCCAGATCCATAAACGCAACATACACCTCCTTACCTTTTGCTAAATATTTCTCGCATATCTGCCTAACTGTAAAAATCTGATTCATGTAAAATTTACAAAAAACCAACAAATTAAATTCAAGAGATTACTAGATCACAACCCCAAAGTCAAAATCTACCAAACTAATAAATCAAATTCACAATGTTATCAGGTCACATCCCTCTGCAGCCACAACAGGACTTAAACCCCAGCAATTGTGCCATATAAACCAGGGCTCTTCAAGATAATGTTCAACAAATACCTATTCGGTACGACACCGAGCGCTTCTAAAACCCTTTCCAAAGAAAGATTTTAGTCAAAATTTGAGATGTAGTTATACTTCCTATACCATGAACACTAATTTTAAAAATGTTCCTTAAATTTGGATCTAGATTAATTCAAAAGGCAATACTTTTGGTCTATGGGAATAATACAATTTGCCAAGTCATAGATACACTAATAAATTGTTATGGTGCCCATATTTCATCAAGAGGAGTGATATATGATCCAGACTACCATCTTGGCACATAAAGGATAAGCGGTTGTTTTGTGGCACTTACTTTAGTGTGAGGGGAGATACAGTAAATAGATCCAAGGTACCATCTTGGCATTCTACCTCATATCTAGTAGTCTAAAAGACTGGCTAGAAATGCAGAAAGGCTAGGGTTTCACAGCAGAAGTTGCAGTGGTTTTGCAGACTAACTAGAGATAGAATGGTGAATGTCTCAAATAAATAAAAAATGGAGGCTCTTCAAAAAGTTCTACAAAAGGATTTCGAGTCTGGAATGTGCCGTGTATATTACAGCCCTTGCTGATTGCTGCACTGGAACCACTATGATCCATTTGAGGAGTTAGGCTAAAGTTTAAAACAGGCCCGGTTAAGCCTAAAATTTTAATTTTAATCTAAGACGTTCCACAAAAGAAGTTAATGATGTTGAAAGCTTTATAAGCTCATGACTATCAAAACCAAATTCATTTCAACTGTAGCAGAGTCAAAGGCTGGAGTGGCATTATCATCAACATTCCTTAAAACCAACTGGTCTAATCTTTTCCAGATTTCCCCTTTATTTCATGCTTTGAGCTTTAATCTCATCAGCAAACATGAAACATACCGTATTTCCCGTGTGATGAGACGCTACAAGTGGTAAGACGCACCCTTTAATTAGGAAAGCAGTTTTAGAAAATCCATGGTCAGCGACTCTTGCATGATTATTGTCTAGCACAGTAACTTTTCTTATTTTGGGTGTATTATGAAATGTTCAAGTTAATATTTATTAGCTATATGCTGATTATCCCAATTCTATTACATATTCTTATAAGAAACAACTAAATCAGTTGTAGTTTCCACCACAACTACACGTTTACTCATGTGCTTGAAGTTTCCAGTGTTGTTTACATGAAAGCAGCGTTGCCAAAGGTTCTTTATAAAATTTTGGTAAAGATGTAAAATTCTAGTGATATTTCCAAAATTCCTCATATACCCTATAAATATTCACACAAAATGTAGTTATTGATTATAGAAATCTATAAATTCTTTTAGGTGGAATACTTTCGCTACTGTTTATGTGATTATAGGTCTAGTTACTTTTCTGCTAACTTAGTAATACTGCACTCAATTAACGGAAGTTTTTTTCCAAAGACGTATTCAGCAACTGTGTGTTTGTATTATTTCGGAACTCGGGCAACAAAGTCATTATCAATATATTGCTTTATTACAATATATCAACAAAATATGAGAAAATAGATATATACTCAATAAACAACTATGTCATAGTGTCATGTCATCTGCTACGAGACCACTAGTTGGCATGTTTACTTGTGGAAGGGGGGTTAGCGAGTCATCAGCTGATTACCAAAAAAAGAAAAAAAATAATTTGCTACTGAACTTCATTAAATGAAGTGCATTTTAAAAATGAATGAATTTATATTATATGAATGATAATTGTAGGATTATATTCTATCTCTCGTGAGTTTGAGTGCTTTTAAGTCAATAGTTTGGTGTTTGAGGTGTGTCAAACTCCCCTTTACAACTTTTTCTTAGTGTTAAGACACAGGGTGATTTTGGGGGTAATTTTTCGTGAAAAAAGGTGCATCTTATGACACGGGAAATATGGTACTTTTCAAAGATGAACTGAGGCCTTCATACTCGATGTAAAGAATTTCTAAATGAAAAAAAAAATGTCCCTGACTCAAGACAGTCCCAAACAGAAAGCAGATCAGGACCACTCAAAAATTATTCCTTTGTAAAACTACAAAGCAATTGCTAATAAATCCAGATGAAGTCATCTTTAAACCACTAAAAAAAAATAAACAAACAAAAAACCTTACAACCTGTTGTTCCAAGTTGACTTGAAGATTGAAGAAGAAACAACATGTGCACCATGTTATTATTAGTAGACTTCTTTTGACTCATTTTTTACTAGAGGCATTAGTATATTAGAAGGAAAGAAAATTTGTAATTTTTCTATTTTTAAGGAGTAACATCGACATAACCATCCCTCCGGAGATCAAAGTAATATGAACATCAGAGGAGGTTCACAGAAATAAAATAAAATTGAATACAATCAATAAATATACTGTATATAGCATATTTCCCGTGTCATAAGACTCTACAGTGGTAAGACGCACCCTATATATACCTAAATGTCTTTCGGAAAAAAATTGAGGATTTTACAACCTATCATAGCAGCAATTCCTAGTCGGTGAATCTAGAGTGATTTTTTACTGGCACAGTGAATTTTCATAATTTGGTTCTATTATGAAATGTGTTAGATAATATTAATTAGCTGTACACCTGTTATCCCAATTTTATTAAATATTCACTTAAAAAACCACCAAACCAGTCGTAGTTGTTACCATCATAACGTTTTAAATTATTTGTTTACATGAAAACAGTGTTGACAAATGATCTTGATCAAATTTCAGTAGAGAACTAAAATTCCTGTAATATTTCCCAAAATCTTCATGTATACATTTTCATAAAAAAAAATCAATTATTGATCAAATAAAGTATTCTCCAGAAATTTCATTAGGTGGAATATTTTTTCTGCTGCTTGTGTGACTCAGGTCTAATCAGTTTACAGCTTTTTCTGCTGCTTGTGTGACTCAGGTCTAGTTAGTTTACAGCTTTTTCTGCTGCTTGTGTGACCCAGGTCTAGTCAGTTTACAGCTTTTTCTGCTGCTTGTGTGACTCAGGTCTAGTCAGTTTACAGCTTTTTCTGCTGCTTGTGTGACTCGGGTCTAGTTAGTTTACAGCTAACTTGGTAGCACTGCACTCAACTTGCAGCGAGATGTTTTTTCAAGGTTCTCTTTTGGAACCTGTGCAACAAGGCCATTACTAAAATATTGCTTTATTACAAAATATCAATAGAATATGAATAAATAGATAAATACTGCATAAACAACTAATGCATCCTAGCGTCGTTTGCTTGGATAATATTAGTTGGCATGTTTGTTACCTTCATTAATTAAGGAAGGTGTATTCAAAATAAATTCATATATAACATATGAATGATAATTGTAGACTTAAATTTTATGTCTGGCAATTGTGAGAGTTTGTATGTCATTACTGTGGTGTTTGAGGTTTGTCAAACTCCCCTATAACAATTTTAACTTGGTGTTAAGAAGTAGAGTGATTTTTGGGGTAATTTTTCAGGAAAAAAGTGCATATTTTGACACGGGAAATACGGTAGATATATAAATGTGGCTTATATATCACGATAATTACAGAATGTGTATTTATTTGAAAATACAGAACTTCACTGGTAAGAAGAAAAAAAAATTCAATTCATTCTCACAAAAATTATTTCAAAGCATAATAAAAGCATTAACCAAAGACTAACTTACGGATGGTGTCGTGGAGGTATGTTAGTTGGAGGTGGTGGTTCTAACGGTGGTTCTATAGGCTCTCTCCTGGATCTACGATTCATTGGTGGCGGCTGGCTGTGATCACTTCGTACAAGAAGAGGCACTTGAGGAGTTGGGGGACCCAAATCTCTGCTTGGAGGATAAGGAAGTCCGTGGTCTCCCCACTCACTGCCACGACCACCCCACTCATCTCTGTAGCCTCTCCTAAATACAATACGATAATATTAGCAAGCCCTACAACTTTATAATACAGGTACAGACATTTAACAACAAACATTCTGCAAGAAAAAAAAAGGCATTATTTTCGATGACGGGTAGTACTGCTAACTCTCTTTCACACTCCTACATAAGAAATTTAGGAAATAGTAGATATAAATACAATGAAATGGGGCCAGGAGTACAGTATTTGCTGAAATTCTGCTGGTGGAAGTAAAGGTTATGCATAATCAGAAAATGAAAAATTAAACCCTTAAGGAAGTTTCACGACCTGACCAAGGTCTTCTGAGGTTATGTATAAAATTTGGAAGGAATTAAATGTATTTATAAAAAACAAAACTTTCATATTAAAATTTCATATTTCCATGCACACCTTATGTTTATATTGCTTCTTCTCCTGAAACTTGGTTTAACTTCTCCAGAAATTGGGGTTTAATTACCCTTTATCCATAAAATTTAAAAAAAGAAAGGAACATTCTACCGGTAAGTGGTATCTGATATGGCAGCGTCTCTTTGTTTTGTACATCACTTTTGAAGTCAAAATTATCCCTCTCCTCTTTATACCACAAGGCAGTGGGGAGGAAAGTGGGAATAAAAATAAACATCAAGTGAGTATAGAATTAATAAATTTTATCATTAAATTTCTATTAGTTTCTATGAACCTCCCTTGATGTTCTTATTGTTGACTCACACACTGCTGGAGGAAGGATGCCAGAGAAGGAAAGGAATGGGAAGGATGCCAGAGAAGGAAAGGAATAAGATAAATTCAATTAAAAGCAATACACCATAGTTAGGATTTACTAAACTGGTCTAGATTGCTTTTAACAAAGCATTTCAAAATACAGTTTGAAATATGGGACTCCAAATTGTTTATTAAAACTATTTAAAATACAAGACTGTAGCTTGTATCTAATGATAGTTCTTGATCTTAATTACATTTTCGATTGATACCAAATAGATTTTTAAATTAAAACCCCATATACAGTACTTGTAGATAAGAACGTTATAAATTAACGGAACTCAAATTTAATTTGACTAAGGCTCAGCAGTCACTATGGAGCCTAGAGCCTAGCAATCTTCATAAACAAACTAGGATTCTTCAAGATGCACTAATGTTTAGCAAAAACCAACTTAGTATGCCAATGAGCAGCTGCTAAAACTCTTTCCAAAAAAGGGTTTCTACAAAATTCAAAGTTCAAGTACAGTAGCTGCACTACAAATACCATGACCTTCACTTTAGAGCCTTTTATTGGCTTTGGTTCTATTTCTCTGTGAGCTACTGTGACCAAACTTCAAACTATGAATGATTAGCATTTTTGGTTTGATTAGGGACCCTAAACTCATAAAAGTAATTAGGGACACTACCTCTGATACCTGAACTTTTGTCCAAACAATACTGAATGACTCTTCCTAGACAAAGAAAATTTTTATACTAAAATGGTTTCATTCCTTATCATAGAAGGGATGTGAAAGAATTGAGGCAAAATATTAGCCTTAAAATCCCTTTCTGCCTCTAAAGGAAGACAAATGGGACAAAATCATCTTGTGTTCTCAACAGGTTACTTTGACAAAGAGCACTTGTAATCTACTTCAAGTCCTTAATTAGGCTAATGCCAACATAAAAAGGGTCTTAGCTGTGAGATCTTTAGGAGAAAGATTTTAACTGTTCAGAATTTAGATCTTTTAAATACTGTATAACCACATTCAAATTCTAAAAAAATTGACCTCACTACTGGAGGCATTCTGATACTCAATGATAAAATACAATCTCTACAATGCCTGAAACAGACAGATCTAATTCTGCTGCAGTCTTGGAAAGCAGGTGATCTCTCTTCACCTTCTTCCTTCTCTTACGATAGGACGTCCATTGTTCCTTTGGCTAGTACTCACATTCTGGGGAGTTTGAGGATTGGAAACATTGCTGGCCCCTGCATGGAGCCTAAGCTGAATGGAGGTTAACCTCATATTGAATCATTAAAGTGCTACACCATTGATCGTTATGCCACGAACACTTCCTCATCTCATGTGGTTGCTCCATCAAAGCACTGATGCATAGATAACCGAAACACAAACACAAATAAATGAAATCAAAGTCAGCTAGGGTCACAGGAATAACTTGACTGGTCAAGGCCACACCTGGAAAAAGAATGGGGGATCAGCCCATGCAAAAGAATGGGGTAACCCTTATCTCCCCTACATTCCCACACAGGATGTTTTTGTTTACCAGCTGCTTCAACAATGCTGCTGTTTACTCCTTTTTAAAGGACAAGGGTATGTATGTGTCAGAACAAATACATTTCTGTGAGAAGTACTGTGAAGGAAAAGCATTCTTCACAACAGTTATTTATATCAAAGTTTTGCCCAACAACAGGATACACAAACAGAATGCTGATCATGATCTCCCACAAACAATTCCCTTGCATACCAGAAACAATTCCCTTGCACATCAATGCAGTAATTGCTAACAAAACCAGGTGAAGACATCTTAATGCACAATTATAAGCAAACAATCTGGAGATTTCTCAACACAATCAACATGACAGAAACTGACGTACAAGACAAAGAGACACTGGGACGTCAGTTACCACTTAACATTAAAATGTTCCTTCCTTTACTACTATGTCTATTGAATGACAAGAAAATGGAATAATTTCAAATCTAAAAATAATTCTAAGGATAAATGTCAATTAACTGAGCCTCTGGAGAAGCAATACAAACATCAGGGGAGTTTCATACAAATACATAATTAGTTACAATGTGAACAAATAACTACACTATGAACAATAAACAGTACTGTACATTATATACAAACAATTTACAGTATACATTTAAAAATTGGACACAATTACAAGAGATCTAAGCACAAGCCAATCCAACAATTTTGATATAAGTTAATAAAACAAAATAAGTAATTACTAAAGTTTCTTAAACCTTCAGAGTTGAGAATATCCTGGTTTTATGTACCAATCTGACTTCATGAGATTCACAACCCTAAAGAAACAAGCAATTTATTAATCTCAAGAGAATATGACAAAACATGAAGTAAAGTTGATAAAACCATAACTGCATTTTCTGATATTTATTTCGCAATTTTCAGTTCTCATGAAAATTTTAAGTTTCATGAAATAGATATTATATCCTTCTGGCTTATACAGGTGTTGTCTGAGAAGTATACTGTTCAACGCAATTCTTAAAAAATTCTTTAATATGGTATTCAATGGAAATCTATTTCACATGCAATGCCTGTTTACTATAAGTAATTTGATGCAAGATAATCCACCTGTACTGATTTACAATGTATGAAACTCACATGGTATAAAGAATTCAAATGATACTAGAAATATCTCACTTAAAAATAATTTTTTCCCTAACTAACGTAGGCATCTCTTGTGAAAAAGAACAGGAAAATGTCCAAAGAAAAAGGAGGGCAAAATATATGGAGGAGGAAAGGAACGGGAATAGAAAAATTTCAAATTTATTTAAAATGCCAAAATAAACAGCATTTGAATCTACCAGTCACTATCTTTTACCAGTTATTTCTGTATCAATAATAGTGACAATAACCTTTAACACACTTCTTGACTTTGTCACACCTTTTGGATGCACTTGTCCTTTTAAAGATTGAAAACAGGTATAGAATTAAATAAAGAACCCTTAACACACATGGTAGGATTCAACCTCAGTGTAATAGGTTAGTGTCTGGTTAAACTTAACCCTTCAGTCACAAAGCGGTTAAGGTTATCCCTCACTCAAATAGTGTATTGGTTCCAAATCCTACAACAGGAATTAGTTTATTTATATCATCATTTAGGTTTAAGATATTTAAAGACAAACATCCAAAAAGTATGAGGAAACTGAAGCTATTAACAGTTATATACAGTACAATATTAGGTACAAAAGAGCAAAGTTATACAATTAAAGTATTTGAAATTATTGTTTATAGAACAATCAATCTTCCATACAAACAACAGGAGGTAGAATGAATTAGATTAGATTTATGAATTTGGGAGGGTATCCTAAGCCCACATGCAAATGGGAAAAGTTAAGATGTTGGACAGCAAGATAGAAGGAAGGAAATTTGAAACAAAGTTAAGCAAGGGGTTTGAGGAACAGTGCGAAGAACCCTAGGTAATGCTAATAGTGCATTGCATGAGGGGGCAGGTATAAAGGCTTATTTCAAATCAACCGAATAACAGATATCTGTTACTACATTACTTAAAATATCAATCCTCTATCACAGGACCTTTTCTCGTCTCATTATTGGAGGATTGCAGAAATAATATTAAACTACAACTCACATCTAAATAATGCATGGAAACTAACACTTTTTCTTTATAACTACTTAAAACCTTTCATTCTAAATAGAAATGAGAGATTCCCTTTTCTTGGGACAATGAGAACCAATGCAGGCTGTATTTCAAGAGCCACTAAAAGAAATCTTACACCCAACATTAAATAAAACTTTCCACAAAATTTCTGATTATTATTAGAGTTGACATGTACTGTTTTACTGCTTTGCTTACCTGGGGGATGCTGGACACTTTCTTTTCCATCTTTTCTTATACACAGTACAGCCATTCCTTGGTAATTGTGCAGAGTAACGCTTTAAGTTTGTCATGAAATTTTCCATACATAATAACATGAATATAAAACAAAATTCACACAGGTTGCTCGTCAATGCAGTATCAGATAATTAAATTAAAGTATTTGAAATTATTGTTTATAGAACAATCAATCTTCCATACAAACAACAGGAGGTAGAATGAATTAGATTAGATTTATGAATTTGGGAGGGTATCCTAAGCCCACATGCAAATGGGAAAAGTTAAGATGTTGGACAGCAAGATAGAAGGAAGGAAATTTGAAACAAAGTTAAGCAAGGGGTTTGAGGAACAGTGCGAAGAACCCTAGGTAATGCTAATAGTGCATTGCATGAGGGGGCAGGTATAAAGGCTTATTTCAAATCAACCGAATAACAGATATCTGTTACTACATTACTTAAAATATCAATCCTCTATCACAGGACCTTTTCTCGTCTCATTATTGGAGGATTGCAGAAATAATATTAAACTACAACTCACATCTAAATAATGCATGGAAACTAACACTTTTTCTTTATAACTACTTAAAACCTTTCATTCTAAATAGAAATGAGAGATTCCCTTTTCTTGGGACAATGAGAACCAATGCAGGCTGTATTTCAAGAGCCACTAAAAGAAATCTTACACCCAACATTAAATAAAACTTTCCACAAAATTTCTGATTATTATTAGAGTTGACATGTACTGTTTTACTGCTTTGCTTACCTGGGGGATGCTGGACACTTTCTTTTCCATCTTTTCTTATACACAGTACAGCCATTCCTTGGTAATTGTGCAGAGTAACGCTTTAAGTTTGTCATGAAATTTTCCATACATAATAACATGAATATAAAACAAAATTCACACAGGTTGCTCGTCAATGCAGTATCAGATAAATCTTTAAAAAATATATTTTTCAAGTCATTAAGAATAATTCTCAATCTAAAATATTCAAAGTGATAGTTTAAGGCCAATATATGCTCTGAAATGTAGCCCACTAGTTTAACCCCAAAAAATTACAAATTTGGAGATATGTATTTTTCCCTAACTAACACAAACCTTGAGTTCTTTATTTGGATTATCTTTCGGCAGAGGTAGAAGGTAGCCATTAGACTTTAATTGTGAGGTGGCAACCCTGCCTAACCACTTGAGCAGGTAGGCTGGGGGTACTCAGCCTCCTCTATATATATACTCTCACAGCAGTAAGAGACATCACTTTTGATTGCAGGCAGGACTTCGGGGGGTCAGGTGATGGCTGGTCAATTTATACAAATAACTCCAGGTTTGTATTAGTTACAGAAAAATACAAATTATCTCCGAATTTGCCATTTGTTCCAATATTAACAAACCTGCTATTTATTTGAATGACTCACTCTTAGGTGGGTGGAAGTACCAGTTCTTGCATGGAATGTGACCTGGTTTTACCTAGTACAGTATATGACTGTGGTCTAGGGAAAACTTTGACACCTCGCTAAAATATACAAAGTGAGTATAATAGCGAACTGTGCAATAAAGTGTAATCAAGTTTGTTGTCTTGTATGAACACCTTCTGAGTTTATATAGGAAAACAAGACGTATCCCACTGTTTACCTCGCAGAAAGCAATGGGGACATGAACAGTATATAAGTTTATGACTTATACTAGGCTACACAAAGGAAGTGATAATTACCTGCAGAGGTTGAAGCTAGCTTGCAGAGGGACCCATGATGCTGTACCCCAAGGGAGGGGAAGATGAAGAAAGGAAAGCCAGACATTCTTCTCATTCATCCCAGTCTTAACTCGGGCAACCAAAGCCCTCAACCAACTGCTAATTGTCCATCAAGGAGCCTGATGTATTCTTGAGCAGCCACCACAGGACCGATAGTGAACATATTGAGTCTCCTGTGGGTCACATCTTTTAAATAATGGGCTGTGAAGGTGGTCTGTCTCTTCCACACACCCGCTTGAAGTACTTACAACACGGAGAAGTTGCGTTTGAATCTCAAGTAAGTGCTGATTCCCCTGACATCATGGGCTCTAGGATGGTGAGCCAGAAGAGGATCAGGAGCCAAGGCTCTTTCGATTACTTGGTGGATCCAGGAGGAAACCGTGTTCTTGGTGATTCTCCTCTTTATTCTCCATGAGCTAACAAACAGAGGTCTTAGTCGGGGCAGTGTTGCTGCAGTGCATTTGACATAGTATCTCAAACTCCTCACTGGGCATAGTTAACAACTGATCTGGGTCATTAGTTACAGAACAAAGACTCGCAATCTGAAAGGGCCCCAATGTCTTAGCAATAAACTCAGGGAAGAAGCTGAGTGTCACTTCCCACCATCCCCTTGAATGGGCGATGTCATAGGAGAGGCCATGTAGTTCACCGACTCTCTTTGCCGAGACTAAAGCAAGCAGGAACGCCGTCTTCAAAGTGAGGTTTCGGTTAGTTGCATGGCGTAATGGTTCATGGGGAGGTCCTTCTAAGGATCTCAAGATGTGAAGCATGTTCCAAGGAGGAGGCCTAATCTCTGACTGGGAGCAAGTGATCTCTTAATTCTGTATAAGTAAAGATAGCTCCAATGAAGAGGAAATGTCAACTCCCTTCAGCCTAAAGGTAAGGCTTAAGGCTGAGCGATAAACTTTCACTGCCAAGACTGAAAGAAGCTTTTCCTCCCGAAGGTATACAAGGAACTCCGTTATTTCTAGAATAGAGTGGCATCGAGCGGAGAGATATTCCTTCTATGACACCAACCACAGAATACTCTCCATTTTGCCTAGTAGAACGAGGCTGAGGATTTACGCAAGTAACCGGACATTTTCTCCGCAACTTATCAGGAAAAGCCCTTCCGAGAGAGGAGACACTGGATAGTCTCCATGCGTAAAGCAGAAGTGACTGCAAGGTCTCGTGAAAGATGTTCGTGTGTGGTTGTTTGAGTAAATCTGGTCATGGAGGAAGCTTTCACGGTAGATCTACTAGAAGTTGAAGGAGGTCTGGAAACCACTCTGCTTGATGCCATAGCAGAGCTACAAGGGTCATCATTAGATCTTTGGACGCTCTAGTCTTGTTGAGCAGCCTTCTCAAAAGACAAAATGGGGGAAAGGCGTACACGTCGATGTTGTCCCACCGTTGTTGGAATGCATCTTGCCATAGAGCCTGAGGATTCGGGACTGGAGAACAGTGCAGCAGAAGCTTGCTGTTCAGAGATGTTGCGAGCAGGTCTACAGTCGGGGAACCTTACAAAGTTAAGACTTTGTTGGATATCTGGCGGTTCAAAGACCATTCGGAACCTACTATCTGAGTTGCTCTGCTCAGATTGTCCGCGAGTACATTAATCTTGCCAGGAATGAAGCGAGCTGATAGGGACACCGAATGATCTTCTGACCATCTGAGTATCTTTACTACAAGATGGCATAGAGGATGTGAAAAGGTACCGCCATATTTGTTTATGTAAGCCACTACTGTGGTGTTGTCGGTCATTAACACCACCGAGTGACCTGCCACCAACTGTTAGAACTGATGAAGAGCTAGGTAAGCTGCTCTCATCTCTGGGAGTTTTATGTGCTGGTAGCTTTTTGACTGACCAAAGGGCAGAGACCATATGGTGCAGCAGGTGAGCCCCCCACCCTTCTTTTGATGCCTCTGTTAAGAGCATCAAATCCGGAGGGGGAACAAGAACATTCTAGCCCCGTCAAAGGTTTTTGTCTGTCATCCACCAATTCAAATCCTTAATCTGATCCTGAGTTATGGGAACTCAGGTGTCTGGTGGATCGGAGTGTTGGTTCCACACGGACTACAGCTGCCAAAGAACAAGTTGAATGAGAGAGGTCAGATGGCCTGACAGACTCAGTCTCGCCAGAAGAACTTCTTTTCTGAGGAAGGGTGCGGCCACTTCCTCTAGTTTGTGTACTTTTTTGTCTGATGGGAAGACTCTTGGACAGTGTCAATTATTATACCGAGGTATATTAGTCTTTGAGAAGGTTGCAGTAATGACTTCTCATGATTTATCAGGACCCCCAGATCCTCACAAACCTCAAGAAGCATGTCTCGGTGACGGAGAAGGGTCGTCTCCGAGTCTGCTAGAATCAACCAGTCGTCCAGATATCTGAGAAGATAGACTGTTCTGCCTGATCGCGAGACTTCTCCTCATGAAAAGGAACACCTTCGTGGAAAGGATTAAGACCTGAGGTCTCGTGAGCGCCTTCTAGGAGAAAAGCAGTCAGATCGTGATGACCTACGATCCATCAGATCTTCAGATCGTCGCGAACGGCAATTAAGGGAAGAGTATCCATAAGGGTGAGGCGATGGCGATGCTCGTCCTTTAGCGCTCCTGGTAGTAGGAGTGCTGGTCCCCGGATGATCTACACCTGCAACCTTCGGGTTCCTGTGGGGAGAAACAAATGGTTGAGGGTTACAGGACGACAAGGTCCTAGGATGACGAGCAGGTTTGTCGTCAGCAGGAGGCTGTTGGAGAGGCGAACGCAAGCAATCACCTCGTACGCGCGTGGAAGGGCTAGGAGAGGGTAAGAGATGAACTTCGCACAGTTCCAGAACGTGAGATGTTTAAGGCTCTGGAGAAGGGTCCTTCCTAGCACCAGGCTGAAGAAGGCACAGCAGCTCCTTTTTCAATGGGGGTCCCCAAATCCCTAAGGTCAGCCACCCCTGCATAAGATCTGAAAGGGAGAATGGCTCCCCGGCGGCTGGAGGTGAAGTTGCTCCTCTAGAGGAATCAACAAACCCCCTCAGTACTTCAGGGTTGCCAAGGAGTTAGTCGGTCTGCACTCCTACTCAATCATCCCTCGGAAGAGTGCGAGCAAGAAGGAGCTTTTGAAAGAGATTTGGGGGTGTGAGAAGAAGAATGCGCTTTTCTTGTCCCTGAGGGAGAAAGATCCCGCTTCGCCTTCTTCCTGCGCCGTCCAAATTTCTCCCATTAGGAGGCAGGCCACTCCCTACACTGCGCAAGGCAAATCCTGCTCGCAGTGATGCCACCTGCATGAAGGACACAGAGAGTGTGGGTCGGTCTCCAATGAAGACATGAAAGTACCACACGGCACCCTCGCGCCCTGAACAGGTTCGCAAGAAGGTGATTGTAGAGAGAACACGCACACCTAAAAAAGAAAGCAAAATAAAAAAGTCCAATGAGTCAGGGAGAGAGAGGACACGTCCAATCTTTACTGAGACAAAGAAAAAGTGACGCTTCTCACTGCTGTGAAAGTATATATAGAGAAACCTGAGTACCCCCCAAGCCTACCCGCTCAGGCAGTTAGGTACCTCGCAATTTAAGTCTAATGGCTACCTTCCAGCTCTGCCGAAAGATAATCCAAATAAATAACCAAAGGTTTGTTAGAATGGGAACAAATATTATTTTAAAATTAAAAATTCTTATGTCTATACAGTATTCGCATAATGTTCTTATTGTTTCTTCTCCGGACTCCCGATTTAAACGACACTTACACGTAAAATTTAAGAAGCTCCCATTTTCTTTCACTTCAATAAATACATGCCATTAACAAGGGAGTGGAACCATCTAGTAGTAAGTGGCACAAAGCCCAGGTTGCCGCATTAGTCAATCTAGGTTTCATCAGTTTCAAAGTTGACATTATTCCTCCATGAGTCAGTGGGGAGGAGCATGGGCATGTATATAAACATCATGTGAGTATAGAAATAAGAAATTTAATTATTAAAATTCTGTTTATTTCTATGAATTTCACATGATGTTCATATTGCTGACTCTCAGTCTCTGCTGGAGATGGGGTGTAATTGAAGGAAACAGAGGGATAAATTTAAGTAGAAATATTATGAGGTTAGAGTTACTACTACTACCCTGGTCTAGGTTACTTGTCTAAAATGCATAGATATACTGTTTAAATTATGGCTTGAAACATGGGTCTCCAGATCATGTACTAAGGTAATTAAAAATACTGTACTGTAGACTGCCTCATATTACTTTTGATACAGTTGATAATTGTGATTGATTCTAAATCAAATATTAAATATAACTTCATATTTGTAAATGAGCATAATTGGCTGAACTTGAAATTACTTAGACCACATTCCCTAAAACCAACGGTCTTCATGAGCAAGGTAATGTTTGGCAAAAATCAACTTGGTATGCCACTGAGCTATTGCTAAAAATTTTTCCAAAGAGAGATTTCTAAAAAAAATTAATGGAAGTAGCTGTGTTCCTAGAATCGTGTACATTTACTTTCAAGTAATCTAAGAATTTTTGGATCTAATTCCTTATGTGCCTCTAGGACCAAACTTTTAACAAGGAATATCATAGTAGCTATGGTAAGTGGGCAATTATGGGCCATCAGCCTTGAGAACAAATTAGGAACGCTACCTCTAATACCTTTCGTTTTGCCCAAATACAACTGTACGGCTATTACTGGACAAATAAAATTAGGCTCTACTAAACTGTCTTCATCCAGTTTCCGTGAAGGGATGTAAAACAATGAGGCACTCTTAGTCTTGAAATAATTTTTGGCTCTGAATGAAGGTAAAAGAGAGATAATTTTGTTCCCCGAAGCCTACCTTGACCGACACCTACCTTGACCCACAATACTTGTTGTTACAGGCAACCAGAAAATTCCTTTTGTCTTGATATCCTTAAGAGATAGATTTTCAATTGGATAATATTTTGCCCCTCTCAAGTACTGCAAACTCGCACACAAATTCCATAAAATTGACCTTACTACAGGAAGTCATATTATACTGAAGGATCTGAACACATCTGCTATAATACCTAAAACAAATAGATCTAATCTCCAATGCTTTTGTACAGAATTAAGGATGGATCTATATCCCTTCATTACTGAAAAAGAAAGGTTCTTGTCATGAAACCGAAAATAAAAATCTTAACAAGATTATTCCAGTTAGTTATAGTCATGAATAGATTTCTACCTTTGCACCAATCAAAATAAACCTTCCACTCTCTTTGCTGAGTTATTAGTAGACTGTCTTTTAGGTCATAAAATAGACAGTCTAGAGGGATTTGAAAACCTTACATTTCTGAGAATATGGTGGATAAACTCCATGAGGTTAGATGTAGGCCAGATGGGGTTTGGATGTATCACCTTTGATACTGGATGTTTGAGTAGATCGATTCTCTAAGGCAATCTTCTGGGATGGTTCTACAACAGGGGCCACAGATCTGTGAATTATTCCCTCTGTGGCAAGAAAGAGGCTATAAATATCATCCTGATGTTCACAGATCTCCTGAACTTGGTTATCACCTTCCAAATCATGGCCACTGGGGAAAGCATAAGTATTCATATTTAACTAGTCTTGTCCCAGAGCATCTATCTATCAAACTAAGAGATCCTATATAAAACTTCTATTTTTTTCAACATCATAACCCTAGTTGGAAAAGCAGGATGCTAAAAGCCCAAAGGCTACAAGGAAAAATAGCCCAGTGAGGAAAGGAAATATGGAAATAAATAAACTGTAAGAAGTAACAAATAATCAAAATAAAATATTTCAAGAACAGTAACTACATTAAAATAAATCTTTCATATATATATAAAAAAAAGATGAAGAGAAATAAGACAGAATAGTGTGCCCAGTATACAGTATTCTCCAGCAAGAGAACTACGGAAGTAAAGTGATTCTCATCAGGCTCATCCCTGGCAACAGAATGTCTGCTATTTGATATAAGGAACAAGATTTTTTACCCCATTAGTTACTGATGTAGGTTAGTTCCATTGGATTGTCTGAAAACACTGAAAATGTCTTCCCCTACTAGTGGTTCCTGATCTTGAAGTCTTGAATATTGCAAGTAACTTTAGACAATATATGTGTAGCTATATTTCCTGTGAAGTCCATTTTCCTGAACTGTAATTGGTCCAGAATTAATCCCCATCCTTCCTGTGATGCATCTATGAACAGGAATAGATCTGGTACTTTCATTGCATAAGACTCCTTCTCACAGGCAACTGTTATCCCACTGACTAGTCAGAGAATTTTATTTAACATTGGTAGGGTAGAGATGGTATCTAAATCAGTCATCTTGTGACTTGTGATGAAATTTTCAAATGGCCCAGATGGACAAACTTCTATAAGGAGGCCATGGTTCCTAGAAGCCTTATTTACATTCACACTGACATGTGTTTCAAAGTTTTAAAACTATGTAGCAAAAGGAGAAAAGACTTGATTCTCTTCTCTGATGGAAAAACCTGAAAAGGAACAGATGCAATTATCATTCCTAATTATAGAATCTTTTGAGTCAGATCCAGGAGGGACTTCTTGACAATGATTAAGATCCCCAGCCCACCCAAGAACCTGAGTAACCAAACTTGTTGAACTCGAACTCTCTCCAATGAATTGCTTAAAAGTCTAGGTACAAAAGAGCTCGTAGTCCTAGTAACCATGGCCATTTCGTGAAAGGGGCCATCATTCTGGACAACACCTGTGGTGCCAATATGAGCCCGGAACATAGGCATTTGAACTGATAAACCTTTGATCTGTTAATAAACCAAAGGTATTTCCTTGAATTTAAATGAATCAGAAAATGAAAATATGTATCGCAAGAGGTCTATCAAGAACATCCAATCCTTTTGTCTGATCGCTCCTAGAAGTGTTGAGGGTGTTTCCCTTAAGAATTTTCTAAGCACTGTGAACTTGTTGAGTGCTGAGATGTCTAGAATTGGTCTCCACCCACCTGAGCTTTTGGGGACCAGGAATAACCTGTTATAGAACCCCGAGGAAGGATTTTTAAGATCTTTACTATCACATCGTTCTCTAAAAGTTCACAATATCTAGTTGCAGTAACCGAGCTTTAATTGTATTGATAAGATTACTTGGATACACGACCGATAACTTTGGCAAAGGTGGGTTGGTAGTTAGCAGTATTCGATGACCTCCTTTGACCACAGCCAATACCCAAGAGTCATGCCGTAGTCTTTCCAAAATGTGGAAGACATGGGATAGTTTCCCTCTACCAGGCTTTGGTTGAAATAACCATCATACTGTTCTATGATAAGGCTTTTGAGTTCAGTTAGCAATCCTTCAGTCACGTACACTATAACGGAATTCTGTTGTGTTATCTTTTGGAAAAAAAAAAAGGCCTTCTTGTTGGCCAGTCTGAACTCGAGAAATATGACCTGTAACTGGAAGGTTGGGTATTTCTAGAAACCGACCTCTTCAGTTAACCAACTTGCACAACCTGAATATAGATTTTCTTTAATGATGCACTATAATTGGATCAAATCAACATCCAAGACGATGTCAGGTAACTGATTAGTCTTGTACAATTTTGGATGACTGTGTTAAAGAAGGTCTAAGCACTAAATATGTACCTGAATCTACAACGATTATTTAAATCACAGGGAGGAACGTAGAGTGTAGAGGTCCCCTTTTTGTTTTTGTTTCCATTTGTTGATGTCGGCTACCCCCCAAAATTGGGGGAAGTGCCTTGGTATATGTATGTATGTATTACCCCAAACATGATACACAAAGGGAATGTGGATCATGGTCACCCAGAAATAATTCCTGTATACTGTATATTACAGGCAATAAATGCCAACTAATCCAGGGGAAGAAATAATGTATTGAGTACAGTAAGTAGACAATGTAAGAGAGTAAACAATCTAAGTGTGATCATGGCCATGTGACGAAGATAACTGGGCTTTTCATCACTTACCACTAGAGGGTTTCATTCCTTTGTTAAGGGCATGTAATTACTGATGCAAAAGACTTTGTGTAAAAAATTTCATCACAAGTCACAAGATGACTGATTTATATGACATTTCTAAACTACCAACAGTAAATTTTAAAATGAAAAATTTTAAGTAATTTTTATTTTTCCTAACATACTTACCGAGAATTACCTCTTCGGAGGGTCCTTGACCCTCTCTCAAACTCGACCAAGATTTCCCGCGCTACCCCCCCTATCTCGCTCCCGATAGTTCCTACCCCCGCCGCCAGGATAATTCCTGCGGCCCGGATTAGGGCAGGTCACTGCTTTTCCCGGGTCAGGATCTCATTAAGTCCTCCGTTTAGCCCGACTCGGCAATGGAAGAATGGCACTCGGGGACGGAAGGGAGGGCCATTACTCAGAGGTAATTCTCGGTAAGTATGTTAGGAAAAATAAAAATTACTTAAAATTTTTCATTTGTTCCGACACGAATACTTTACCTCGAATTACCTCTTCGGAGACTTACACTTTAGGAGGCGGGAGAGCCATTCTGCCACTTGGTTAGGCACATGGTGCCTGGAGGGCTACGTAATGCGGGGGTACAGAGAGCGGATAGGGGGTAGCAGTGGAAAAACTTACGCTTATAATATAAGGCTTACCTCTTGACATTTCCTCTACTGAATCTTCTCCTGAAGAAGTAGGGATGAGTCTAATCACTTGTTGGGGACGTCTTCCAGCCTGCCACTACACAGCTTGGAGGGCGGCGATGAATGTCCCAATGGAGAATCCATCCAAAGACTTTCTTGAGTAGTCTTTGAGGTAGTGGGCCGTGAAGGTCGATTGGTGTGACCAAGTGCCGGCCTGCAGGATCTGGCCCACTGCCATATTTCTCTCAAAGGCCAAGGAAGTGCTCAGGCCTCTGATGTCATGGGGACGGGGAGTGCCTGGTACCGCCACCTTGTCTTCTTCATAAGCCCTAGTGATGACTTGTCTCAGCCAGAAGGAAATAGTGTTCTTGGACACTTGCTTCTTATTAACGCCTGAAGAGACGAAGAGGTTTTTGGCACCCGGACGGAGATGAGCCGTCCTTTCCAGGTATTTCCTGATCGTCCTGACCGGGCATAACTTCAGGTCGTCCGTATTACCTGTCTTGGGGATGGCCGGAACAGAGAAACCTTCAAACCTCGGGTCCCAGACTGCTGGGTTCTGAGTCTTTGCTACAAAGGAGGGTACGAACTTGAAAGATACCTCCTTCCACCCTTTGGAGTGTGCCACGTCGTAGGAGAGACCGTGGATCTCACCTACCCTCTTAGCCGAAGCTAAGGCTAGCAAGAAGACTGTCTTGAGGGTGAGATCTTTGTCCCCGATATCTCTGAGTGGTTCAAAGGGCGGACGACACAACATTTTCAGGACCTTGGCCAGGTCCCATCTAGGCACTCTCCTGGCTTGGGGAGGGCAGGATTGTTCGAAACTTCTAATCAGCATCCCTATGTGTCTTGAGGTCCCCAGGTCGATGCCTTTCAGGAGAAAGACTTGGCCTAAGGCTGCTCGTACTCCTTTAATAGCCGGGACTGACATTCCTATTTTATCCCTAAGGTACACTAGAAAATCAGCTATGTCAGGGACCGAGGCTTTGAGAGGTCTTATTTGTTTTGTCGCGCACCATTTCGTAAAGGCGGCCCACTTCGCCTGGTAGACTATGGTAGAGGATTTTCTTAGATATAGGGACATCCTCTTGGCTGTGGAGGAGGAGAACCCCTCCTTCCTCAGGAGTCGCTCGATAGTCTCCAGGCGTGAAGGCGAAGAGAGAGAGGGTTGTCGTGGAACCTGAGAAAGTGCGGTTGACTCAGTAGATCTGACCTGGGGGGCAGAGGCCATGGTGGATGGCTTGCCAGGTCTTTCAGATCCGCGAACTACTCTCTCTCCGGCCACCAGGGCGCTACCAAAGTCATCTTTAGGTTTTGGGAGGTTCTTACTCTGTTGAGCACTTGTCTTAGCAGCGTGAAGGGGGGAAAGGCATAAACGTCCAGGTTGTCCCACCTGTGCTGGAAGGCGTCTTCTAGGGCTGCTCCTTCGTCTGGTACCAGGGAGCAATAAACCGGTAACTTGGCGTTGAGCTTTGTTGCGAATAGGTCTATCACCGGGGAGCCCCAGCGTTGAAGGATGAGTCTGGCCACCGCTGGTTGTAGGGACCATTCTGTCCCTACTATCTGACCTATCCTGCTGAGGCCGTCGGCTAGCACGTTCTTTTTCCCGGGGATGAACCTTGCTAGCAGTGTTACCTGGTGTTCGTCCGCCCAGTGCAAGATGTTTACGGTGAGGTCGCACAGTTCCTTCGACTTCATGCCCCCTTGTTTCTTGATGTAGGCTACCACCGTGGCGTTGTCGCACATTAGGGCCACGGTGTTTCCCTTCAACCGACTTGCAAAGTGCAGACATGCCTTTTGTACTGCTTTTAGCTCTAGGACGTTGATGTGGCGATGCTTTTCGGTCTCTGACCAGGTCCCGCTTGCTGTTTCCTCCCGCAGGTGGGCTCCCCACCCTAGGCTGGAGGCGTCCGTGAACAGGAGAAACTCGGGGGGACAGGACCCGAGGGGCATCCCCTTGAGGGAGTTCGACCGGCATCTCCACCACTTCAAGGCTGCTTTCGTGTCCGGGAGGACTGGGATCGATGTTTTCTGAGAGCCTGTCTGGGACCATAGAGCCTTGAGGTTCCATTGTACGGGTCTGAGCCGTAACTTCCCTTGGGGGACTAGCTTCTCTAATGAGACCAGATGGCCTATCAGCCTCTGCCAGTCTTTCGCTTTCCTGGGAAGCCCCGACAGGAACGGCTGAATGATCTTGACGAGGTTCTGTATCCTGTCTTCCGAGGGGAAGGCCTTCCCCTGCACGGTGTCCAACGTCATCCCCAAGTACCCCATTTTGTTGGATGGCGTTAGGTTCGATTTCTCCAGGTTGATAATGATTCCCAGACTCCTGCAGAAACGGAGGAGGTCCTTTCCTTGCTCTTCCAAGAGGGCCTTTGAACTGGAAAGGAGCAACCAGTCGTCCAGGTACCTGATGAGGCGGATACCTCGTTCGTGAGCCCATACTGAGACTGTCGCGAAGACCCTCGTGAACACCTGAGGGGCCGTCGACAGTCCGAAGCAGAGGGTCCGGAACTGCAGGATCTGGGAGCCCCATTTTACCCAGAGGAACTTCCGACTCGACGGGTGGACCGGAATTTGGAAGTACGCGTCCTTGAGGTCGACCGTCATCATAAAATCTTTCTCCCTCAAGGACATCAGGACGGATTTTGGGGTGTCCATCTTGAAGTCCGTCTTCTTGACGAACCTGTTGAGGGCCGACAGGTCTATCACCGGTCTCCACCCCCCCGTTGCTTTCTCCACCAGGAACAGGCAGCTGTAGAAGCCTGGCCCTGGGAGAAGGACATCTTCCATGGCTCCCTTTTCCAACATGGAGGAAACTTCTTCTTGCAGGGTAGCCCTTTTCAACGGGTCCCTGGGAGCTAACCATTCTGTTTGGGTGGCTGGAATAAGAGGGGGCGAGTCCGCTATGAAGGGGATCCTGTAGCCTTCTTTCAGGACGGACACCGTCCAAGCATCCGCCCCATACGTTTTCCATGCTTGCCAATAGGGTCTGAGGCATCCCCCAACCCGAGGCTTGGGCGGGAGTGGGGGGCCTCTCCCTCTACCTTCTCCTGATCTGCCCCTCTTCGAGGCGGAGTAACCCGACCTGAAGGAGCTGGCAGAAGCTGTAGCTCCCCTGCGGGAGGGCTGAGGAGTTGATGTCCAGGAAGAGGCGGGGGCGTCCCTCCTCGAAGAGCTGGGGACAGCCTGAGGGGTCACGGCACTATCCGAGACTGACCTCCTATAAGGAGGCCTCCTGGAGGATGTTTGCTTAGGGACGTTGGTTTCTCTCCTCTTGGACACCTTCTCCATCAGCACTTCTAATTCCTTTAACGGAAACAGGGACTCGCCCCCTAGGGGTAGGGTGCGAATCACTCGCGCCTGTCTGTCTGGGATTTTCCTTGACACTTTGGAAAGCACTGTGTCCCTCTTCCGGAGGACCCAGTTGGCCGTCAAGGAGAGTGCCTGATACGCCATAAATTTGAGAGCTTTCCCCCCGGAGGTGATAAGGTCTGACAGGAGACCTTGTTGTTCCGGGTCGTCGGGGTCTGTGGAGGCCTGTACATTAACTAACGTGGAGGCCCACCAGTCCAGCCATGAAGAGACGTTAATCATGTCCCTCGACATCTCCTCCATCATGCCTGCTTCAGAGGCCGAGAAGGACACAGGGGCTGAGCTGGCCCTTTCGTCCGAGCCGCCTTGTCCTAGGATATCCACGGCTGAGTCCACTCTACAGGGGCCTGGGCGTCGCCCTTCCGGGATATAAACTTTGGCCTGTAGTTTAAGACCCTGGAGGAGTTTGGAGGAACTCTGGGACCTGGGGGCCTCCGCAGTGCTGGCCACCCAGTTGTCGATGTACTCCTGGCCGAGTACTAGGTCTGGGGCGAGAGGCAGGGCCAGAGAGGACTTCGGAAGGACGTCCCGGTGCGTGTACCTCAAGAGGCTCGACCTCCAGGTATTCACCTTCGTCGCCTCGGGTTCCGGAATCCCATGGGTCCTTCTGACGAGGCCTACCACTCTTCTGTAGGCGGAGTCCTCCGACGGGGAAACCTCGCCTCCGTCGACCGAGGCATCGGCTTGGCTGAGGGGAGCCGTGCTTGGGTGGTAAACTGGCCGCTCCCTACTAGGTCCCAGGGAGGCCGTCCCGCAACCGTAGGGCGCACCGTACTCGGTTGGGTCTCGCCGTGTGGCGGGTGCCACCGACCCCTGGAGGCCTTTCGACTGGCCCAAGGCTCTGGACGCGGAGGACACGGTCCCGGTGGGAAGACCCGATCCCGGCAACCGGTCCTTCCCGCTCGACGTCCTACCCAGCTGGGCTGGTTCGGTCGGGCTGTCTTCTCGGAAGCGCGCTTCCTCCCGCCGGGCGGGGTGAACCGAAGGCCTCGAGGACTTGTGCCTGAGAGAGAGGTCCTTCTTGCGTGGCCGGTCGAGCGGTTCCAAGTTGTATGTAGGCAGTGACAACTTGGAGGCTCGATCACTGGACCGAGAGTCTGGAGAGCGGTGCTTCCTGGATTCTCCTGGGGGCACGTAGAACCATTCGCCGCCGCCGGGAGAGACCTCCCTCTTGAACTTACGGGAGTGAGAGCGTGGGCGCTTCCTACTGTGCCGCGACCTCGACCTGGAGCGGGAACGATCACTATCGGGCCGCGCTCTCTTACGGTGCCGTTTCTCCCTGCGTTCTCCCCCGGAGGATGAGTCTGCTTCCGAAGAGTCCGAGGGTGCCACGTTCCTCACGTAACGACTGCTAGAGTGATGCGCAGGGGAGGCCCTTCGCCGTCGACCGTCCGAGACAGGGTGCTGGAGAAAGTCCTCGGGAACTGCTGTGGATACCGAGGGTACCGAGTCCACTCTGTCCCTGCTAGAAGGCCATGGACCCAGGGATACGTCCATCCTTAGCGGTGACCTCCCTGGAGTCTTCGGTAACTTCCACCCGAAGGCGTCGCTACTCGGGCGACGAATTCTCGAGTGGTTCTCTTCTGGCGGGGGGGAACCCGACGCACCGGCCCACGAGGGCGGGGGGGAGACTGAGATCGCCACACTGCCCCATACCGGGTCTTCTGAGGAAGCGTGATCTCCTGCCACGTGGCCCGATCCGCCCGAAACACTCGCGGCCCTTCCGTTTACTCCCGAGGGGCCAGCCCTTGGTTCCTCCCTCACACTGGGTTCACTTGGGAGGACACTATGGCTAACAATCACACTGGGGGCTTGATGGCCACTCCTCTGCGAAGGAGACGAAGAGGCCGAGGCTTCGTCGGACCGATCACTGACCGACTGTAAGGAGGACACGCCACTCACTTTCTTGGGGGAACGCTTAGACGACTTCTTTTTCTTTGTACCATACCGTACCCACTGAATGCCGTCCCAACTCACGCACTCGGAACATGTGTCCGAGGAGGAACAAACTTTACCCCTGCACGTGGAACAAAGGGAATGCGGGTCCACTTCTGGTTTAGAGAGGAAAGCCCCACACGACTTTCCTGCTCTAGGACCAGGACAACGACGCACGTTCTCCATCGTTCGCACACGAAGGTCAACACTAACGAGTTACAGAAAACCCTGGATAACACAAGGGGAATGGACTGAGGACACTTTGCGAAAACGCACTATCGCAGAAAAAACACAAGTCCGTACAATGGGAACACGTGGGATCACAACGCGCCAAAGGATCGAGAGTTTAAGCGAGAGAGTGAGATGCTTCGTATCTCACGACCAAGGACTTAATGAGATCCTGACCCGGGAAAAGCAGTGACCTGCCCTAATCCGGGCCGCAGGAATTATCCTGGCGGCGGGGGTAGGAACTATCGGGAGCGAGATAGGGGGGGTAGCGCGGGAAATCTTGGTCGAGTTTGAGAGAGGGTCAAGGACCCTCCGAAGAGGTAATTCGAGGTAAAGTATTCGTGTCGGAACAAATTTTACGTGTAAGTGACGATTAAACTGGGCTTCTGAAGAAGAAGCCATATGAACATCAGGGGAGATTCATAGAAATAATTAGCCATGAAATTCATTGCTGATTTTTTTCTTTGCATACCTTTTGAACATGTTAAAAATTTCATGTTTTTGTTCAATAGTTAACAAATGAATTTACCATCACAAAATATAAATTACTACACTGTTATAACTTTTTCATCACTTTTGCAATATCGGGCATCCAATCTTAGCCTAAAATTCATAGGAAGTTGACTAAAAAAAATACTTTAAAATGAAAGAGCAACTCTGATAAGGATTGTAAAATAACAACAATGGAATTATTGTAATACTACAGAATTAATAAACAAATAGGCAGCTATAGTGTTCTTTTAAATTATTTCTAACAATTACGTTAATTCTCTTCTCTAAAAAGCCTAACTTAACCCTTCCAATCATAGCTCCACCTTCATCCTTTTCTTAACAATACAACAAACCTTGGATGTTGACTCCATTGATCTTGGTGTGCTGGTGCTGGACCACCCAAATCTGGACCCCAATCATGGGGGTCTTCCACCCAATCTCGACCTCCCATTCCACCACTGCTTCCTCGACCGTAATCTTCACCCCAATCTTCGTGTCTGCAATCAGAGAGGCTCATAATACACAGTTCATGGAGTTTATTAACCTATCATAAAATATTTTCATTTACATAATTTTTACAAAAAATGATTTTTTTACAAATAAGAAATTGGTATAAGATAAAGTTAAAGATGTTGAACAGTGCTAGGGCCTGTGAGACCATTCAGCACCCTAGTTCAACTAGGGGAAACCCTGCATTTATACTATGGAGTAAAAGTCAAAAGGTCTGACAGTAAGAAGGAAGAAAGAAATTGGGATCAGAAGTTATGTAGAATAAAAGGAAAGCGCAACTAGGGGTTGAAAGATTGCTACAAAGACCCTTAAGTAATCCCTATTTGTGTAATGGTACAATGATACCTTCCCAAACATCTGGAGCTTTCTTCTTGCGCCAGATCATCCCTATCAACCTATAAAGACAATTTTACAAGACTTCTCTACAAAGTTTAAATATTTCATTTGGTATACCATCTTTGCCAGGGCTCTTGTTATTTTTAAGGGCTTTTACTGCAGTTTAAACATTTCTAATGGTTGGTTCTTCTATTTCAAGTTCTGGACCATATAATATTGTGTTGGGAAATGGGTCATTAGGTTCTGGTCTTTTCAGTAATTCTTCAAAGTACCTTTTCCACTCAATCATTACTTTCTCTTCTTGTTATCATATTTCCTTAATCATCTCTTATCATTGTGGGTCTTGCTTGATATCTTGTCCTCAGCTTTCCACTCCCCTAATAGTATTGTCTAACTCTACCTTCCATTTTGTTTTTACCAATCTCCTCTTAACTGAGTGCCCTTCTCTTCTTTTGTCTCGTCACTTATTCCTTTCTTAGTATTTCTGGAAACCATTCAATTTAAGGCTTTAAGGTAACAAATCCCAATCAGAAAAACAAGAGAGATCAGAGAGAATGCATTTCAGATTTGTAAACCTAATAGTATGACTATACCTTGGATGTTTATGCCTGTCCCATGCAGCAGCTTGACGCCCTCCAGTCCACTCAGGTTGGTGACGATGACGTGCAGGGGGACCATGGGGTGGGAAATGTTCTGGACGATCTAAACGATCCAGTCCTCTATGTTCCTCTAACCAAGGTTCATGAACCCTTGGGTCTAACGTTCCTCCACTTCTAGAACAATTGCACATGTTGAGAACAACAAATTAACAAATTCAAATGAAGTTCTTATTAATTATTAACCATAAAAAGGTATAAGTAAGTATCGAGTTGAAAATTCAAACAATTTTTAAGTGAATCACTGTTTTATATTAATTTCTAAATATAAATATAAAGCCAATATATTGATCATTCACAGACAAAAGTCACCTCCTTCTGTCATCCTGGAATCGGGCATCTATTGGTTGGCCTCTACGATCAGTACGGCGATCATCTAAAGGTGGTAGTACTCGTCGGTCATGCAAAGCCATTTCATCATACCTGCTTCGCCCACTGTCATAACGGCTGCGCTCTCTTTCACCTAATATAATTATGATAATTTATTTAACATATAATAAAAACTATACTGAGACATACTGTGTATATAGGCTCAAACAGGACAAAGACCCAAATTTTTCATCTTAACCCTTTTACCCCCAGGCTATTTGGAACTTTCCAACCTTCAACCCCCAGGGGTTATTTTTTTTCCAAGCACATTTTGTAATATATTTTTTTCAAATTGCTCTAACAGCCTTAATTTTCGTCATAGAGAGGTCAGGTTGGTCTCATTCTCTTGGAAAATACCTGAAGTTTCTCAAAAAATTATCAAAAATATGCAAAAAAAATTTAAATAGTTTTTTGCAAGGATGTACCGGTAAGTCCATGGGGGTAAAGGGATGAGTTTTGTGAAACGTACCAGTATGTCCTTTGGGGGTTAAAGGGTTAAATACAAGAAAATTTGAACACTATGTATTAAAGTTAAAGGCAGCTGGACTGTTTCTAGGAAAGACACCAAAATGCATGGATGAAAAGACATGGTAATACCTTAATTACTAATTGAACTCTACCCTGAGTGTCATTAAACTTGGCTAGTTTCTGACTAAAAGGTAACACATAACAATGTTTTTACTTCAACTAAGGCCACAAAAATAAAAAAAGAATTAAAACTTTAATTCTTAGCAAATTACTATATACAATGTAGCAACTTTTACAATGTCAATCTATCTACCATGACAATTACCCATTTTGGGAAGTGGTCGACATCCAAAAAACAGAAAGAAACAAAGGGGGTTTTTTCCTCATCGTTCCTCCTTGCCTGACAAGGAACTCAGCTGAATTTGGTTGGTACTGCTAGGGTACCAGAGCCCACCCTCCCCAGTCTTCCACCACAAATGAAGCTTCATATGCTGACTACTCCCCTACTGCAGCTACCTCAGCACTCACCAAGTGACCAGAGGTAGAAGCAGGCTTACTGGCACTCCATCACAATTGCTCGCCATTCATTTCTATTCCCAGAATGCTCTTTTGCCTCTCTCACATCTATCCTCCTGTCACCTAGGGCTTTCTTCACTCCATCCATCCACACAAACTTTGGCATATCTCTCGAACTTCTCCCACTAACTCTTCCATTCATCACCTTCTTCAGCAGACGACTATTTTCCATCTTCTCACACCCGTTCCCACTCTTACTACTTCGTTCCTAACCAAAACCAACTCCTCAGAAACTTCATCTCAAACACATTTAAATTCTGTTTTTTCGTCAGTTTCATTTCCCACAACTCTGATCCCTACTTCATAGTTGGTATAATCACTTTTTCATACAGAACTCTCTTTACGTTCATCCCTAACCATCTATTATTCTCTACCACTCCCTTCACTGCCCCAAACACTTTACATACTTCATTTACTCTCTGATGTACATATGCTTCCACTCCACCATTTGCAGCAACAACAGAACCCAAGTATTAAACTGACCTACTTCCTCAAGTAACTCTCCATTCAACATGCCATTCAATCAAGCACCCCCCTTCCTTCTTGTGCATCTCATTATATTACTCTGTAACCTCAGGTAATTGACACTATTTAAAGCTATACATAACACAATCACAATTGACATATTACTTCTTAAATATACCATCTCGAAGAAACCAAACATCACAATTTTATTTAACACTTCCAAGCTTAAAGTAAAAATACCTTACACTTTACTGTAATTCCTATAACTGGTTAGCTTTTTACATGACAAGACTTTCTAACAATGTTAAATCTTGCCACCATTTCTAGAAGAAAGATAAATTGGATAATTTTCAGCATTCTAAATTAGCTTATGCTCTGCAAAATTAATGAATAAAAGAACTTTAAAATGGAATATACTGTAGTATATGAAAACCAATCTTGCAGTTAATACTGACGACATGGAAATCAACTTACCCTGGAATCTATCATACGCTGGATCATCATAAGCTCTACGATCATCCACTGCCATAACTCTGGCATCCAACTCTGGACGACCTCTGGGAGGATAGAAATCTCTCTCCCCTTCAAAGTCTCTGCTTGCTCCACGTACAACTACTTCCCTCTCCCGTGCAAATTCGTGCTCTCGGCTGTAACGACCTGTCATCAAATAATTTCATTTGAATATTCTAAAAACAAAAATATACTTTTAAAGTCCTTGTGATATACTTCTTCTCTGTAAAAAAAAAACGTATTACTGTACAATGTTTTCCAAGTTGTACCGATACAAACCTTCTACAATATTTAGTTTGAAATGTGGAAACAACTATACCGGAGTCCTACATGAAGTTGAGAAATGATGTGATAAGCATCTATGAATCATAACTTTTCACTAATAATGTTGAATAAATACTTGAGAAAGAGAGGTTACAGACACTGGTTCTTACGTTCAACCAAGGTAAAATTTGATAGTTGCAACTCTACCCAGGTTTACTGTCTCCATTTGGATTATTTCCAGCATAAAATACTTGTGGATACTGTACATGAAAATGCCAAGAGGTTTGTGACAATTTTGGCTATACTGAACTACAATCTAAGTACAGCATTCTACTCTAAAAATAATGGTAATCTGCTTGATTTAGTTTCAAAAGTAATGATAATAGCAACTGATAGTGATCAACTTGTAAAACTGAAACTTATGGTGCTCTTGACAATGTATCCGTCTCTTATACAAGTTACATGAAAATGTGATTGACAACCTAAGTGACTTCCATAAATACTTAATACAGATGTTTAAACTTCCTTTAATAGTTTAGTAATTATTGAAAGTAATGGGTTACAGTACATTCTAATTAAAAAAAAAACACACACTGTTCATCACTGAGGTGAATATAGGGGCAAGGTAAAGTTTAAGTTAAGTCATCCAAGTAAAAATAGATTAAAGATAAACGATGAGAAGTGATGATTGATTGATTGATTGCTTTGAATTTTTTTGGCATCAAGCAGAAAGCAATGCAATAAGAAAAAGAAAAAAAACTTCCATCCAAAGACATGCTCAAAGCTGAGCAGTAGACTTATCAGCAGCAGCTGAGAGGAACATCTATCACCGTTGAACAATGAGGAAATCTGCGATCAGCTCTAGAGATGATATGACAAGAGAATCCTTTCTACATCATAAATCGCAGAGGATGATTCCCTTTCCCTGGGAAAGAGAGGGCCATAGGGAGTTCTCTCAGGATCTCAACAGGGAAGAATGAGATACCATTTGGCATGAGGCTACTGTAATCACCACATGGTAGATTAGCGAATGGAACGGGTCTGGGCAGGTTAACAATCTCTAAGCAGGGTCCTTACATTTTAAGTTGCAATGGGTGTTGAAAGGTGACTTCGAACACAGTCCACAGGTCTAGATCAAAGGAGGAAAGATGGGGAGCTTCCTTTCTGTTTAGCACGTAGCGAAAAGGTCGATCCCCGGAGAACCCCAGAACTAGAAGCCTCTGCGTTACACAGGGAAGTAGGGATTGCTATGACCTTACAACCCTCCTCTGGCAACCAAGTGCGTACTGTACACGAGTTCATTCCTCTTGTCCGCAATGTATTCGGCTCACAATTCTACATTGTGGAATGCCGTCCTGAGGTGCATCTGCTTCATCATTTCACAGTGGGTGCAGGAACATGCCCACTTGATAGTCGTGTTGTTGCAACAACATTACCAAATACCTGCTCAATGTTCTGAGAATGCTTGCAGTACAAGAAAGGCTGCTAGCCTCCCAGGACATTGATGAGTAGATGCTTCTTATGACCACATCCCTGAGACGACCAGGTCGTTCAGGTGTGACGCGTCAGAAGTCTTTCTCCAGCTACAAAGGGTTGTTTAACTTGAATCTTAGTCCTTATGATGAGATAATCTATTCAGTCAAATACTTAACAGAAGAGGATGTGGAATTCCCAATTATCCATAAAATAGAATTTCATAAACTACTTACTCATAAAGAAATAGAAAATATAGCAAAGATACAAATTCAAAGGAATAAGAAATGTACCCTTTTGAGCTTACCTCTCCTTTCTTCTTCTCTTATTCTTTCTCTCTCCCTTTCTTGTTGCTCTAGCAACTCTCGTTCCCTTTCTTTCATGATTTCTCTTTCCCTCAACTCACGTAATTCTCTTTCTCTCTGTTCCCTCTCTCTTTCTTCTCTCCTTGGATCTTCCCTTCTCCTCTCATCATAGTGATCCCGTTCATGCCTGGACAAAGCAAAATACATTGAAATTGAAAACCAACTTCTAATCAATAAGAACAAAATTTATGAGATTAAAAGTTGAACTTTAGAATACACAAAATTCATGTAACCAAATTTCTAAAATGATTTTTCTTGAGGAAAATCTTGTTTCATTTACGTATACTTGATCACTGATGTCTATGAACTTCTCAAAGTACAGTACTGTTAAAGCAGTCAAAATCTACCACAAAGCTGTTCTCTTAAATGCATTATTCCAAATTTTTAAGACAAGACTAATATACCCTAATTCTAAATTACTTTTAAATTCAATTCACTGAATATTCTTCTTTTTTGATTTGTTGTACTTCCATAGTTCCACTGACTCATAATCAAGAATAAAGGATACCTTTCGTACTCCCTGTGTCTATGTGGATCCTTTCTTTCAACCTCACGTGACCTTGGAATGGGGGATCTCCTATCACGTCGGGCTTCTATAAATTCATCAATTCGTTCCTTATCATATCTTCTTGTTGGTGAATCAGCCCTGCTAAATATAAGAAAAAATTAAAACATTTCATATGTAAAACTTGACTTTTTAAAAGGAGATTTTGAACTCCTTAGGTGATCACTAATGTCTCCTCAAATTTTTCCACCACTCAAAGACAGTTCTTACAAAATACAGTATTGTGCAGTAGTCTCTTGCCTCATCACACACTTTGGGGGTTGAAAAAACAAACTTTGATGAGTAAAAGACCTTATTGGATGTCCTACATCTGAATACTGTATTCTACTTTTGGCCTACACCAAGCTTTACTTAATACTGTACTTATCATTTGATTTAAGAGCATTATCCGTTAAATCAATTATATCAAAACAGAAAGCCTAGCATCATCATCACCATATCTTATCATGCCAACATTGTATTCACTGCATAGCTGACTGATTAAATTCATAGAGGTGCAACAATATACCGCATATTACCATGTAAAGGACGCCCCCATGTCAAGGGAGAACCCCAAAATTTCTTTTGAAAAAATGTTATTTTGATTATAAAATAAATTTTTGAATATACTTACCCGGTGATTATATAGCTGCAACTCTGTTGCTCGACAGACAACTCTACGGTAAAAACTCGCCAGCGATCTCTACACAGGTTGCGGGTGTGCCCAACAGCGCCATCTGTCGACCAGATACCCAGTTCTCAATGTAAACAAAGACTCAATTTTCTCCTCGTCCCACTGCGTCTCTATTGGGGAGGAAGGGAGGGTCATTTAATTTATAATCACCGGGTAAGTATATTCAAAAATTTATTTTATAATCAAAATAAAATTTTTCAATATTTAACTTAGCCGGTGATTATATAGCTGATTCACACCAAGGGGGGTGGGTAGAGACCAGCAATATATGTTTACACTTTTATGAGCTAAGAGTTTTTATTTCATTTTAGAAGTTATCAAAATAACAAAAACAAAATAAATAGGTACCTGGTAAGGAAGTCGACTTGAACAATTACTCTGCCTTTTAAGTACGTCTTCCTTACGGAGCCTCGCGATCCTCTTAGGATGCTGATCGACCCCTAGGATCTGAAGTATCAAGGGTTGCAACCCATACAACAGGACCTCATCAAAACCCCTAATCTAGGCGCTCTCAAGAAATGACTTTGACCACCCGCCAAATCAACCAGGATGCGAAAGGCTTCTTAGCCTTCCGGACAACCCAAAAAACAACAATAAAAACATTTCAAGAGAAAGATTAAAAGGGTATGGAATTAGGGAATTGTAGTGGTTGAGCCCTCACCCACTACTGCACTCGCTGCTACGAATGGTCCCAGTGTGTAGCAGTCCTCGTAAAGAGACTGGACATCCTTTAGATAAAAAGACGCAAACACTGACTTACTTCTCCAATAGGTTGCGTCCATTATACTTCGCAGAGATCTATTTTGCTTAAAGGCCACGGAAGTTGCGACAGCTCTAACTTCGTGTGTCCTCACCTTAAGCAATGCTTGGTCATCCTCACTCAGATGTGAATGAGCTTCTCGTATTAACAGTCTGATAAAGTAGGATAAAGCATTCTTTGACATAGGCAAAGATGGTTTCTTAACTGAACACCATAAAGCTTCAGATTGGCCTCGTAAAGGTTTAGTTCGCTTTAAATAGAACTTAAGAGCTCTCACAGGGCATAAGACTCTTTCTAGTTCATTGCCTACCAAATTCGATAAGCTGGGAATATCGAACGATTTCGGCCAAGGTCGAGAAGGCAGCTCATTTTTGGCTAGAAAACCAAGTTGTAGCGAACATGTAGCTTTTTCTGACGAAAATCCGATGTTCTTGCTGAAGGCATGAATCTCACTGACTCTTTTAGCTGTGGCTAAGCATACCAGGAAAAGTGTCTTTAAGGTGAGATCTTTTAGGGAGGCTGATTGTAGCGGCTCAAACCTGTCTGACATGAGGAATCTTAGTACCACGTCTAAATTCCAACCAGGTGTAACCAAACGACGCTCCTTCGTGGTCTCAAAAGACTTAAGGAGGTCCTGAAGATCTTTATTGTTGGAAAGATCTAAGCCTCTATGCCGGAAGACCGATGCCAACATGCTTCTGTAGCCCTTGATAGTGGGAGCTGAAAGAGATCGTTCTTTTCTCAGGTATAAGAGAAAGTCAGCTATTTGAGCTACAGAGGTACTGGTCGAGGATACAGATACTGACTTGCACCAGTTTCGGAAGACTTCCCACTTCGATTGGTAGACTCTAAGGGTGGATGTTCTCCTTGCTCTAGCAATCGCACTGGCTGCCTCCTTCGAAAAGCCTCTAGCTCTCGAGAGTCTTTCGATAGACTGAAGGTAGTCAGACGAAGAGCGTGGAGGCTTTGGTGTACCTTCTTTACGTGTGGCTGACGTAGAAGGTCCACCCTTAGAGGAAGACTTCTGGGAACGTCTACTAGCCATCGAAGTACCTCGGTGAACCATTCTCTCGCGGGCCAGAGGGGAGCAACTAGCGTCAACCTTGTCCCTTCGTGAGAGGCGAACTTCTGCAGTACCTTGTTGACAATCTTGAACGGTGGGAATGCGTATAGATCTAGATGCGACCAATCTAGGAGAAAGGCATCTATATGAATTGCTGCTGGGTCCGGGACTGGGGAGCAATATATTGGGAGCCTCTTGGTCATCGAGGTTGCAAAGAGATCTATGGTTGGTTGGCCCCAAGTGGCCCAAAGTCTCTTGCATACATCCTTGTGGAGGGTCCATTCCGTTGGAATTACTTGCCCTTTCCGACTGAGACAATCTGCCATGACATTCAAGTTGCCTTGGATGAACCTCGTTACAAGTGATATGTTTTGACCTTTTGACCAGGTGAGCAGGTCCCTTGCGATCTCGTACAACGTCAGTGAGTGGGTCCCTCCTTGCTTGGAGATGTACGCCAAGGCAGTGGTGTTGTCCGAGTTCACTTCCACCACTTTGCCTCGAAGGAGAGACCTGAAGCTTTTCAAGGCCAGATGTACTGCCAGCAGCTCCTTGCAGTTGATATGCATGATCCTTTGACTCGAGTTCCACAGTCCCGAACATTCCCGACCGTCTAATGTCGCGCCCCAGCCTACGTCCGATGCGTCCGAGAAGAGAACGTGGTTGGGAGTCTGAACAGCCAGGGGAAGACCCTCTCTTAGGTTGATACTGTCCTTCCACCAAGTCAGGCAAGACTTCATCTTTTCGGAAATGGGGATCGAGACCGCTTCTAACGTCTTGTCCTTTTTCCAGTGAAAAGCTAGATGGTATTGAAGAGGACGGAGGTGTAGTCTTCCTAATGACACAAATTGTTCCAGGGATGATAGCGTCCCTACCAGACTCATCCACTTCCTGACTGAACATTGTTCCTTCTTCAGCATGTTCTGGATGCATAACTGGGCTTGGCTTATTCTGGGGGCCGACGGAAAAGCCCGAAAAGCTAGACTGTGAATCTCCATCCCTAAATATGCAATAGTTTGGGATGGGACCAGTTTTGACTTTTCCATATTGACAAGGAGACCCAATTCCTTGGTCAGATCTAGAGTCCACTTTAGATCCTTCAGACAGCGACGACTGGAAGAAGCTCTGAGAAGCCAGTCGTCCAAATAGAGGGAGGCTCGGATGACCAATAAATGAAGGAATTTGGCTACATTCCTCATCAGCCTCGTAAACACAAGAGGAGCTGTGCTTAGGCCAAAGCACAGGGCTTGAAACTGGTAGACAACCTTTTCGAAAACGAATCTCAGAAAAGGTTGGGAGTCCGGGTGGATGGGGACGTGGAAGTAGGCGTCCCTTAGGTCTAAAGAGACCATCCAGTCTTCCCTTCTGACCGCTGCTAAGACTGACTTTGTGGTCTCCATGGAGAACGTCTGCTTTGTGACAAAGACATTCAGAGCACTGACGTCTAGCACCGGCCTCCACCCTCCTGTATTCTTTGACACCAAGAAGAGTCGGTTGTAGAATCCCGGAGATTGAAGGTCCGAGACTTTGACCACCGCTCCCTTCTCTAGTAAAAGAGACACTTCCCGTTTCAAGGCTCGTCTCTTGTCTTCCTCTCTGTACCTGGGAGAGATCGATGGGAGACGTTGCTAGAGGGGGTTTCCGTACAAAAGGGATCTTGTACCCCTCTCTGAGCAACTTCACAGATTGTGCATCTGCGCCTCTCTTCTCCCAGGTCTGCCAGAAGTTCTTGAGTCTGGCTCCCACTGCTGTCTGAAGATGCGGGCAGTCAGACTCTGCCCTTATAGGACTTGGATCCTTTCTTCTTTCCTCGTTTGCCTTCGGCACGAGCACCTCCTCTGCTGGAGGCTCTGCCACGAAAGGGCGGAATGAACCTGGACGCTGGAGTGTCCATCCTTGGTCTAGCTGACAAGGTAGGCAAAGGGGGAGCTTTGCGAGCGGAGGACGCAACAAGATCGTGAGTGTCCTTCTGCACCAATGAAGCGGCTATTTCCTTAATCAGGTCTTCTGGAAAAAGGCACTTGGAAAGAGGAGCAAAGAGAAGCTCAGATATCTGGCACGGTGTAACTCCGGCTGAAAGGAATGAGCATAGGTTTTCACGCTTTTTAAGGACTCCGGACACAAATGATGCAGCAAGCTCATTAGACCCATCACGTACGGCCTTGTCCATGCAGGACATAATGAGCAAGGAAGTCTCTTTCTCTGTCGGAGAGATCTTTCTGCTTAGGGCTCCTAGACACCAGTCTAAGAAGTTAAAAACTTCGAAGGCCCTAAAGATACCTTTCAAAAGGTGGTCCAGGTCCGAAGATGACCAACATATCTTTGAGCGTCTCATGGCAAGGCAGCGGGGAGAGTCTACAAGACTTGAGAAGTCGCCCTGGGCAGAGGCAGGAACTCCCAAGCCGAGAACTTCTCCCGTGGCATACCAGACGCTCGATCTAGAAGAGAGTCTAGCAGGGGGAAACGCAAAGGCTGTCTTCCCTAAACTCTTCTTGGACTGCAACCATTCTCCTATCACCCGCAAAGCTCTCTTGGACGAGCGTGCGAGGACGAGTCTAGTAAAGGCAGGAGTGGTAGACGGCATGCCTAACACAAACTCTGACGGCGGAGAACGAGGAGCCACAGAAACAAACTGGTCAGGAAACAGCTCTTTGAAAATGGCCAAAACTTTCCTAAAGTCCAAAGAGGGTTGAGTAGACTTAGGCTCGTCCAAATCTGATTGTCGTTCATCTATGAGTGCAGCAACATTATCATCAGAAAGTTCCTCATCCGACAACTGATGAGGAAACGGCAACGGAGTGGGTAACGGCTGGTTCGCTGAGTCCGGTCGCACGGGTGCATGCGTGACTGAGCCGGACGCAACGTCATGGAACTGCTGCCCAGTCTGTGAGCTGGCAACAACCATGGCAGCGCGGGGACGCACAGCGTCTACTCCAGACTGTCTGGACTGATGTGGGTGCGCAGTGGAAACCACACTGGGTTGCGGAGGTTGACGCACCGCGTCAAAACAAAGCAACTCTGACGGTTGTTGAACCTCCAGAACGTCAACGGCAACCTCCGTGCGTCGCTTAACGTCAACATGCGGCTGGCAGATCACACTGGAACGCATGGGTGGAGGAACTCTCTCAACTGGTGTGCGTGAGAAGGTTACCTCAGCGTCCACAGGACGCACAACCGATCGTGTGGAAGGTTGTAGGCTAGGTACTGCACTAGCTGGTGCGGCAGCAACCTTCTCCGCACGAAAGTCCTGCATTAGAGACGTCAGTTTAGACTGCATGTCTTGCAGTAGAGACCACTTAGGGTCTACGGGAGCAGGTGCGGCGACAGACGGTGTTACTGTCTGAAGCGGTACCGCTTTGCCTCTCTTAGGCGGTGAGCAGTCATCGGATGACGGCAGCGAGTCCGAACTGACCCAGTGGCTACAACCGGGCCGTTGGACTTGCGCTGAAGGGACCGACTTGCGTTTTAACGGTCGTGAGACCTTGGTCCAGGGTTTCTTGCGAGAAACACCTTCCGAAGACGAGGTATAAATGGGCTCTCTCGTCTTAGTTAGGTAGGAGCGATCTTGGGTAGATACGCCCGATACCACGGAGGGAACGTCTGTTCGCTGATTAAAGCCTCTCGAACCCATTTGTCGTACGACATTGCTTCTCCCCTGGACTTGGGAGCTTGCAAGAGGTCCCGGACTAGGAGGACGACAGGCACGAACAGACGAACCCTCAAGCGCAACACTGTCCACAACACTATCACTCGGCACTTTAGCACTTCCCACTGCACTTTTGCACTTAAGCTCCTTCACATCCGCCATGAGCTGATCACGGTCACCAGCAAGGGACTCAACTCTCTCACCCAGAGCCCGGACGGCACGCATCACATCAGCCATCGATGGTTCCCGAGTGCCAGGAGGGGGGCTAGGAGCAACCACTACAGGGGAAGGAACAGGTTGTGGGGCATGAGGAGAGGATACATCAATAGAACGAGAAGAACTTCTCCTAACCTAAGGTAGTAGGTTGGCCAGGGCACCAGCCACCCGTTGAGATACTACCGCTAGAGAGTTATGGGGTCTTTTGACTGGCCAGATAGTACTACATTGGATCCTTCTCTCTGGTTACGGTTCATTTTCCCTTTGCCTACATACACACTGAATAGTCTGGCATATTCTTTACATATTCTCCTCTATCCTCATACACCTGACAACACAGATTACCAAACAATTCTTCATCACCCAAGGGGTTACTGCACTGTAATTGTTCAGTGCCACTTTCCTCTTGGTAAGGGTAGAAGAGACTCTTTAGCTATGGTAAGCAGCTCTTCTAGGAGAAGGACACTCCAAAATCAAACCACTGTTCTCTAGTCTTGGGTAGTGCCATAGCCTCTGTACCATGGCCTTTCACTGTCTTGGGTTAGAGTTCTCTTGCTTGAGGGTACACTCGAGCACACTCTCCTATCTTATTTCTCTTCCTCTTGTTTTGTTAAAGTTTTTATAGTTTATATAAGAGATATTTATTGTTGTTACTCTTCTTAGAATATTTTATTTTCCTTTTTTCCTTTCCGCACTGAGCTATTTTCCCTGTTGGAGCCCCTGGACTTATAGCATACTGCTTTTCCAACTAGGGTTGTAGCTTAGTAAGTAATAATAATAATAATAATAATAATAATAATAACTCTATCTCTCTCTAGCCTACGTGTATACTTTTGGAATTCGATAAAATCGAATTCCGAAAGGCCAACGCACTCCTCACACCGATCTTCCAATTGACAGGTTTTATCCCGACAATTGGAACAAACAGTGTGAGGGTTGATAGAAGCCTTCGGAAGACGCCTTGAACAGTCCCTAGCATTGCACTTCCTAAATTTGGGGACTTGTGAAGGGTCAGCCATTTTGAATTGGTCAAAGGGAAATTCAAAAAACTATCAAAAAGTCATCAACAAAGAATCCGTTATCAAAAAGAGTTCAAGGATTTGTGTGAAGAGAAACCCTGCACAGCGGAAGCTCAAAACTAGAATAAAGTACTTCACCAATTAGATGTGAAAAAACTCCAGTTTAGCAACAGCGAGTAAGTACGTCTTGTCGACACCTCGACAGAGAGAAAATTGAGTCTTTGTTTACATTGAGAACTGGGTATCTGGTCGACAGATGGCGCTGTTGGGCACACCCGCAACCTGTGTAGCGATCGGTGGCGAGTTTTTACCGTAGAGTTGTCTGTCGAGCAACAGAGTTGCAGCTATATAATCACCGGCTAAGTTAAATATTGAAAAAAGCTTCTTTATCATATAATGTACTCCATGTAAAAGGCGAACAGCAATTTTAAAGCCAGCCTTATGTTACTATAACTTAATTATAAATTCTACCATACATATAATCTTTGTTGTTACTGTGATATTTTTATGTTTTTTGTTTATAAAATAGGCTGCATTTGTTTAAGAAAGTATAAAACTAAAACAATTTGTGAGTTTGAACACAATGTTTACATTTTTCAATCAATGTTTACATATCGTTTATCAGAAATGGAAAAATGTCAATGTGAAAAATATTCCTATATTCAAAAATTAATTCTAAGTTTTCAGTTGAAAATCATACATTGTTAACATAATCTATATTTTTCCTAACTATACAAACCTGAGTCCTTTAATAGAAGCATATCCTTAGTGAGGTTACATAAAACTGTTAAAACTTTTAACAATGTGGCAGTAGTTACTGTCATGTGGAGGAGAAACCTCGCCTACCCGACAGGCCACTGAGCTTCACTTTAGCCTAAGAGTAAAGGCCTCAGGTTTGTAAAGTTACAAAAGTACAAATTACCCCCCCAGAATTTTGATTTGTTCCTACACGAATATAAATTCTCATCCTTCTATAGGAGACTTATCCTTAGGAGGGAGGGATATGTCAAAGCACTTTTATCCTGTACAGGTCCAAAAGTGATGACTTCTGTCAACTACTTAAAGGGCTTAGCATGAAGATGCTGGAAGTGTTAGGTTAGGTTACTAACAAGGAGCGATATATATATATATATATATATATATATATATATATATATATATATATATATATATATATATATATATATATATATATATATATATATATATATATATATATATTATCCTTGCGTGAGCGGGGAGAATACAATCACGGACAACTCTTAACCGATCGTGTTACATCGACCACGGATGCACGCATCCAAGGAGCGTGTAGATTTAAGGTAAGCAAGGATAGTAAATGAGCGTGGATTCCTGAAGTGCCTGGAATCCTGGTTATCAATGCGCGTGGATTATTGCAGTGTGTGGATTCCAGGTGCATGGTACTCATTTTCATAAATTGGAAAGATAGAATGTGTGAACTCGAGGACGCTTGAATCCCAGGTCCCCAAGCCTGAACAGGTGAGTGTTTATGACCAAGTGAGCGCAGGTAAACACAGGGCAAAGCAAAGAGGTAAGTAGTCATGTACAGATACGTGTTAAGGATCAGATGAGTGTGCGCTATCTGTACAGCCCGTGTAATTAAGGTATTGTGAGCAAGCAAGTGGATTCTCAGTCCAAGAAATGCACACTAGATGGAGAGTCCACGCACTACCAAGGGCAAGTGCTCAAAAAGGTGAATGTTCTAAGTTTGATGAATGTGCACTAAGAGGAGAGCGACCGCACCATCAGTAACACAATCAGACGAGTGCTCAAAATCTGAAAAAATAAACTCTACAGTAAAGTGTTGAGAGCACTTGCACACCCACAAGTCTCATGTAGGTTCGGAAGATCTTTCCGGTATGAATCAAGTGCGCATTGAGTCCAAAGCACATGAGTCCAGATTCCAAAGTGAGTGTCCTTCCCCTTCACTCGGTAGCCACAGAAACACCTTTCCTTTGACAAAATGTCTAAGGTAAAACAATTTCCTCAACTAAGTGGACATCATTGTCACTATAGCGAGGGAAAAGACAGTAATAAGTAAAGCTGTACAACAGAAATTAAGTGGATATCTGCAGATTACACAAACAACTGTTACACAGCTACCGTAATCAGAAAGCAAACTGGAAACCCTTTGCCTTCCATAAAGGCCCTCGCACACAATGATCTTGCCAAAACCATTATCTAAAAGAAAAATACATAAATATACCAAGGCACTTCCCCCAATTATGGGGGGTAGCCGACATCAAACAAATGAAACAAAAAATAGGGGACTTCTCCTCTCTACGTTCCTCCCAGCCTGACAAAGGACTCAACTCAGATAAGACAGCAGGCATACACTTGTACTCTCCGGAGACTAAAAACAAAGAGGACTGTTAGGCGGGCGGGGTTTCACAGCAGTAACCACTGCCACCTTGTTAAAAGTTAAACAGTTTTATCCAGGTTCACTGAAGACATGCTCCTATTAAAGGACAAGGGTTTGCTTCATGTAGCAGTAAGTGGCTTAAGTTACCAGCGTGTCTTTGAACCACTCCAAAATCTGCAGTTAAAAGCATGACTAGTCAATTGCCACTGAATGTTCTAGCTTTAAAATTCACGAGTATTCACAAATATTTTGATAATATTAGACCTACGTGGCCTTTACTTTTTCTTCTGCAATGGTAACTAACTACAGTCCCGTAATAATAATTAAATCTTTGATAAAAACTCACTTCATTTCTAAACAACTTACCTGTACCTCTCACGAGCAATTTGTTCCGGTGATATTCTTCTCATGCGATCATCTATACGTGGGTCACGGTTACGAGAGGATGAACCTGCTCGAGAGCCCATATTTGGATCCCTTCCATGGCTGAGCGACCTTTCCGGGTGACCAATGCGATCGCCCCGGTAGTCCAGACGTTCTCTTGGTGACCCAGATCTCTTCCTGCCTGAAAATGTAGCCAAATATTTGTGAGCATTCTTTCATAACCAACACAGATATTTAATTTTATAATCAAATTTAAATTTACTTCAGCAAAGGCTTCATTCTTTAATGTCGCCGTGCTCCAGTTTCTATTTATTCTATAATAACATAGTCCTTAAGGACGTCTCAATAAAGCCTAAAATGTAACCCATATTACAGTCCATTAATCTAAATATGATGTACAGTCTAAGTTTACACTTATTACACATAAATTAATAAAGGTATTACATTGATCAGAATTTAATAAAGGTATTGTACTGATTTTATCTGTTCTCCCTAATTTCTTTTAGGCTAGTGGTCCAACAACTTTAATTTTATCCAGCTCCAGGGTTAAGCTTATATACTCTCCTATTGCTGCTCACAAATGGATAAGTAAATCAAAAGACAATCACTTCCTTTTTTAATATACTGTAGTACAGTATCATTAAAATCAGACTTGTTCAAATTGTAATTACCAAATGCTCTGGCATCTAAGTTAACACAGTTCTCTTCTATACAGAATGAAGTTAAATTTGAGTAAATTACTGTAATTCTGTACTTTAAAGAAATAAACTTGAACCTAAACAATCCTTACTTGTAATCAATCATAAAGCTCAAAATTAAAATTAACGCAATTGAAAATGGTCACAAGTCTCATGAAATGGCTCTGATAAAAGTGCTTAGTAGATGATGTTATAATTTCCATGAACGGTTTGATCAAGTATTCATATGCTGATTTATTCATAGGAAACCATTAATCATGACATTCCCTCCTTCCATAAGACAGTTCTTTAGTCATCCTACTTATGAAGGATTAAAGACCCAACTTGCATGTCCAGACAAACTACAAGAAACATGACAAATTCGAAGATAATTTGTATTTTTCCTAACCATACAAACCTTAGCTATTTACAAAGGGTATTACTCTTAGCGAAGCTGAAATGACGAGCCAATAGTTTTTAACAAGGGTTAATTACCCCCGCGCTAGTTAGCGGGGGGTGGGGAAGGGTAGCTTGCTACCCCTCCCCCCTCCACACACCGGTGACTTGCTTCACTTCACTTAGAGGTAGGACTTGACTTGGGGGTCAGGGATGGCGGGCACATATGTGTAAATAGCTAAGGTTTGTATGGTTAGGAAAAATACAAATTATCGAATTTGTCATTTGTTCCGTAACCGAAATACAAACCACGCTATTTACAAAGGGTGACTTACCCCTTAGGAAGGGTGGAAAGTCCCCAGCCTTACTGACTTCGGCTTGCCCGGGGCTCGATCCCTCAGTGAGCAGCACTAGAGAGAGGGAGCTCCTGTACCTCACAGGTTCCTAGCATCGCTAGGAACGAGTGGCCTACATAAGTAGTGTGAGGAAGAGAGTGTGACTCGTCCTATGAAGTTGACCTTGAGACCTTCAGATAGGAATTCTAGGATAGGACGTTCCCCATACCACCTCGTCAGGGTATGGGAGACGCAACAGTACTAAGCTTAATACTAGGAGCACAAAGAAGCATGGGTTACCTGCAGAGGTCGAGGTCAGCTATGCGAGGACCAGGATGCTGCTTCCCCAAGAGAGGGGAGAATGAAGAAAGAAGTAAGGGTCAGACATACTCTTTCATTCACACAGACTAAGACCGGGTAACAACGCCCTCAACCTACTGCTACTTGTCCAAAAAGGAGCCTGAGGTTAGACCAGCTGTTGTGCAGCCACCACAGGGCCGATAGAGAATGTATCGAGGCTCCTGTGGGTCACGTCTTGCAGGTAGTGGGCTGTGAAGGTCGTTTGACGCTTCCAGACCCCAGCTTGAAGTACCTGCGTCACAGAGAAGTTTCTCTTGAAGGCCAGGGAAGTAGCAATACCCCTGACATCGTGGGCCCGAGGGCGACGTGACGGAGGAGGGTCAGGATTCAGGGCATGGTGGATAACCCTTCGAATCCAAGCAGAGATGGTGTTCCTGGTGACCCTCCTCTTTGTCCTGCCTGTGCTCACAAACAAAGCTCGCACATGAGGACGGACTGCAGCCGTTCTCTTCAAGTAGTACCTCAGACACCTCACTGGGCATAGTAGCAGCTGGTCTGGGTCGTTTGTTACAGAACGGAGACTCGCGATCCTGAAAGAGTCGAACCGAGGATCCGGCACTCCAGGATTCTGAGTCTTGGCCACAAACTCAGGGACGAACCTGAACGTTACCTCCCCCCATCCCCTTGAATGGGCGATGTCGTACGAGAGACCATGAAGTTCACTAACTCGCTTGGCCGAGGCCAAGGCGAGTAGGAAAGCCGTCTTCCAAGACAGGTGGCGATCGGAGGCCTGGCGTAATGGCTCGAAGGGAGGTCTCTTGAGAGACCTGAGGACTCGAACCACGTTCCAAGGAGGGGGTCTCACTTCCGACTGGGGGCAGGTAAGCTCATAGCTACGTATGAGTAACGAGAGTTCTAGCGATGAAGAAATATCCACGCCCTTCAATCTGAAGGCCAAGCTTAAGGCTGAGCGATAGCCTTTCACTGCCGAGACAGAAAGGCGCATTTCTTCTCGCAGATACACAAGGAAGTCCGCTATTGCTGGAATAGTGGCATCGAGTGGAGAGATACCCCTTCCACGACACCAACCACAAAAGACTCTCCACTTCGCTTGGTAGACTCCCTCAGAGGACCTTCGCAGGTGCCGAGACATTCTCTCCGCAACCTGTTGCGAAAAGCCTCTCTCCGCGAGGAGACGCTGGATAGTCTCCAGGCGTGAAGCCGAAGCGAGGCTACGGCCCTGTGAGGGACACCGGAGTGGGGTTGTCTGAGAAGCTCGTGTCGTGGAGGAAGCTCCCTTGGGAGTTCCGTCAGGAGTTGCAGAAGGTCCGGAAACCATTCCGCGTGATGCCATAGCGGGGCTACTAGAGTCATGGAACAGTTGACCGATAGTCTGGTCCTGTTGAGCACCCTTCTCATCAGACAGAATGGTGGGAAGGCGTACACGTCGATGTTGTCCCACCGTTGCTGGAAAGCATCTTGCCAGAGTGCCTTGGGGTCCGGGACTGGTGAGCAGTACAGGGGCAGCTTGAAGTTCAAGGCTGTCGCGAACAAGTCCACCATCGGGGAACCCCACAAAGTCAGGACTTTGTTGGCTATCTGAGGATCCAAAGACCACTCGGTACTCACTATCTGCGAAGCCCTGCTCAGACTGTCGGCGAGCACATTCCTCTTGCCAGGAATGAAGCGAGCTGATAGTGTTATCGAGTGGGTTTCGGTCCACCTCAGAGTCTCTACTGCAAGATGGGATAGCTGTTGCGAAAAAGTGCCTCCCTGCTTGTTGATATAAGCCACTACCGTGGTGTTGTCGCTCATCACCACCACGGAGTGACCCGCCAGGAACCGTTGGAACTGTTGAAGGGCCAGAAAGACGGCCTTCAATTCTAGCAGGTTGATGTGTAGGCACTTTTCTGATTCTGACCAAAGGCCTGAGGCCCTCTGGTTCAGAACGTGCGCCCCCCACCCTTCTTTTGACGCATCCGAAAATAGAGTCAATTCCGGGGGGAGGACGAGAAGACTCACTCCCTTTCGCAGGTTCTCGTCGGCCAGCCACCACCGCAAGTCCGTCTGTTCCAGAGACCCCATTGGATCAGAATGTCCGGGGAATCGAATCCTTGATTCCACCGGGACTTGAGCCGCCATTGAAGGGATCTCATCCTGAGGCGGCTGTTTGGAACCAGACGGGCCAGGGAGGATAGGTGGCCTAAGAGACGCAACCACGATTAGGCGGGGAGTTCTTTTCGCCTGAGGAAAGGTTCCGCCACCCTCCTCAGCCTTGCTATCCGGTCGTCTGATGGAAAGGCTTTGTGGAGATTGGTGTCTATTAGCATGCCTAGATAAACCAGTCGTTGGGACGGCTGCAGAGAGGACTTCTCGAGGTTTACCACGATCCCCAGATCCTGTCAAAGATCTAGAAGCCTGTCTCGGTGTCGAAGAAGGGTCGACTCCGAGTCTGCTAGGATCAGCCAATCGTCTAGGTAACGAAGGAGACGAATGCCGTTCCTGTGCGCCCAAGTCGAAATCAGGGTGAACACTCTGGTGAACACCTGAGGAGCTGTGGAGAGACCGAAACACAGCACCTTGAACTGGTAGATCTTGTTGTCTAGGCAGAATCTCAGGTACTTCCTGGAAGACGGATGGATTGGGATCTGGAAGTACGCATCCTTTAGATCCAGTGTAAACATGAAGTCTTGTGGTCTCACCGCAAGTCTGACCGTGTCTGCTGTCTCCATGCTGAACCGGGTTTGTTTGACAAACCTGTTCAGAGCCGAGAGATCGATGACGGGTCTCCAGCCTCCAGTAGCCTTCTTTACAAGAAAGAGTCGACTGAAGAAGCCTGGAGAGCCGTCCACGACCTCCTGGAGAGCACCTTTCTCGAACATGGTCTCGACTTCGGCCTGAAGGGCCAGCCCCTTTGCCGATCCCATGGCATGGGAGCTCAACGACACTGGATTCGCTGTCAGGGGAGGTTGAGATGACGTGAACGGGACGCGATAACCTTGGCCGATCACTGAGACCGTCCAAGCATCGGCCCCGTGATGTTGCCACCTGCGGACGCAACGCTGAAGGCATCCCCCCACAGGTGGACACGCAGGGGGACTGCCACCCCTAGGGCTTGCGGCCGCGGCCGCCACCCCTAGAAGTCTTGCCTCCCCTGGAGGACTTACCGCCCCTCTTGACCTTGGCTGGAAAGGGCTGGGGCTTAGACACCACTTTCTTAGCTGCCGGTGCCTGTTTGGGAGCCTTACGAGGCTGTTGCTGCTGTTGTGGCGGGGCTGGAGGCTTATATTGCCGAGTTGTAAGGGCCCTGTGGAGGAGGGAGTCCGTGCTGGATTTCCTCCACCTCTCAGCCGTTCGCTCCAAGTCTTGAGGCTCAAACAGGCTCTCCCCCAGGAGGGAGGCATGTCGGAGCCTACACACATCTACGGCGGGGACCTTCGGATGGAATCTCTCGGACACAGCATCGCGACGCTTCAACACCGAGTTGGCCCACAGGGTGGTAACCTGGTGCGCCAAAAACTCGATGGAGCGGGTGCCCGAGAGCAAGAAGGTCTCTAGGGCCTTCCTATTGGTCTCCTTGGACAAGTCCTCCGATCGCAATAGGATGCCCAGAGATCCTAACCAGAAGTCCAGCCACGAAGTGGCCTGCATGGCACACTTAGCGACCTTCTCGTGGTTAAGGATCTCTGCCACCGAGAACGACACCTGCCAGGCAGAGAGTTTCTCCAAGGGAACTCCCTTCGCCAGCTCCTCCACAGAGTGATGGAGAGGAAGAGCGAGGTTGTGCTCACCCAGGATCTCGAAATACCTCCTCTGCTGAAGGCGAGGAGGAGGGATGAGTTTGTTCCCGGCAGTGGAACGACTGGAGGAGGCAAGAAGTGCGAGCTGAGCATTGGCCCTAGCTCTGGCACTCTTCAGCCCCCGAGACCAGGGCAGAGCTGCACTGGTCTTAGGGGCCTTACGAACGTCAAACACTTCATCCAGAATCGTGTCTTTGCCTTCACGGGGGGGGGGATGACTGGATCCGTAAGACTGTTAAGTTGCCTTATCAGGCTTAGGACCTGCCAGAAGGCATGTTCGGACTCTTGTTGTTCTCCTCCCTGCGGGCTGGCAGCTAAGTCTCCTGCCCCAGGAATCTCTTCCTGGGGTGATACGTGGACATTCCCCTGGGTAGTCGTGGGTTCCTGACGAATCCTTGCAGAGGATTTAGGGATGGTCTTGGAATCCTTGGGTTCCCTCCTGGGAGGGATGCAGGATCCCAACAACGAGGTTCGAGGGGCCCCTTCCTCACGAGACGATTCTCCTGCCTGAAGCGAAGTCTCCACCCCTGGTGCCGAGGGGAAGACTACCGCCCCACTGGACTCACCTGAGGACGGAAAGGCCTCGTCCACGGGAGAAGGAGAGAGTACTCGTGCAGGAGAGGGGACCCTCGAAACCGACCTCTTGGGAACCAACTTCGCCCTGGGGGAAGTCACCACGAAGTCCACTCCTCTCTTTCTCTTCAGCGTAGGAGAGACAGCTGCTGGTTTGTTACCCTGGCCGGCGAGTGCTGATTTCATAACCCTCACTAACGCCTGTGCCAGCAGACCTAACCAAGTCTGCTGCTCAAAGGACACAGAGTCCGAAATCCTCGCTAAGGTGAAAGGGATCGGGCGATCCTTCGGAGTGGACACGACTGTACCTGCCTGAAAAGAAGGTGGGGAAGAATGCTGTACTGACCTGTCTTCATCCTGCAATACCAACCTGTGCTTGGATGGAGGTGATCCCGAGTGCCGTCTAGGAGCACGCGTCCCTTCTGCTACCACCGGCTGTGGAATTCGCCGCGAACTATGGTCGCGCGAGGGCGAACGGTCGCGCAAAGGCGAATGGTCGCGCGGGTGATCGCGCGGGCGCGCAGGCGAGTGGGCGTGAGGGTGGGCAGGTAAATGAACACGTGTCCGAGGCGACGAACGCAAGCGATGGCGCGACGGCGAGGGATCGTGCTGCCGCGTAGGTGAAGAAGATCGCTGGCGATAATGACCGCGTGATGGTAAGCGATGGCGAGCAGCATGTGTAGGTGAATGATCGCGTGATAGGGTGCGATGGTGATCAGCATCCGCAAGAGGGCGGTCGTTCAGGGTTGTGCGATGAGGAGCAGCATGCGCAGGTGAATGATCGCGTGAAAGGGTGCGATGGTGATCAGCATCCGCAGGAGGGCGATCGTTCAGGGTTGTGCGATGAGGAGCAGCATGCGTAAGCGGGCGATCGTGCTGGGTTGTGCGATGGCGAGCAGCATGCGCAGGTGAATGATCGCGTGAAAGGGTGCGATGGTGATCAGCATCCGCAGGAGGGCGATCGTTCAGGGTTGTGCGATGAGGAGCAGCATGCGTAAGCGGGCGATTGTGCAGGGTTGTGCGATGGCGAGCAGCATGCGCAGGTGAATGGTCGCGTGAAAGGGTGCGATGGTGATCAGCATCCGCAGGAGGGCGATCGTTCAGGGTAGTGCGATGAGGAGCAGCATGCGTAAGCGGGCGATCATGCAGGGTCGTGCGATGGCGAGCAGCATGTGTAGGTGATCGCTGGCGAGCTGGTGATCGCTGGCGAGCAGAAGGTCGACGCGTGTCCTGTGAGAGGACAGGTGGTGCGGCGCGTTCACGAGCAGGAACGGAAAGATCGCTGGCGCGTTGGCGAACATGTGTTTCTGACACACGCGCAGCACGATGTTGCGTAGCCACAAGACCAGGTGGATGGTGAGCAGGGAGTTCAGCAGGAACTAAAAGGTGGTCAGAGACCGCAGGGCGATGGTCCTCAAGTGAGCGCTGACGCTCGGAAGAGAGCTGACGAGCAGGAGAGCGCTGGCGAGGGGGGCGAACATCAGGAGAGAGCCGACGAGCAGGTGAGCGTCGGCGAGCAGGAGAGTCTTGGCGAGCAGGAGAGTCTTGGCGAGCAGGAGATCGTCGACGAGCAGGAGATCGCTGGCGAGCAGGAGATCGCTGGCGAGCAGGAGAGCGCTTGTGCGCTAGCCCTGCTCGCGTAAGGGAAGAATCCCTTAGCCCCGAAGGGACCGTTGCCCGTCGGGTGACGAGTTCTCCAGAAGGCGAAGATCCGGCAGGAGATGGTGAGCGGTCTGCAGAGAGGTTCAAGGAGGGCGGAGCAGTCGGTTGAGGCTGACGAGGAGAGTCCCCCCCGGAGGACGAAGACCCAAAAAGGCGCCTCTTAGTCCCCCTGTAAGGGGAAGGGAGGCCCTTGTGGCGTAGAGGGCGGTGAGCCTTACGGCGGAGGCGGCCTCGGGGGAGATCGTCGGGACCATCGGTCCTCCGAAGGGGAGTCTCCGTCAAAACACTTCCCTCAGAAGGAAGCTGGGCAGCAGTCGAGACCGAAGGACTCACTTCCCCCTTCGAAGGATGCACGGAAGGAGGAGGAGAGCCTAGAGCACCATCACCAGCAACAGCACCTGCGTCGGAAGGCCCAGCCACGTCGGAGGCCTCTGTCACCACGACGTCGACAATAGACAGAGGGTCTACCTCCGCTACCACCGGCGACTGTTTAACAGCGGCCCCCAACGAGACAAGGTCAATAAGAGCGACCCTGGAGGGCAAGCCCTTAAGCCCCAGGGACGACCAAATCTGTAAAAGATCATCACTGGATAAGGCATTATTATCAATAACCTCCCCCGGAGGAGGGGGAACCGCCTCGCTATGGGAGGCGACGCCCTCTCCCCCCACCGAAGGTAGGGAAACAGAACAAGGGCCTGCGCTCCCACTCGGACGACTCTCCTTAGGAGGCGGACGAGGGGGAGCTTCGGAGGAGGTTTGGGCGGCGGAAGAAGAGTCCCGAGAACCTTCCTCCTTCAAGGCTAACCCCGGAGGAGAACGGTCTCTCTTGGACTTCTTCTTACGCCGACGGCCAAACCTCTCCCACTGGGAGGCAGACCACTCCCTGCTCTCACGGCACATGTTATCCTGGTCGCACCGTCGGCCCCGACATTGAGGGCAGAGGGTGTGAGGATCCGTAATCACGTCCGACATGAAAGTCCCACAAGGACGGCCGGCAACTCCAGGGCATGTACGCATATTAAATAAAAGAAAATAACTGAAGGTCAACTTCCAACCAATCACACAAGCTGAAAAGAAAAAGAAGAAAATTAAAGGCTGTCACGAAGGCGATGAACAGACACGTCTGATCACCGCCGAGCCAAAAGTGAAGTGAAGCAAGTCACCGGTGTGTGGAGGGGGGAGGGGTAGCAAGCTACCCTTCCCCACCCCCCGCTAACTAGCGCGGGGGTAATTAACCCTCGTTAAAAACTATTGGCTCGTCATTTCAGTTTCGCTAAGAGTAATACCCTTTGTAAATAGCGTGGTTTGTATTTCGGTTACGGAACAACTTCCTATTACTCATTCTTTTGAGCAACTTACATCTATTAACACTTCTTTGTTGCTCTTACATAACTTAGCATATCTTAATCAATTCTGCTTTATTCCATTCATTTACTTCTTATCATTCATATTTGATTTATTACACTTATTATTGTGAAATTTCTGACATTTAGCAAAAAAAAAAAAAAAAAAAAAATTTAAAATTTTATTCAAGATAAGCCGTATGAACTACTGCAAGTACAGTACTGTATTTACTATGAGTACTGTAAATTATATTACTTTCATCTTGTGATCTCCTGTATGTACTGTTAGTAATGGTCAGTCTTTCTGTTCTTTTTCCTGCTGTGAATTCTTTATGCTATTTTCATATGCTACCGGGTCTAATAGGGGATCTTTGAATTTAATCTTTAACAAGCCTAGTTTTGTACAACATAAATCTTTTTTTTTTTTAACTGTAACATAATTACCTTAGTTCTGCCATTTTCCAATTCAGCCTTTTATTATGGCTTACTTTAATCTTAGTTATTGATTATATTCAATTTTTAATGCTTCAATCCTTCCCCAGATTTGTTATGAAAATTATTTCCATGGTACTGGCTATCTACATTTAATATGGAAATTTCATTTACATAATAAGGGGCTAACCTTAAACTTCAATCCTATGTTCATCTGTGGAAGGGAGTTTCGGGTATTGTAAATTTAACTGTGATGAAACATTGGGGACACGGCTTGCCCTTCCTTCAAGAATATGTTACTTTAGTGTCTCTCTTAAAGGAGATAATAGTGTTCTCTTAGGTCCACTTGATCCATGTGTAAGAACTAATCTGTGGTCTAGGGCTTTCCCTTTGAGAAAAGAATGATTCACAAACAACAAGCCAAATCTTTGTTAGATCCTTCCTTTGACCATTCATCTACTACAGGTATTAGATCAAAAGTACCTTCTGGTGAGGCTTTGGTAACCTCTATGCCTACCTCTACTATTACGAAATCCTTGGGCAGAAGTTTTAGGTTCTTGTTAAGTCTTCAAAAACTCTTGTGTTCCCTTAAGTGGGTGACCCACAGCCTTGTAGGTCTCCTTTTCTAGACAATCATCTTGCTACCATATCTCAATCATTGTTCCTCCTTGTAGTGCACTGCAACTTTCTTCCATACCACACCCCCGCTAGCCCTTCCCATATTTTCACTCTTATTGGATCAGGTTTAACACACATTACCAAGGTCACTGAGTAACTTTAACTTCCATCTTTGTAACACAAAGTAAATAGTGCTTAACATAAAAGTTGATATGTTTTACAAATTCATGATAATCCATAGTCAAATAAGGATGCCTATCTCAATCTGATCTTTACAAACATAAGGTGATGAATAATGAGAAAGCTCTAAATTTTGATCAAATACAAAACAAAATCAAATATTAAAAACAAATAATTTCATGGTACTTACTTTTGCTATGCTTAGAAAGGCCAGGTGATATTTTGTGAGTTTTCCGAGATCCTGGCGAAGGTGAGCGTTTTCTTCCGGGAGATAATAGCCTCTTGGATAATGAGGTTTTTCGTCTAGATGGAGAATGACTACTTTTGTGACTTCTGAGCTTTTCATGATCCTTCTTATTTTGGTGACCTTTCTTCACAATTTTACTGCTTCCATGTTTTCTCCTTGAATGAAATTTTAATATACCCTAAATACGGACAAATCTTACTCGTACTAAAACAATTAGGCTACATACAATATACTATATATGCAAAAATCTTTACTTCTTGAAATATGTATGGCTAAATACAGTTGAGTATATAAAAGTTAACAAATAATGTAATTCTATGAATCAATTGTAACCATGTCACAACTTCTACGTCTAACTTGTTAAACAACAAACTTTAGGGTTCAACAACATGAAAATTATACCAATACTTACAATTCTAGTAAAGCATAAAACAAGAATAAATGATAAGAGTTACTCACGAAGATGATGAGGATTTCATCTTTTTCATCTTGCTTCTGTCACTTGTGGAAGATATTCTTTTACCGGCTCCACCACGAGACTTCCTTTTTGCATCGCGTTTGTGTCCTGAACGGTGCGGCGAAGAGTCAGTTGAAGATGAACTTGATGACGAAGATGTGGAAGAAGACGTTGAGGAAGATGAACTGCTGCTAGAGGATGTTAAGCTTCTTCGATAGCCATGCTGGCCATGAGCCTAAATGAACACACAGATGTAAATTAGCAAATTATACCAAGTCACTTAAAGGCAAAGATTGTAAATCAAACTTACTATCAAGAAAATTGAAGTAATCATAAGAATAATATGCAGTGTCATCTTCAAGTTTCCGTATTGATTACTTTGCTTTTCCTGGATGCATTACACCGACATTCAAACATTCAAAATATCTACTCTATTTCTGTTTACATTCTTAAAAAAAAATAAGAAATAAGTTTGTACCTTTTATAAGTAAAATATTACATCACCATTCATGATAAAGATACACTTGAATAAACTCACCCGTCTCTCTTCACGTTTTCTCTTACGTGCTCCCAACTGACTGTCCTTTCTTTGTGGTTCTAAGATTTCTCTGAGGTCTCTGCCATAGTCATCCCAGTTTGAAGAACTCTAAATTTGGAACATTACACCTCTGTTAATAATGTTATATGGTGGCCGGAACCCAAATAATTCATCAAAATTTATTTCCCAAGAAAAAAATAGCCCTCTAACATGTCTAATTTTCATCAATGTTAAGGGTGAAAAATACAATTGATAAAATTAATGAAATTATATTCTTAGATAAACAAACACCACAGCTTTACTTTTGTTACAGCCAAACTTTCAGCTTGGATTAAAATCCCAATTCAAAATTCCTCATCAAATGCTGTAAAATTTAAAGCACACCCAATATGAAAGAACCTGTCTTTTTCCTAAATATTGCAATAAGTTTTTTTGAAGTACTATAACTACAATTGAGATGATGTTTGATCTGGCTAATGCAACTGACCATCTTGGAAATAATTTGCATAATTAAGTCTAAGTAATTTCAACCTCTCAAGATGTTTACCGACTGTTTTTCAACAGACAGAGAAAACAAACTTCTTTATCTCACTTATTGTTAATCTTGCTTAAGGGTTCATTCTGGTTTTAATCTACATGGGTATCTTACTTGGTTTGTAAATACAAACTTCAAGAAAATACTATTCTGCAAAAAAGTTATCTATATATTTGAACTCTAACACATAAAACTGGAAACTTCTGGAAGGCAATTCAGCAGTGACCATGTACAACAGAGAGAAACCTATGCAATTGCAATATAAGTTAAAGTTAAGAGGTTGAATAGCAAGTTGGAAGAAAGGAAGCACAAACAGAGGTATAGTAGAAGGTTTAAAAGAAAGGAACACAAAAATAACTTTAAATAATACCAACAGTACTCCACCTGAGGTGCAATGATGGCACTTTTGTTCTACATGGAGGGGGTTGTGTTCCTCTCCTGTGAAGCATATACTATACAAAACTAAAGTCAAGTTCTTTTCCACGGGTGCTACTCCCAGCTGACATACACACATACATATACCAAGGCACTACCCCCAATTTTGGGAGGTAGCCGACATCAACAAATGAAACAAAACAAAAAGGGGACCTCTAATCTCTACGTTCCTTCCAGCCTGACAAGGGACTCAACCGAGTTCAGCTGGTACTGCTAGGGTGCCACAGCCCACCCTCCCTCGTTATCCACCACAGATGAAGTTTCATAATGCTGAATCCCCTACTGCTGCTACCTCCGCGATCATCTAAGGCACCGGAGGAAGCAGCAGGGCCTACCGGAACTGCGTCACAATCGCTCGCCATTCATTCCTACTTCTAGCACGCTCTCTTGCCTCTCTCACATCTATCCTCCTATCACCCAGAGCTTTCTTCACTCCATCCATCCACCCAAACCAGCTGACATACCTTTATTATAAGTTCATAAACAAGTCTTGAAACATTTAGAGAATTTCAAACAACACCTGGAGAAGGACAACCTATATATTAACTGAATGAATGTATGCCCTCTTCTTAAGGTACATGATAAATTGTTCAACAGGATCTAGGTGGTAAAATGCAGAGAGAAAGTCCCACTGATGGCCACAATTTCTGATGCTTGTCTATTTCATCTGGTTTAATTACACAAAGGACCTTCTGTAGGGTTTGATAACCTTTCATGGAGATGCAAAAAAAGGTGTGAAAGGCCTTAAAGAAGAGCAAAGTTTTATCGTTAAGTACCAATAATTTTGTAAAAAATAAAAAACTAATATGCTTAACTAAAAATTCAAAATGGGTACTTTAGAAGATACAGTACCAGTAAGAATTAAAAGTATAGATAAAGATAGATAGGAACAGCTTCCATGGAACAAATAGATAAGATTTTCAACAGAAAATTGACTTGAATGGGAATTCTGTAAAGGAAAAACAATAGGAAGACTAGTAGAAGGCAATATATCAATGTCTGAAATTAATGAACATTGAAGACTGGAAATGAAGTATCAAAGGAAAAATAAATGTGAGGAAAAATAATGGAAAGAATTTACAGAAAAGTCTAAATGTTTACAAATCATAAGATATTAAGATTGAAAAGTAATTCTGATGACCTGAAGATTGTTCAAAAATACACAATGATTTGTTACAAGGGTAAGGCCTCAACTACAAAAAACATAACCTCAAATTTTATTTTTCCTAGCTATACAAACTTTAGCCCTTTAAACATTTTGACACAAGCTTGAACAGCCATTAAATTCATTAACAAAGTAGTTAATGAAAGATGGGGTGTGTGGGAAACTAGACTTGGTGGAAGAGCCTCACTCTCACCTTTTGCCTCAGGACTGAGAGAGATGGTTGACTCAGGTTTGTATAGCTAGAAAAAATACAAGTTACTTTAAAAATATGTCATCTGTTCCTATGCAAAATACATGCCTTTGTCCTTTAATAGGGAGACTCACTGATTGGTAAGAAATCCCCCTGGGACTGAACTGGTTGGTTCTTTTACTTCCCTGGAAGCTTATTAACTAACCTCTTAATGATTTTAACCCTTTTACCCCCAAAGGACGTACTGGTACGTTTCACAAAAGCCATCCCTTTACCCCCTTGGACGTACCGGTACGTCCTTGCAAAAAAATGCTATAAAATTTTTTTTTTTTCATATTTTTGTTAATTTTTTGAGAAAATTCAGACATTTTCCAAGAGAATGAGACCAACCTGACCTCTCTATGACAAAAATTAAGGCTGTTAGAGCAATTTAAAATAAATATACTGCAAAATATGCTGGGAAAAAAATAATCCCCTGGGGGTTAAGGGTTGGAAATTTCCAAATAGCCTGGGGGTAAAAGGGTTAACAGCCATTCCCATTTGCACCGAAATAATTTTCTATTCAAACGGCGAAGGTTTGTATAACGTGTAAGCACAACAGATTTGTTGCAAAGACTAGGGGGACCGGTAACTTTTGAGCATAAGAGGTCAGTGCCTGGAAGTTCAGCTGATAACTACTTTAATGAGGCTTATACAGTAACTTGAACCTTGTTAGAAGTTCCCATGAATATTTTTGTTAAAAAGCCAAGATTAACAGGCCACTCTTGCAAAGTTAACTTGGTGCCACTAAGATTAACATTAGTTGTCTAGATAACAAAATCAACAAGAATTCCATACTGATGAAGAGTATCTGACACAATTTTAACACACTGTACCAAGGTTACATCGTCTTAGATTAATGCTGAATTAAATCTCCATCCACACACACTTTTCTATTTTAAGAGGCTATTTCTTATTTGATTCCAGCAGACATAAGTAAAATAAAAAGAAATTTTTTTCTTATTTCTAAAACACATCTCAACACCTTAGCATATTTTCCTACATTACAACACCCGCACTTCAATTCATCTACAGTGTATTTGATTTCTTCAACTGTAATGCTTGAAGGGAAAAAATATATAGTTTATAGCAACTAATACAAATATACAGTATACACTAATAACAGCATCCTCTGTAGTACACATCCTAAAACATAATTCCATATTATTAACTAGCTTACCTTTATTCTTTCAAACAACATAAAGTAACATAAAAAGTTAACTTACTTTCTTATCCATATTTGGATGATGATGGTGATGAGAGTCAGCTGCTATTTCTCGCATCAACTCCTGGGTCAGCTGCTGGCGACGACGTTCTAGTGCTATTTCACTCTCTTCCTCGAGCCTCTGCGAATCCCAGACTTCTGCTCCACTTTTGTTAACACTAGTTCGATTGACGATTCCTGGATGCGTAAAGCCTCCAAGGATATTCTCAACAGTGTTTCTCACTCCCAACCCTGTAATGAATCCCTAGTCAAACTATAGTAACCATAATAAAGGATTCAAACCATACAATGCTGTATCCTTAATGTGAACACAGTCAAAATAGATATAATCACTAATCTTTTGTTTTCAATACAGTAATTATTCAACAGAAAACCTTAGTACAGTACAGTATTCATTTTTGACAAGTACTGAATGAAAATTTGAAGCCATTCACATAAACAAACCAATACTATAATTTATAATACATGAAAATCTGTACCCATTGCATATCAAGACACAAAAACAATCATACAATACTAAAATTATAAAATGCACCAGTTTAATAAAAGTAAAAAAAAAAAAAATTGCTAACAGAAAAATATGATTACAGAAACAAAAGACAAGGCAACTAAGAGTTGACAAATATAACAAATTAGAATTTAACGAATTCTTGGGGATGGCTTGCAAAAACATAAATTTCATTAATATAATTTCTTATTTCTATACTTCCCTGATGTTAATATTGCTTCTTCTCCAGAACTTCAGTTTAAAATTTAAAATTTTCTCACCATTTTCTTTTCCTTCAATGAATACATGACCTTAACAAGGGAATGAGACCCTCTGGCAGTGAGTGGTAAGAAACCCAGAACTGTTGCACTAGATACTCATTGTCCTCTTCAGTTTCAAAGTCCAAAATTATCCCTATTCCAGGATACTACAGTATGTGTCAGAGAGGAGGGTGGGCATGTATAAGAACATCAGATGAGAATAGAAATCATTAATTTTAGCACTAAAATTCTGTTCATTTCTATGAAATTTCCCTGCTATTCATATTGCTGACTCCCACACTCTGTTGGAGGTGGGATGCAACCGAATGAAAGAGATAGGATAATTTAAAGTATAAGTAATATACCAAGATTAAGATTTACTAACCTGGACTAGATTACTTCCAACAAACCATTCTATGATAGGGTTTGGAATACAGGACTCCAGAACTTTTGACTAAAGATATTTAAAATATCAGACAGCAGATTGTCTCTAAATGATACTTTCAATTAATTCTAAATTGAATATTACATACAGTACAACCCAATATGCTGCTATGGGACCTAGAGCTCAAGGGTCTTAACCCTTTTACCCCCGGGGTATTTGGAATTTTCCCAACCTTAACCCCCAGGGGGTTATTTTTTCCCAAGCACATTTTGCAGTATATTTTATTTAAATTGCTCTAACAGCCTTAATTTTTGTCATAGAGAGGTCAGGCTGGTCTCATTCTCTTGGAAAATGCCTGAATTTTCTAAAAAAAATTATCAAAAAATATGAAAAACTAATTTTTATAGCATTTTTTTGCATGGACGTACCGGTACGTCCATGGGGGTAAAGGGATGGCTTTTGTGAAACGTACCAGTACGTACTTTGGGGGTAAAAGGGTTAATAAGCAAACCAGGGTTCTGCAAGATAATGTTTGGCAAAATCAGAATTGGTACACTACTGATCTGCTGCTAAACCTCTTTCCAAAGAAAGATTTCTACAAAAGTTAAGGGATGTAGCTGTACTCCTAATATCATGTGCTTTTACTTTCAAGCCTTTTACTAGGCTGGATCAAACTCCTTGTGAGCTTTTGTGACCAAATTTTTAACTAGGTATGACAACGCATTTTAGGTCGGCGAGTGATTAGGTACAGTACGCTGATTCCACAAAACAAATTAGGAAAACTACCTCAATACCTGTATTTTTGTCTAAATAGGATGGTACCATTCTTATTGGACAAAGAAATATATTTTCAGCTGAAATGTTCATCCAGTTTTTGAGAAGATGTGAAAAACTATGACAAATGTTTGGCTCTGATGGAAGATAAAAGATACGAAATCATCCTATGTTCCCAAAGCCTACTTTGACAGATAATGTTTGTACTGGAATTATATATTTAGCTGAAGGTAATGCAATAGGAAAAGTGTATTAGCTTGATGTCCTTAAGAGATAGTTTCCAAAATTTCAAAATTTGTCCCTTTTGAATACTGCAAAACCAAATCCAAATTCCAGAAAATTTACCTTAGTACTGGAGGACTTTTGATACAAAACAATTTAAATAAATCCTATACAGTACAGTAGTAACGGAGATGGACTGATCTCATCCAAGATGCTTGAGAACAGAGTTAAACATGGACCTATATCCCTCAATGAATGAAATAAAATGTCTTTTTTTAAAAAAGAAACTAACAAAATGTAACAATAATATTTAAACTAGTTCTAGTCACTGACAGATGCCTAGCATACACCATAAAAAAAACCCTCCAATGTCTTTGATATATCTTATTGTAAGACTGTCTTTTAGAACTTATAATAAATAGTCTAGAAAGATTTTAAAACCCTTTGATTTTGAAGGTAAGTAGGATTTTCTCCATGCGATCAGATGTGACATGGATGGGTTTGGATGTATCACTTAAGATATTGGCCGTTTGAGCTGACAGATTCTGTCTGGCAATCTTCCATGATGTTCCAACATGGGCCACAAATCTGTGAACCACTCCCTCTGTGGCTAGAAAGGAGCAAAGGCTGTCATCCTGCTGTTTGCTGAGATTCTAAAAGTGTTCACAACCTGCAGAAACCTAGCAAAAGGAGGAAAGACGTAAAGATCCAGATTTGACCAGTCTTGTAACAGGGCATCTACCTTCCAAGCTAAGAGATCAAGCATAGGTGAACAAAAAACATCAATCATTTTGTTCAATGTCTAAGCAAGAATGACCCCACCACTACCAAATCTTTCAATATTCAAATGATGCAGCGACCACTCGTTTAGCAAAACCTTCCTGACAAGTTGGTCTCCTAATACGTTCCATTTCTCCAGAATGAGCAGGGGAAGAAGAGTAATTACTCTAGATTCGTCCACGATAGTAGTGCATCCGCTATCCAATACAGAAATGGAGATCTTGTAACCCCTTGGTTCTGATGTAGGCTAGTGCTTTCGTACCGAACGAAAACACTAACACACACTTCCTTACCACTAGCAGTTCCTGATCTTGAAGAGTTTTGAATATTGCTAATAACTCTAGGGTGATGTGTACTTTCATTTGCTGTGGGGTCTTTTTTCCTGAAAGATGTATACGGTTCAGAGTTGCCCCCAACTCATCCCGTGAAACATCTGCAGAGATAGGTCTGGGATTTTCAGATAGAAAAAAAAAATTCCTTGAGAAAATCGTCAGCGATCGTCCCACCAATTCAGTAAAAGTAGTTTGTCTTTCCTCGGTGGTTTCTTATTACCTTCACCAACTTTGTTACAAAAGTAATGTTTTGATAGTCATGTACAGTATTTATTTGTTTGTATGTCTGTCTCTGTTTGTGATTTGCATAACTCAAAAATTATTAGACTGAATCTCATGAAATTTTATGGGATAACTGGCCATGATGCAAGGACAATTTCATTAGATTTTGGGAGTTATTGGTTCATAAGTAAAGGCCAAGGTCACAAAAAGGTCAAGAACGTCTTTTAGCCATATTGTAGCCAATTTTCATCAATTTGCATGAAACTAGTGCCAAAATGTGCATAATTCAATTATCTATCTTGTGATTTACAACATGATATAGAAATGTCCTTACCCTTGGTTACTGATGTTCGTATGTTTGTGATCTACATAACTAAAAAACTATTCGACAGAATCTAATGAAATTTGGTGTGATGACTGGTCATGATTCAGGAACAATTTGATTAGATTTTTGGAGTGATTTGGTTAAGGTCAAGGTAATCCAATTTGCATGAAAATAGTTTCCATGGTAACAAATGTGGCATTGGCAAAGGAAAGCGTTTTATCAAGTGTCCATTCTAGTACCAATGTAAATTGAGATGAAATTGAAAAGGCCTCATTTCCAGGCAGCTTAGTGGGGAGTATTTCTCTAAGGAGGCCATGGTGCCAAGAAATCTCATCCACATCCAAACTTTTGCATAAATAAAAGGACTGAATCCTCTTCTTCGACAGAACAATCTGCTGAAAAGGAATTGTTACTATCGTTATTCCTAAATATACTGTAGAATCTTAAGAGTTGGAGCCATAAGGGACTTCTCAATGTTTACCCGGACCCCCACCTGATCCAACAATCTGAGTAACCATACGTGTTCAACTCAAATCCTCTTTAATGAATCGCTTAAAATAGCCAATTGTCATGGTACAGAATAACTCTTATGTCCTGGTAACTTTAACCATTTCAAGATAGGGGGCAAACATTCTAGTGAATACCTAGGAGGCCACCCTGAGCCTGAAACACAGGCACCTAAATTCAAAAACCTTTGATCTGTTGACAAGAGAATGTATTTTCATACCAAGATAAAGCAGAATGTGATAATATGCATCTGAGAGGACTACTATGAGAACATTCAATCTTTTTGTTTCAAATCAATACCGATACAAATGAGAAACCGAAGGGGCAAAGAATGCCTGGTGCAGCATTTAAGGGCTTCTTATCCCTTACTGCCAGATGGTTCCAGTCCTATGTTAAGGGCAAATATTTGTTGAAAGGAAAGAAAATCTTACAGGCAAGTGACAATTAAACCGGGCTTCTGGAGAAGTAACAATAATATCAGGGGAGGTTTATGGAAATAATAACAAAAACACAGCATCAAAAGATAAAAAAGTATGAAAAAAAAGTAACAAGTCTAATGAAATGACGAAAGATTTAAATATAAAAGCACCTCGCACGTGAAACACGGAAATCATTTTACTAACCATTATTTTTTGTCATTTCAAAGCTATCTAGCATTAGGAGATAAATCTTTACTATATATCAATAAATAAGAGAAATATACTGTAGTTTTCAATTCTTAGGACATGGAAAATGTGTAACCTCTCTGATCCAAATGTAATTTCCGCATCTCTAAATTGTCCAATGCATATAGAATACTAAGCATACATCTGTTATCTTTTTTTTTTTTTAATATTGTGCAGCCACTTCCCGACACTAATCAGATAATTATAACATCATCAAATAATTCATAAGTCTGGTCAACTATACATATTCAACAAATTTCTTTTGCTGTTTTTATTTCCTTTCCTCACTGGGCTATTTTTCCCTGTTGGAGCCCCTGGGTTTATAGCATCTTGCTTTTCCAACTAGGGTTGTAGCTTGGATAGTAGTAGTAGTAGTAGTAGTAATAATAATAATAATAATAATAACAATGCACTGTTGATATTAATGAGACCAACCTTTACTGGGATGGTCCTCCTTTCCCTCCTCCTTTGTTGCCCTGCTTTCTTCACAGTGATTCAACTGAAAAAGACAAAATAACTCATATGAGTATGTCTACATTTTCCTCTTGTATATGAAAATTAAAAGTTTGCATTTGGATTTTGGATCACTTTGCAACAAAGAAAATAACTAGAGGGTATGAGCCTTACGAAAGCACATCTATCAAATCTTCGGCAGACAACTGCTTTAATGCAATTACGAGTTCCTCCAATTTCCATTTGGTAAGTAACAAGTCAAATTACATTATCAGTAAACACCCATAGGTTAGCTTCTAATAAAAAAACTAAGAGGAAGCTCAAGAGGTATTTCTTATTTCACTCTAATAACTTTTATCATTTCCAACTAATCCATTTGGAGGCTAAATCTAACACTTCACCAGCAGATTCTTTACAGCTATCAGCCTTCTATACAGTACACTGTAATGATAAACCACATTATTGAGAGGAAGAGAATGTCTAAATGGATTAAGCTATGTATTTATACATATAAAGGTATGCAAGCAATATACTTCAACTGTTTACAGTACTGTAATCAATTGTTGTGATCCATATTTGGAAGTTTTTGAAAAAAAATTTCATAAACCAAAATAGTGAAAAGGGCTTCTAATTTCTTCAGCTAGTAGTTTGAAGGGGAGTACCCAAAATTTTGGTTAATGAATATTTAGTGCTGAAGTTTACTTTCATCCCCAGTAAAGTACATTAATAAAATTTTAGTTTCTTAAACTATTTCACAATTTTGGCTCTATAACGATATGCTCTACAAAACTACAGGTACAAGTGAAAACAAATTTTGCTAAAATTTTCCTCTCTCCTTCTTTTCTAAGTCACACCCGCATACAAGTTCTGACTATTGTCCTTCCCCTAACCTGGTGTCTACTAGTGGACTTTTTCATATTACAAATTCTCTATGCCATTTTCCCTGGGTTACCTTCTCAGAGAGGGAACAAAGATGCAACTGCCTTACTCTCTTTATATTTTCAAGTAACCTTACAACAATGTTTTTCTCTAAGTATTCGCTTCTTTCTCTTTCACAGAAATATACCAATATCAATCTAATTCGGTCCTGTCTACCTATCATCCTCAGCAAGATAATTAAAACTAGCCCTATGATAGATTTTTACACTTATCTAAACTTGCAATTTATCATTTCCACTTAAAATAATGCACAAACAATTTTTTATTCTATTTAAGAACACCTTAGTATACTTTATTATTTAATCCTCATAGGAGTGAGTAGTATATTAAAGATGACACTACAGCTTCTTTGCAGTGTACCTTTAGCAATAGTTCCACCACCTTTTGTTTAATTTAACCTGCATTACCTTCATTACTGGATCCAATTTTCATATTATTTCAGAGCAGAAACCACACAAAACACCTGTGAAGTCTAAAACGTGATTCAGTGGTCTTCTTAAATAATCCTCACTATAATTTTCTTATATTCGCCCGTTTCTTCAAGCCTAGTCCTAGGAATAATTCAACTGGTTGCCTTTATTTACCTAGTGACTGTGCATCACAGAATGTGAACTGTCTTCAAATTTGTACAATACAATATTGCTTCCATTGTATCACCTTTACAGCTGCCCTTTCCACAATATTAAGCTATAGGATTTACATTGTAACTAAATCATCAAAATTATACATCGCCCAGAAACCCTTTCACTTTAATGATAAGACTTACTACAATCAATGTGAACTAAAGTTCTGATCCTAAATACAAATGTTTGTATTAAATCAAACAATAACGTAAATTTCCTTCTATAAATTTATGCTAACTTATTTTCAAGTAAAGCATTTCCTTCATTCTACAGCCTCAACGTACTAATTCTCTCGGAATTGTGTCATACTGTGTACCTACTCGATATGTCAGTCTATAGGAAGTACAACTTACTCCTAATGCCTACTTTTGGGACTCTGTTATATATGTAGTACGAGACTGAGAAATTCTTGGAGTCTAACGTACTTAAAAGCTAAAACAATCGTTTAATTAACAAAGACATGCATACACAAAACCTTACAGTCATGCACCATCATATATCCTATGAAAAGCAAATAGAAAATAAACAGCATAAGCAGATCACAGACATTATAGAAATCATATAGAGCCTTACAGTAAGTCCCCTACATAAGAACAAGCTGCATTCCAACATAATTAACTTACACATTCCGCTCATAAACCCCATCTCCCTATTATTCTCCACTGTTTTCAGTCTGCTGATTTTGCTAACAGTATTGAGTTTGCATACATGTGTATTGAGAATTCCTACAGCAATTTTTACAAAATAAAATGCTTTCAAAAGAATTTTATTACTTTGTAGTTTTGAATTTATTGAAGATTTATTGAACTTGGATTCTTACCTTTGAAATTCTTTCCGTTGAATGTTCTTATCCAGGGAACTTACTACAATAAAATGCAAATGGAGCAATGTAAAGCATACTTATTTTAACATTATAAAGCATTCCAATTAGCATTAATATAATATATCGACTAAAATAAAAAAAAAATATGAGCATCTTTTTGCATGTATATGGTATAAGTGTACAATATATGGGTATGCATATATTCAAGTATATGCCTGTACTGTACTTCAATCTATAGAAAACTGGAACAACTGTACTGAATATCTGGTAAAACTATAATGTGAAGAGAATCATTGTCATCGACCATGATACTAATCAGTGCAGGAATGGAAAAGGGTATTGTTACAGTATTAACACCTCTACCCCTGAACTGGTTTTTGCTACTAATGACCAGCTTTCCACATGGCCCAGTTCATCAACTTATTAAAATTTGCTTACTAAGATGAGAGTTACAGTAAAAAAAATAATTTGAATGACCATGATTCTGTAAAATACATGGATCTGCACAAATGAATCTCTTGGTATTTGAGTATTTTTGTTACATGTGTAACTTTACGAAACCTCCCTCCAGCTAAATAAATGAAAAAAATTGCCTTAATCATATCGGACAGTGTCTAAAGCAGTGGTTCCCAACCTTTTTTTTAGTCATTTCCCCCCTGCACCCAGTTCAACCATCCAGATTTCCCCCCTTCATGCCCCGCCCAGCCCTCATGGCACTCGCCTGCCTCAGAAATGGGCATGATATTCCAATTCTCCCCTTGAATATCATGTCAGTGAGAAATGATATGATCATATCACAATTGAATGGCTAACAACAAATTGCCGCACGTACTATGTGGACATTTTCCGCTTGTTTTAGATAGTAGGTAGTGTAATTATTTCCCCCCTGGAAGCTTCAAATTTCCCCCTAGGGGAAAATTTCCCCCAGGTTGGGAACCACTGGTCTAAAGTAAACTAATTTTTTCTTACAGAGCAGGCGGAATGCCCTACTCCCTGTAGGGAACTGAGATGGTAGCGAGAATTACATTCACGCAGTTTAACAGTTCCTGTTTTGTGTACATCCTTAACCTGCGGGGTATGTGTATCGTTGGATGGACAAAGTTATTTTTGTCTGCCCCTAACAAAAAAAGGTATTTGTTGATTCCATACACATTACAGATAGTGAGTGGAACTTGCGGTGAAGTTATACTTGAAGCTGGATATCATTTACCAAATAATTGGTTTTTAATTACATAATGATGCTTATCACTGACAGATGATAATTGCAGATGGGGGCATCCTTCAGAACAATCCATCTTCACGGAAAAATTGTATGGCACTCCGACTGCTATTGAAAAAAAAATAGCACTAATAGGAAAGGATAATTTTAAAGCTCACTGTTCTTTGGTCTGCAGCCCTGTTAAAAGGTACATTCAGAATCATCTGCATTGTTTATTCTATCATAGGGTAACCAATAGATTGTTATCTTTAATTTATTGCTGATTGTGAGTACAGTAGTTGCATTGATATGGGGGTGCCCAATGTGAGCATTTTTTTTTTTTTTGTCAAATCACTTTTTAGTCTAGTTATTGCTGTTCGTCTTATTCAATATTGTAGCACATTTTTCTAATAACTTTTTTTCTTTCTCATTTTGAAATAGAGCATCCTTTATATGTATGCAGTATATATTCCCTTCCATATTGTGGCTTGTCCCCAAGTCTTTAGATTAAAAAAAAAAATTTAACTGGTAAGTGTAGCAAAGCGCAAGTAGAAAATCTTACCAAACTGCTCTATTTTTTTAGAACTCAGTACAGATTACAGGTGGAAGAGAGAGAGCATACTCAAGCTGAATTAATAGGGAAGTTCTAAGGGTCTCGTTGGGTTCCCTTGCCCAGTGTAAAATCAAGGGGTGGTGCCAAGTACTCGTTTCTTTTTTGACCATTTACCTTTTGCCCAGATCTCTGGGAATTCCACCGTATGTTTTGTATTGTGCGAAGTTAGTGTGTGGTCAGCTTTCTGACACTAAGAAGTCTGCGTGCTACGTCAGGCCACAGTATCAAAACCACTTAAACGTTACCTGTTGTGAGGCTGATGAACAAACTTGAACCTAAACTAAAGTTATTTAAAGTCTGTCAGGAGTTTCAAGAGATTTGGAAGCCCCTCTGTATGGCTCAAAATTATGCAATATATGTTGAGTTTATTCCACTATACAAGATCTTGAAAAGTGTGGCCAGAGATATATTCGCCTCTATTTTGTAAAAGATGTACACAAGAACGCAGGTGAGAAGGTACTTGTTCGTACTCATGCTTTGAGTGTGCATGATATGTCTTTCCAACTTTTACAATACTTTGCCTGTTTAAGGGACCCAAAGTGTCCCACTGACAGAGATAAAATCTACATCTCATTATATCTACGATCTTTCATGAGTACTGGTCATGTCAAATATAACTGCAGAACCAAAGACAAATAGAATTCAAATGCACCCTCAGTATCCAAAGTATGTATGCTGCAATTCCTTCTTATGAGATCGGAATCTTCTTCACACATTGGTAATCATGACAGAAGATGCCAAAAATCAATTTTTAAAAATTTCAGTATGCATGAAAGCTAAGTCCTATACATCAAAAATCAAAGGTTAGATAATTCAAGAGAATATTCAGCACTTGACAACTCAAAACTTACAGCACATTCCAAGTATGTTAAAAAATTATTTCTTGTTGGATGGATATATTAATTAGAACCGTGAAATCTTTCTTTTATTTGATAGTCTTCAAAAAAAGTTTAATTTATGATTCATGTTCTCACAAGCTTAAAAAATTGTTTAAATGTACTGCCAGTGAATGTGAATACAACCCACGAGTTAGAGTCCTACAAAATATCACAGCATTTTAAAGTAATTTGTATTTTTCCTAGCTATACAAACCTCAGTTCTTTAGGTTGGGATGGTTGTTGGATTGTTTAACGAGCAGCTGACAGGTGAAAGCGGGAGCAAGGGATCCCCCCTTCTAACCTGTCAAAGTCTCTTCACTTATGACTATTTGCCTCAGGACTGCGAGGAGTGGTTGAAGAGGGAAGTACAATATAAAGAACCCGGGTTTGTATACCTAGGAAAAATAAAAATCACTTTAAAAATTTACGATTTGCTCCTAAACTATTACAAACCACGGTTTTTTTTTTTTTGGCAGGGAGACTCATTGATTAGTGGGTCAGAAGTCACCCTAGACCAGAAATATTTGGTTCTTCTTCTTCCCTGGAAATGTCAATCTACCTGATCCCATATGGGAGTGAAAGAGACGACTCCAGTAACCTCCTATCAGGCTAGCATTGGGATGAAAAGACTCATAGGGGCAGGCCTGTACAAAAAGATTGGTCTGTGGTTAAAAGAGGGATCCCTTTCCCAGGAGGTGAACACAGTTAAGAATAATAAACCTGGCATATGATGACTACAGGGTTGGTATATACAGTATTCAATAGACAAGATGCTTACCATCCCATACAGGATCAGGGCTAGCTACACCACTAGTTGGGCAGTCACCACAAGATCAAACATAAAGGCACTTGTGGGTACTCCTGTAGAAAAAAAGGCTGTGAAGATGGTCTAGTGCATACATGACCCAGGCTGACTTCAAAATTCCTCTTGAAGATAAGGAGGGGGGGGGGACTAGCCCTGACTTTACAAGTTCTGGTCCTAGCTAGAACTAAAACTGTCTCAGGGGTCTAGACAGTTTCCTGTCTAGCCGTAGGGTGAACTGGTTGAAACATAGAGAACCTTCCAACCAGAAGCCTCTCTGTTACCCCTTGATGTAGGGACCACTCTGATCCTACAGCCTTACTTGGCGACTAAGTGTGTCTGCTAGTCCATTGCTCTTACCCGGTATATGACTGGCTGATAACACATGGATGTCACAAATATCCTGCTTGGCTACTGGGGTAGTCTGGGACTCCAGTTCCGGGCCCGTTGTGCTGAAAACTCGAAGCCACAACACCTGTCCCGCTTGACTACCGAGATAGCCAGGGACCCGAGCTGTGGGGCTGCAACACCTGTCCCACTTGGCTACTGAGGTAGCCCGGGACTGCTGTGGCATGCATCAGGCACTGGGGGCCTAAACACAGAGTCATAACACCAGTCTCATATAGCTACAGGGTAGTCAAGGACCCAGCCCCTATGGAGAAGAGGTTCAAGGCAATGACACAAGGTTACAGCCCTATGTATCAGCACTGGGGGACTAAAACACAAGATCGTGACTCCCTCCCCATGGGGTTGGGAGCCACTCTGGTGCCGCCCAACCCTCCTAAGAGGAGAGGTGGTGTCAAAAGGAGCCCTTCCTACGACTACAGCTACCAAACCTTCCTCAACTTCTTCATCTTAGAAGAAGTGAACAGTCAGAGGTCAAAGATGAGGAAGAGTAGTTGGAAGAGGAAAATAAACACGCACATTTCTTCCATTTTCCAGCCCTCCTCTTAGGCTCTGCAAGCAGAGCAGTTGAAGTCTAAGAAACCCAAACAACGATGCTTCCCCAAGGGAAGAAAACACAGTAGCTGCTCCAACAGGAACCACAATACTGGGTAATACTGTCACAGGAAGGGAAGTCACGCTTAAAGGGGAGCAGAAGCCCCAGACTGACATGTCCTTCACCACTAGTATCAATAAGGGGAGACTGGCCCTGAGGAGCCCCTGAAAACCTAAGGAGGCCAAAACCTTCCTTAGGTCGCACTCATCATCAGCTGTAGAAAAAACAGGGAAGACCCACCAACCTCCAATGGGGTGCGGCAAACACAGGAGGAACCCCACATGCCACCAGCAACTGAAAGACCACTGACGTAGCGCAGAGGGCTCTTTGCTCCTGCTGCACACTCCTCGGAGAATGAGCCAAGAGAGTAGGGGCAAGAGATGTTAACAGATGCACTCAATGAGAGGAAGAAAAACGCAAAGCTCTCTTCCTCCTCTCAAACCATACGCCTGCCACCGCAAGGAGGCCCCAATCTACACAAGGCACCGGGGGATGATTGCAAATAATCATGCAGCTAGTAAGAACACAGAGATCGTGTGGTTCTAAAGCTGATTTAAAAGAATAAAAGAATCACTCACAGATGTAATATCCATCCTTCCATGATCGAGAGTCTTGCTTCCCAATCACAATCAACAGCCAGCATTCAATTCCTCAAAGAAAAAGAAAATGAAAAGTATGCTCTAGGGCACATCATTACATCAGTACTCAATGCAGCCATGAACATAGGTGAATAGATTTTGACAGGTAAGGGGGTGGGACTCCTCGCCCTTACTCGCATCTGTTGCTCAACTGCTTGTTAAATAATTCAGCAGCCATCCAGCTTCCTGCTGAAAACATACTCCCTACCTAAAGGACAATGGTTTTTATTTGCATAGGAACAAACAAAATGAAAACAAATTTTGTTTAAATTTTGAAAAGAGAAAAACAACTTTTTAATAAATATACAACTACATTTTCTCTAAATATATGAAGATAGAAGTAAACGGCCCATGAAAAAAAAACAAATATTGAGTGCAGTAAGGATGCTTAAAATTTTCTACACAACCAATTGTGAAACTGACTGTAGAACCAAAACTCTAGCTCTGTAGCAAAGTGTCCTTACTACCTTGCATTCAAGGGTTAACAAAGGGTACAATTTGAGCAAAATAATGAGCCCATACTGTATCGGTACTATTTGCTGGAAATTGCTAAAGCAAAACTGCAGACGAAAGTTTCACAAAGTCATCTCAGTGTTGTTCATGATAACTTTTATTCTAATCCCAAAAGAAATAAAGATGAATACTATATTAGTGGAGCTACGTGGACAAACTAAATAAAATCTCTTTTCACCGACTTAGAAAAGAAAAGAAAATCAAATAACAAAAGAAGATTCCCAAATCATTAATTATAATAAAAGATTTTTGGAAAAAAGTTAATACACCACTGCTATTGAGTAAGCAGTGCTTGTTTTCTTAATGCATAAAAGCATCTGGTATGGATGGTGTGAAAGCTGAGATGTTGAAGGAAGGGGGTGTGACTGTAATTGAATGGTTGGTGAGATTGTTTAATGTGTGTTTTGTGTTGTCAATGGTACCAGTAGATTGGGTCTGTGCATGTATTGTACCACTATATAAGGGTAAGGGAGATGTGCATGAGTGTTGTAATTCAAGAGGTATTAGTTTGTTGAGTGTAGTTGGAAAAGTGTATGGTAGAGTACTGATTAATAGGATTAAGGATAAAACAGAGAATGCAATCTGGGAAGTACAGGGGGGTTTTAGAAGAGGTAGGGGTTGTATGAATCAGATTTTTACAGTTAGGCAGATATGCGAGAAATATTTAGCAAAAGGTAAGGAGGTGTATGTTGCGTTTATGGATCTGGAGAAAGCATATGATAGAGTTGATAGGGAAGCAATGTGGAATGTGATGAGGTTATATGGAGTTGGTGGAAGGTTGTTGCAAGCAGTGAAAAGTTTCTACAAAGGTAGTAAAGCATGTGTTAGAATAGGAAATGAAGTGAGCGATTGGTTTCCGGTGAGAGTGGGGCTGAGACAGGGATGTGTGATGTCGCCGTGGTTGTTTAACTTGTATGTTGATGGAGTGGTGAGAGAGGTGAATGCTCGAGTGCTTGGACGAGGATTAAAACTGGTAGACGAGAATGATCATGAATGGGAGGTAAATCAGTTGTTGTTTGCGGATGATACTGTACTGGTAGCAGACACAGAAGAGAAGCTTGACCGACTAGTGACAGAATTTGGAAGGGTGTGTGAGAGAAGGAAGTTGAGAGTTAATGTGGGTAAGAGTAAGGTTATGAGATGTACGAGAAGGGAAGGTGGTGCAAGGTTGAATGTCATGTTGAATGGAGTTACTTGAGGAGGTGCATCAGTTTAAGTACTTGGGGTCTGTTGTTGCAGCAAATGGTGGAGTGGAAGCAGATGTACGTCAGAGAGTGAATGAAGGTTGCAAAGTGTTGGGGGCAGTTAAGGGAGTAGTAAAAAATAGAGGGTTGGGCATGAATGTAAAGAGAGTTCTGTATGAGAAAGTGATTGTACCAACTGTGATGTATGGATCGGAGTTGTGGGGAATGAAAGTGATGGAGAGACAGAAATTGAATGTGTTTGAGATGAAGTGTCTGAGGAGTATGGCTGGTGTATCTCGAGTAGATAGGGTCAAGAACGAGGTGGTGAGGGTGAGAACGGGTGTAAGAAATGAGTTAGCGGCTAGAGTGGATATGAATGTGTTGAGGTGGTTTGGCCAAGTTGAGAGAATGGAGAATGGCTGTCTGCTAAAGAAGGTGATGAATGCAAGAGTTGATGGGAGAAGTACAAGAGGAAGGCCAAGGTTTGGGTGGATGGATGGTGTGAAGAAAGCTCTGGGTGATAGGAGGATAGATGTGAGAGAGGCAAGAGAGCGTGCTAGAAATAGGAATGAATGGCGAGCGATTGTGACGCAGTTCCGGTAGGCCCTGCTGCTTCCTCCGGTGCCTTAGATGACCGCGGAGGTAGCAGCAGTAGGGGACTCAGCAGTATGAAGCTTCATCTGTGGTGGAAATGTGGGAGGTTGGGCTGTGGCACCCTAGCAGTACCAGCTGAACTCGGCTGAGTCCCTGGTCAGGCTGGAGGAACATAGAGAGTAGAGGTCCCCTTTTTTGTTTTGTTCTTGTTGATGTTGGCTACCCCCCAAAATTGGGGGAAGTGCCTTTGGTATATGTATGTATGTATAAAAGGATTCTCCAAGCTTATTAAGCGCTTTTACAGTAATAAATCAACCTTACTTCATGTGAACCTCCTGATTCATTAATACTGTACAGTACTGTACAAAAAAGCACATATTACAAAAATCTAGCTTAATCGAATCATTTCAATAATCAAGTCCCTTACAAAAGCCATTGATATCTCAGCGAGACTTACTACACAATAATAAACAAAAGCTAAAAAATTAAAACAAAAATGTTCATTCTTACATAAACAGCCTTGAATACTTCAATAAATCAATCACCTACAGTACATAAATTACATATGCATTGCTGAACGCAACATTACATATTCATAAAGAAGTAAAAAAGGCTACTACAACCAGGCTGAATGGCTTCTGCATGCAAGCTTGGGCAAATACTAATCAAAATGATATATCCAAACTTAATACAGCAAATGGCAAGGGTAACAGTGCATGAAGGTCCTCCTAGATAAAAAAAAAAAATTGGGTGTCTAGCCGAGACTGAATGTACTGGTCACTACCCAACCTTTGTGGCCAGAGGCTTCTCAACCTGCAGCTGCTGTTGTTGCTGTTGTAGTTGCTTCTGCTGCTGCTGCTGTTGAGCTTCCTTGACCAGCTTTTCCGGCTTCTTCAAATGACTTCTGAGAGTCATCAAATGCAGCAGTTTGGGAAAAGATTGCATTGAGCATTTGTGATAAGCAGTGTCTTTGGAATTATTCCTCACATTTGGTGTCTTAACAATAGAAAATCCCATCTTATTAGACATAAGACTTATGTTCAAAGGACTTTTGAAATCGTTCCACTTCCTACATACAATGGGCTACTATTTAACCCTTTTACCCCCAAAAGGACGTACTGGTACGTTTCACAAAAGCCATCCCTTTACCCCCATGGACGTACCGGTACGTCATTGCAAAAAAAAAGGTATAAAATTTTTTTTTTCATATTTTTGATAATTTTTTGAGAAAATTCAGGCATTTTCCAAGAGAATGAGACCAACCTGACCTCTCTATGACAAAAATAAGGCTATTAGAGCAATTTAAAAAAAATATACTGCAAAATGTGCTGGGAAAAAAATAACCCCTTGGGGGTTAAGGGTTGGAAATTTCCAAAGAGCCTGGGGGTAAAAGGGTTAAGGTGACAAAGGCATGTGTTCATTTTGAGTAGCTACACTCCCTATGTTATTATAGAGGCCTTAATGCCCCAGTTTTACATTATTTGATAAAGGAGTTCTAAATGGGTTATAAGAATGAAGAATTTGGAATAACTGGGTAAGGGGTAAAAATCGAGGAATAGCAATCTCAGGAATGGTGGAAGCTATAAGTGAAAAGTTCAAAGTATGAAAAAAAGACAAAGAATACTAAGAGCCTGTCAAATGGCAAAACAGGGAAGACTACAATATTACTGACCTATAAAAAACTATGAAAAGCACAATGTCAAAACTACATGTATTATAAAGCTGACTACAATACACATTTAGGCTATAAAGAAAGAAACAGAATAGAAATATTTCTTGGGTTCTTCACTATGCGAATTGAATTACCGTAGTTTAATACAGTGACAAATATTCTCAGACTTGAGAAAACATGGTATGAAACCATTAATATGTACAGGGATTTATCTTTAATAGAACTGCCAATGGTCTATCAGATGAAAATAGATACAAAAATTACCTAACAAGCTGAACCTCTAGCACGAGGCTTATCCAAAAATGATGTCCACGAATAGTAAAAGCACTGCTATAAATGTCTCAACTTGTAGATGATTTTAATCACACTTGTAAACCCGTCATAACATAACATGTTACCTCAACCCTTCTCTATTTTATACTAAGGCATTCAACTAATATAAAGAACAGAAATTTCCCTTTCATATTGAATGGAGTTTAATCCTCTTAGTGACTTAGTCTGATGCTCTGCTTGATCAAAAATACAAAGGAAAAAATGTTGAGAATTTTCTGTTAAGTATAGTACTTCCTTACAGATATAGAGTATGTAATGTGCTTTGCATGTTAAGCTAAACATTTGAAAACTTATTAATTCATTTACAATTCTAGTTCTTCTCCTCTTTCTTAACCAATTTATGAGGAGAAAGCTTCTATCTTCTTCATTGTTATAACTTACTAATATACTGGTAATACATACAAACCTCAATAATATAATAATAACAATCCCAGTAATATTGAATATGACAAATTCGAAGATAATTTGTATTTTTCCTAACCATACAAACCTTAGCTATTTACAGAGGGGGTTACCTTTTAGCGCAGCTGAAATGGCGAGCTATTAGAATTTAACGAGGGTGTATTACCCACGCGCTAGTTAGCGGGGGGTAGGGGAGTGGTAGCTAGCTACCCCTCCCCCCCTCACACACAGATGAAAGCTCACTTTCACTTAGAGGTAGGACTTGTCTTGGGGGACAGGGCTGGCGGGCAAATATGTGTAAATAGCTAAGGTTTGTATGGTTAGGAAAAATACAAATTATCTTCGAATTTGTCATTTGTTCCGTAACCGAAATACAAACCAGGCTATTTACAGAGGGTGACTTACCCCTTAGGTAGGGTGGAAAGTCCCCAACCATACTGGCTTTGGCTTTACCCGGGGACTCAGAATCCGAGTGAGTCGCACTCGAGAAAAGGAGTCCCTGCACCTCACAAGTTCCTTGCTCCGCAAGGAACCATGTGGCCTACGTAAGCTTGTGTGTGAAGGAAGAAGTGTGACCCGTCCTAGGCAGTTGACCTGGAGTTCCAGAAGGAACTCTGGGTTAGGACGTTCCCAATACCACCTCGTCAGGGTATGGGGGACGCGACAGTATTGACTCAATACTCGGAACACAAGGAAGCATGGTTTACCTGCAGAGGTTCGAGGTCAGCTATGCAGAGACCAGGATGCTGCCTCCCTGTAGAGGGGATGATGAAGAAAGAAAAAAGAGCCAGACATACTTCTTTCGTTCATGCAGACTAAAACCTGATAACAATGCCCTCAACCTTCTGCTACCTGTCCAAAAAGGAGCCTGAGGTTAGACCAGCTGTTGTGTAGCCACCACAGAGCGATAGAAAACGTATCGAGACTCCTGTGGGTCACGCCCTGCAGGAAGCGGGCTGCGAAGGTCATTAGACGCTTCCAGACTCCAGCTTGTAGCACCTGCGTCACAGAGAAGTATTACTCGAAGGCGAGGGACGTTGCGATGTATCCAACATCGTGCTGTAGGGCGACGTGACGGGGGAGGGTCTGGAGACAGGTCGAGATGAATGTCCTTGAGTCCGGGCTGAAGAGGTATACTGGTGACTCTCCCCCGTGTCCTCCTTCTTGTGCTCCTAAATCGGCTGCAACTGAGGACAAACTGCAGCTGTTCCCATCGCTAACCTCTTGATTCCTTTACTGGCAAGAAAGAGAAGGTCTTGGGACATCAGATACAGAATGGAGACTCGAAATCTTGAATGAATTGGACCGAAGGGCCGGGACCCCCAGATTCTGAGTCTAGCCAACAACTCAGGAGCGAACCTGAATGTTGCCTTCCCCTCTTCCTTAGAAAGGGGGGAGTCGTAAGAGACCAAGAAGATTGCTTACACACTGGCCGTGGCCAGAGTGAGCAGGAGACCCAAGGCGGAATACAATCCGAGGCCTGTCGTAAAGGGTCTTGAGAAGATCTCTTAAAGGACTAAAAGTCCGAGCCATGCTCCAAGTTGGAGGTCATCCTCCGACTAGGGCAGGGACGATCGTAGCTTCGCATGAGCGAGGATAGATCCAGCGGGCAAGAAAAAGTTATTCCTTTAAGCCTGAAGGTCAGGGAAAGGCTGAGCGACAGGCTTCATTGCCGAGAGCGGAAAGGAGTTTACTCCCGCCGAAAGGCAATAAGATCGTTATTGCTGGAGAAGAGGCCTCAAGGGAAGAGGTATATCTCCCACGGCACCAACCTCCTTAGACTCTTCACTTTGCCTGGAAGACCCCTGTGGATGACTATCGCAGATGACGCGACCTCCGTACCGCGACTGTAGCGGGTTGTCTCTTCCTGAGGAGGAGGCGTAGTGTCTCCAGGCATGAAGCCGAAGCGACGCCCCGGTTCGGGAGAGATGTCACAGTGTGGTTGCTTGAGTAGACTGCGCCGTGGGAGAAGCTCTCCCGGGAGTTCCGTCAGGGGAAGCAGAGGGTCCAGAAACCGTTCTGCGCATAGTCCCAGTGGAGCTCTCCAATTGAAAGGTTGACAGACAACCTGGTCTTGTTGAGACCCATTGTCCACAGACAAAAAGGAGGGAAGACGCAGGCGTCGAAGTTGTCCCACCATCACCGGAATGCATCTTGCCAGAATCTCGGGGTCTGAGACTGGGGGGAAGAACAGCGGAAGCTTGAGGTTCCAAGCTGTCGCGATCAGGTCCCCCAGACCAGTAGTTGCTGGTTACCCAAGGTCAAAGACCCTTAGGTACACTCTCTCTACGAGACTCTGCTCGGATAGTCTGAGAGAACATTCCCCTGCCTGGAATGAGAGAGCCGATGGTGGTATTGAGAGAATCTCAATCATCCCGGTATCTCTACTGCAAGATGTGAAGGTGTGAAAATGCGTCCCCTGCTGGTTAGAAGTCGACGCGCACGGGGCGACTCGGCAGGAGCTATAGGATCTGTAGAGGGGCCAGACTAAGGCCCCTAAGCCTGCCTGAATGATGGAGAGGTATTCTTCAGGTCTTGACCATAGGCCTGGACCGGAACATCCCCCCCCCCCTTTCCTTTGACGAGTCCGAGAACTGCATCAAGAATGTGGGGAGAGGACGAGAATATCCACTACCATCAAGAGGCTCCATAGGTCAACACCCATTACAGGTTTAATAGTTCCGATGGTCCCATCGGGGCCAGGAAGTCCGGTTAAACATTGCCTGAAGCCACCGGAACTTGGACCGCCCCACATGGAACTTATCCTGAGGCGACCGTTCGGACTATAGATGGGTCAATGAGGAAAGGAGAACTAGGAAACGTTCCAAGGTAGGGCTGAAAGCTCTGCTTGACTGAGAACAGGTACTGCGACTCTCCTCAGTCTTGCCACAGTCAACTGAAAGGAAGGCTCGGAGGATGTGGTAACAGAATCTGGCGTCCCCAGGTGGTCACCCATCCAAGTACCGACCAGAACCGACGTTGCTTAACCTCGCTGGACGGACGAGAAGCGGGGTTTCCAACGTGGTAAGGCCGTTGACTTAATATCATGGCCAGATACTCCAGATGTTGAGGCAGAGGAAGAGAAGGCTCCAAGCAAAATATCATGAGCCCACACCCATGGTAAGCATCCGGAAGCTTGTCCCTGCGCTGAAGAAGGTCGAACCCGAGCCTACCGGGGTTGACCAGCCCTCCAAACAGCAGAGGAGGCGGAAGCCTGCACCTGAGTGGCCAAGAGGAAGGCAGGGAGAGTTCTCTGGGGAAACAAACCTGCTATGCCACGGCGGGATAGCCACACTGCATCATAAGCAGGAATACTTGCAGTCTAGGCTGAATTCGACGAGCACCCTGGATGATGGATGGAATGGAAACTAAAAGTACCCGTCCTTCCGATCCAGGGTTTAAGGAGTCCTGTCGCCTCGTTACCAGTCTGATCGATTCTGCTGGTCTACGCTGGCCGAAGTTTGTTCGACAAACTTGATCAGGGCTGAGAGGTCGACTATGGACATCCCCTCTCAGATCCTTCCTTACAAGAAAGGATCGACTGAGGAGGCCGGGGGTGAAGCCGTCGATGATCCTAAGGAAGACCTTCGCCTAAGGTATGGATCATTCTGCCCAACCGGGCAACTCTTGCTGACGCTATGGCATAGAGGTTCAGAGACACTGAATTCGCTGACAGAGACGGCAGGCGCGATATCCTTGGCTGATGACAGAGATTGTGCGGGAATGGGCATCGGGAAGCTGTCATTCGGATGAGTAACCTTAAGCATCCTCCCAGCGAGAAACCTGCAATCCTAGAGTTCGTGAACTCCTTTAAGGACTATGCCCCCCCCCCCCCCCGGGGGAGTCTCCCGTGCCATCTGTTCCTGACAGGAGGAAACTGCAATTGGACACCTTGTCCCAGTTGCCGTAGCTGATAACTTAGGCCGACGTGGTTGAAAGAAAAGGGCGCTGGAGCCCTGCAGAGTCTGGAAGAAAGCGCCTTGGAGGAGTGAAAACGGAAGTCGATTTCCTCCGCACAGCCGCTGTCTAAGTCTCTGTCCTTGGGCACAAACAAACTCTTCTCAAGGATGGAAGGGTGTCTGAGGTCGACGACCTCCACCTCCACAGATGTGACACCCGAAGGAAGCCCTCAGTCAGCGCGTCCAGATGGTACAACATCGAGCTTGTCCGCAAGTTAGATGCTTAACGACGAAAGGCCAAGGTGCCTGAGCTCGAGAGGAGGAAAGTACCCATGATCTTCCTGTAGCTTCCTTGAACCAAACCTCGGGCCGTAACCGAGGAGGGAAAGGACCTGGTAAGCTCCCAGAGGAAAGGGGTAAGCAGTCACCCCTTGTCCGATGGAGAAATCTCGAACGGAAAGCCCCCCCCGCCAAAAATCCTTCCAGGGAATGACGGGGAAGGGCTAACCCAGGTTCAGGAAAGAGGAGCGTTGCTTAGATCTCCCTTAAGTTTCTCCTATTCTTGCAAGTGCATTGCTCTGCGTTTACGGGGTGAGGCCGTGTTCTGGAAATACGCTCCAGAAGAACTCGCCAGGCTGGCCATGCTGCGAAAACCCCATTGGGAATTGTGGTCGCAATCGCCCTGGAGCTCGCGCGACGGTAATTCAAAGATTTGAGCGTGGGCGAACGTGGAAGCGCCCATGCGCGGTAACGCAGGAACGCAAACGAAGGTGAGCGAAGGAGCGCAGGAGGGCGAGCGTGGTAGGAAGGGCGAGAGCTGGTGGTCGGCGAGCGATAACCCATAGACGAGCAATGGATACTGCAAGAAATAAGCCGACGTTTGTGCGAAGAAACACTGTAGGTTCGAGCGACGGAACACCGTCGGTTCGCGCGACGGAACACCATCCGTCTGCGCGATGGAAAACCGTTGGTTCGCGCGCGGGCGAACATTGGAGAGCATGGGCGCGGATGCGCACGAGCGTAGACGTGCAGGCACGTGGGCGTGTGGGCGCGCAAGCGAATGATCGCGTCGGAGCACAGGCAAGCGGTCGCGCGGGCGAGCGATCGCACGGGCGCGCAGGCGAGCGGTCGTGAGGGTGGACAGGTGAATGAGCGCGAGTCCGAGGCAGCGAACGCAAGCGTTAGCGCGATGGCGAGGAAATGCGCTGCCGCGTGGGCGAGGAAGACCGCTGGCGATATGGATCAACAGGCGATCGGTGGAGAGCTGGTGAGCGCTAACGCGCAGGTTGGCGATGGCGCGTTGTGTCATGCCGACGCGATGGTAGAGCAGCATGCGCAGGTGAGCGATCGTGCGTTGGCGAGCAGCATGCGCAGGTGGGCGATCGCGCGATGGCGATAAGCATGCCAGGGTCGCGCGATCGCGCGATGGCGATAAGCATGCCAGGGTCGCGCGATGGCGATCAGCATGCGCAGGTGGGCGGTCGCGCGATGGCGAGCAGCATCCGCAGGTGGGCGATGGCGAGCCGCATACGCAGTTGAGGGTCGCGCGATGGCGAGCAGCATCCGCAGGGTAGGCGATCGCGCGATGGTGATCAGCATGCGCAGGGTCGTGCGATGGCGATCAGCATCCGCAGGTGGGCGGTTGCGCGATGGCGATCAACATCCGCAGGTGTGCGGTGGCGCGATGGCGATCAGCATCCGCAGTTGAGGGTCGCGCGATGGCGATCAGCATCCGCAGTTGAGGGTCGCGATATGGCGATCAGCATCCGCAGTTGAGGGTCGCGCAATGGTGAGCAGCATGCGCAGGTGAGCTAGTAGCTGGCGAACCATGTTCCTTCAGAAGTGTTGGAGAATGTTGGCGTGCCGGCTGTAACACACGCGGGCGATCCGGAGATCGCCGAGAGACAGATGATCGCTGGCGAGCTGATGATCGCTGACGAGCAGAAGGCAACTCGTGGAAGCCTGCGCATAGAAGAAGAGTCCTTGACCCCGACCTGAACCGAAGTTCTAGATCACGAGGGCGAACGTGGGCGCACAGGGCGCGTAACAGGAACCAACAGGAACAGCAGGGATGATCATCATGAAAGCGCTGACGAACAGGAGAGCGCTGATGAGCAGTAGAGCGCCTGTGCGCTAACACTGAGCAGGAGCAGGAGCGAACACAGCAGAAGGGCGCGCAGGGGAACCCTGACACACAAGAGAAGAACCCCCGTGGGAGGCAACCCTTTGCCCCGAAGGGATCGTTGTCCGCCGGGAGAATGATGTCCGTCGGAAGACCGCTGTCCGTCGGGAAGACCGTTGCCCGTCGGAAGACGAGATCAGACTGCTGTCCATCTGCACCAAGGCGAAAGATCAAGAAAAAGGAGTTGTAGGCTGCAAACGGAGATTCAAAAAGGTGCCTCAAGCACCCTTATAGGGAGATGAGAGGCCCTTACGACGAGGCGGACGGAATGCCTTACGGCGAGGGAGGCCAACAGCAACAGCAACAGAAGAATCCTCCGAAGAGGAGTCTCTATGAGTGTACTCTCTCGCGAACGAAAGAGAAACACTTCGTAGAAGAGACTCGTCAGCCAGTGACCTAAAAGGAGCAATCCTCCGAAGAGGAGCTCCTGCAGTTGCCCAGCCCCTTGAGCGAAACTGCAGGTGTGACCGCTCAGCACCAAGAGCATAGTCACACAAAAAAAAGGCAAGAGAAGAACCCCCCAAAAGGGAGAAAACTCAAGCCTGGACAGGAAAAACTTCCCTCGGAAGGAAAGTTACCCGCCCAAGGAGGCAAGCCTCCTGAGAGTTCTAAAATGAACTGGAGAGCTGTCCGTCGTCACGGGAGTACTTCCAGTAGAAGGAGACACGCCCCTGACGAAAATACAAGGGGGGAGGCAGCAACAGCCGAATCCCCAGGACTCAACAAGACAGCTCACACCGTTGCCATATTACAGAAACGAACTAGATCGGTAACTGTAAAAAAATAAAACAAATAACATTAGTACACATTCATTCCCCCGGGAAGGCTCCGAAGAGGAATCCCGAGGGAAAGGAAACAAGAATTACACAACAGGCACGTGCCCTCACAACCACTTACACTCACGGAAGGAGAGCTGTAACCAAAACAGAATTATAGCAATTATAATTATGTAACTATGTAACTATGTAATTTAAAAATGAATGAACACTAAAGAAAGAACGAAAACCCCGAAAGGAATCGTTCTACAAGCTGAAAAAAACAACTAAACGTACGGCGTAGCAACCCCCCACACGGAAAGGAAGCTACAAGGGCGTAGTAACACGTAGTAAAAGGGTGAACGACCTCAAGAGAGAGAGAGAGAGAAAAACATAAGTCAAACTCGATCGCCACCCATAAAATTACGCCGTGGTGGCCTAACTGCCGAGGACTCCACGTAGATATCGTACACTACACACACAACTCTGAAAAGGAAACTTACTGATTTCTATACTCAAATATATATACAAACATGAAAACATGTTTACATATATATTGAGTAAATGAAAAGTAAGCGATTAAGTAAAGACAAAACAAACAAACAATGGCTGCCAAGAGAGGACCAAGACAGAGACGTCTGTCACAGTCCGAGCCAAAAGTGAAAGTGAGCATTCATCTGTGTGTGAGGGGGGGGAGGGGTAGCTAGCTACCACTCCCCTACCCCCCGCTAACTAGCGTGGGGGTAATACACCCTCGTTAAATTCTAATGGCTCGCCATTTCAGCTGCGCTAAAAGGTAACCCCCTCTGTAAATAGCGTGGTTTGTATTTCGGTTACGGAACAAATAAATTTTTAATAATGATTGTAAGTGAGACATCATTTCAAAAGTACATCTTTTTACTATTTAAAACATAAGAATAGCCTAGATTAAATAAAAAAAAATATAACCTCAATGAGAAAGATTATAAAAAATGGAGAAAATGAACTTAATGAGAAGATAACATAAAACCTCTATCAAAAAATAAGGAAGTTCTATAACCGGAATTGCAGTATGTCAAAATAGTATTCGCATTATAAGAAAAAGATATTTAACACCATAAATGCATTATTTCCTGAATTATGCAGCTTATCATCAACATGCATTAACTCAAAACTTGTGGCCCTGCAAGAATGAAAACATAAGCTTTATCTCGGAGCAGGACTCAATTTTCTTCAAAATTTTGGTTTTTATTCTTGTCTTTTCTAAGAAGTTTATGAGGTAGCAATACTCTCATGAATAGGCATTGGATTTATGAGTTTGGAAGGTGTGGCCCCGTGTTCCTCCAGTTCAACCTACCATCTACTATTGATACAATAGTTTTAACCATATCTAATGCTAATCTTTTCTACGTCTATTTGTAAATAGTTCACAAATGACCATTAAAATCTAAGAGTTAGTAAAATATATAATATATGTAATTTTTTTAAAATATAAAAATTACATAAAACATCCATAACCTTCACAGTTACCCAGATGAATCCCAAATTTGCTGATGGATAACAAATCTATATAAAATCCTCCACTTTCTATTCACAACTACTGTATTGTGTACCTATTTTTGCGCTGTAATTTTCAAGTAAATTTTAATTTTGGGATACAGTATTACTGACAGTAAATTTGAGCAATTCATTATGCAAATGTTAACTGCTTATTTACAGTACATGTACATAACTTGAATGTCATAATCAACATTCATTTTAGTATTACTGTAGAACAAATTTATCTTGACTGATCTCAGAGTAAAATACATGTTTAGAACTTTTATAATCTTTTCATTTTCATTTACCGTATATATACATACATGAATATTTCATTTAAAATGAGGATTCATTTATATTGAAAATGCTTAAAAAGGAAGTTGACTTGCCAACCAAGTTGACTTGCCAACTAAGTTTATGAAATACCAAATATCCATTTTGTGAAAAAGAATCTGAGAAAATAATGAAAAAATAAATATAAAGAGAAATTGACAAGTTTACAATATATAATTGCATAATAAACAGAAATGAACACAAGATAACTAAATTCAATGACTATTAAGAGTCTAAAAGTGGTATTAAAAGTCTTCTAGAATTTAGCTTTAGTTATAATAACTGTGTGTATATGTAACTCATTCTTATCTATAACATATTGATTGTTAAATGATATGGTATTGGATCGGATTATAAAACTTGGTTCTGACTGGTAAGGTTGCTCATTCAGTACCGTAATGAGAAAAATAAAAATAAAAATAAAAATTGTCCCCCAACAAAAAGTATCTTTAATAATAGCATTAATGTACAGTATAAAAATTAGTTATTGTAATACAAATAAATTGAAATTAAATAAGATATTTGATAAAATAAAGACAACACATATATACAATAGCGATGTTTTATACTTTCTTACAATGGGGCACCACTACTACATTAATATACAGATATCTCACTTTCCAAATACAATAAGAAAATACAGTATGTGATGTATAAAAATAATGTCAAAGTTGTTATAATATTTAAGATACTAAGGTTTAGATGTTCAACAAGAGTCGGCCAACTTTTATTTTTTGCTTTTACGGAAGAGAAAAACCGTAAACCTTTGATTAGACTGACATCACACAACCTTGAATCAAGTTAGAGTAAAAGATCTCATTCTACACCTTCTGCTTGGATGGGATGCAGAAACAAAGAAAACCCACATGATATACAACTTATGTAAGCTCATCCATCTTCTCTAGATTAGACATTATTGTCAATTTAAATATAGACTGGGTATGATAAGGTTCCAAACCTCAAAAGTTAACATCAACCTCCACAGCACTCTACCACAGTATTGTATCATAGTCCTTTGCTTTCAAGGCTTAAGAATAAGCATTTTATCTTATTGCAGGTATATTTGCTACATAAGTAATATCCAGGATTTGAAAGTTGTGAACAATGATCAAGTTGTAGTCAAAGCTTTGCAAGGATACCAATCATCCAGTTGGCAAATTGCAATAATGACATCTTGTTTGCAAGCAGAGAAGTGTCTTGGGTGAACAGCACTTTCCAAAGGCTCAAGGCTGGAATATACCTTAGTTAACGTACTAACCTCACCTTAAAGATGCAAATGCATTCTCTATATTTGAAATATGGTAAAATTCCATGGATAGCATAGATTTACAGACCTGATTTTGGTTTTGGTGCCAGTAAACCATTTCTCCACTTACCAGCAGCTTCTCCAAAAAATAGCAATAGGCAACACTAACTTCTGCGAGATATCAAATACTTAAAAAGTAATTTGTATTTTTCCTAACTATGCAAACCTGAGTCCTTTATTAGGAATAAGACTTCAGCAAAGCAGGAAAGGCCATTACATTTAACGAATTAGTCATATCTACCTGCAGGTGGTGAGGCAGCTCCTCCCACCTATCAGTCGCCAAGATTTAGCACTTTTAGTTTTTAGGCCTGGGACTTAAAGTGTGGGTGAGGTGGGAAGCGTAACCTAAAGAACTCATGTTTTTATCATTAGGTAAAATACAAATTACTTTAAAAAAAATTGGATTTTTTTTACACTATTACAAACCATCATCCTTTAATAACAACTCATCCTAAGGGAGAGGATGTCCATATGAACCAAATTACTGACTGGTTCAACTTTCACAGGAATTGTAGGGCACTTGGTCCTGCACAGGAGCAAACATAATAATTCCTGGAAACCTCTTCCTCGAATAATTCCCATGGGTCTGAAATAGGGAAACAGAACACTATAAGTGTTCTATTTAGCCATGTGGTAAACAGGTTGATCACTGGTGGTCCACAGACAGCAAGAAGCCTTTGTGCCATACTAAGATGAAGAGACAATTTCAAACCTACAACCTGTCAATGACGACTGTGCATGAACATCACTCTAGTACATTTCTCTTGCCTGGAATGAATTTAGCTGACAACTCTACAGCATTGTCCACTGCTCAGAAGAGCACCTGGATCGTTAACTCGCAAAGACTACGACACTTCCAACAGATTGATTTGCAGGAGCTTTTATCTGGGGAACAAACCCATGACACGACTTGATTCCTCAAGTGTACCCAACCCTTTCTTGGATGGCTCCACAAACAGAAGCATCTCTAAAGGATGGGAGTCGAATGGAACTCCTCTGGTGAAATTTTTCGTTGTTCATTCACCAAGGAAGACTGTCACATACCACTTGCTCTACTGGAACTAGATGGGATGAGAGAACCCCGGTTGCTGACTACCAACACTTCAGAACCAACAGAAGTAATCGCTGGAAGAGTCCCCTGTGTGGAATGAATTTCTCAAATGAAGAAAGATATTACAGACGACATTTACATAGCCAAATTGGGAGTCCTCCCTTGAACAAGAATGGTTGCACTACTGTTCCTCTCTGAACCTGCTGATGCAATCTTCCAAAGGGAAGACTGTACCTGATGCTATGTCAGCATGCCCAGGTACTTCATCCTCTGTTTTAGCGTGACTCGATTTTTCCTAATTTCGCAGTTTCCAGATCCTGACAAAAGATGAGTAGTTTATCTTGAACATGAAGCAACCTCCCAGAAAAGGCCAGGACCCGCAAGTCATGATGATACCTCAACAAATGTATCCCTTTCAAGCTGGGCTCAGCTGGGCCAAGGTGGGACCAGAGTGAAAACTGTCTTGGGAGAGGTGGACTGTCTAAAGTGTAGGACTTTTAAGTGATATACCACTGCCTTCAAGATGAAGTGGAGGTACTTTCTGTTGGACAGAAGGACAGGTATTTAGATGCATGTCCTTCAGATCCAAAGGGATGTGCCGACAGTAGAATCATCTTGATCTACTTTAGGTCCATTCTTCTCCTCCATCGCTATCACCTCTACTGGCAAGGCCAGAGGTTTGGAGGGAAACTATGGAATGCCATTTGACCCAATGTAAGGGGAGGTCTAAGTTCCTTAAAGGGTAAGTGGTATACATCCCAAAGGACTTCTATAACCAATTGCCCTGCTCCATGTCTATGTCACTTTCCGCAATGTCATAACATACATCTCCCCACTCGTCGCAGCAGTAAGAGGGGCCTGTCAACTTCAGCGTTCCCTTCCTCACTATTTACCTCTACCATCTCTCCTGCATTGGCTGGGCTGGGTATGAGAGGGTGGAGCACTGTCTACACCTCTCTTGGAGAAAGATGCAACTAGATGTCCCACTTAGGCTTTAAAGACAGCCTGAGCTTTCTTCGAAGCCAATCCTGATGGCATGGCAGTCATAGGCCTTGATGCAGCCCCCTTCAAGGAGCCAAGAGAAATTGGTCAAGCATCCAGGAAAAGAGGGAAGAAGGGGTGAGCCCTTCATCCTGACCAACAATGTGTATGCTAGGTCTTGTAATAGACCGAGTACCAGTAAAGCAAAAGCCTAATTCCCTTCATCACATACTGATATACCTTCAGTCTAGACTGATTCTCCACATGGTACCTTCTCTCGTGTAAGTGGGGAGAGATTGGTAAGAGTTTCACTGGCCTAATACTGTGCTGAACTGAACTGTTTCTTCTTCAAAATTGTATCATCTGGAGAAGAAATAACCCAGGAAGAAGAGGAGCAAACATACTTCTTGCCAGCCTTGTTTAAGGATTAACATCTTGGATACCAACAACGATGCTCCCACAGAGAGCTCTCCATAGGCAGGGAAGATATCCATTCCAGGTGCCTCACCCTTCATTGCCTCCATAAGTGAAGCACTAAAAAAGAAGACAATGCAGGAACAGCCTTGGAAATCCTCCTGGCGGCAGAAAAAACCAAGAAAGGCCAACTCTTTTTAGGTTTCAGTATTGTCATCGTCACACAGCAACCCATAGCAATGGAATGACTACAAACAACCATGGGCCTCAGCAAAAGGCACAAGGATGACTAGACTGATAATAGGTTTACACAAAACATTTTTGGGCTTACCTAAAAAGACTGCATTACCTCGTATGGTACAATACAGTACAGTATCTTTCATTTAATCTATCTAGATTTACCTGGACACAACCACATATCTGCACCTTTATTAATTTAATATAGAAAGAGAAAGCAAAAGACTAAGAGAGCCAGAATTTTAGAGGCGGCAAGAGCATGTTTGTACTGCTTGCAGCTGAAGTCAAAAGTGCTAGCTTTGCCAAATGACAGATGGACGGGGATTCCCCACAACCTGCAGGTATCAGTAAGTACCTCATTAAACTTTAACGGCCATTATATTTGGATGCAGTCATAGTTCATTTAAGGATAATGGTTTGTATTTGTGTAGAATTAAGTAAGCAATCATTCTTACAAGGCAAACAAGATTACAGTACTAATTATTTTTCGTCAAGATTTTAACAATCTGTCCTTTGAATTCTGTACTCTCTCCAGTTTGCACCAGCTGTAAAGGGCATCATTAGACATTGTGGATTTATTCAAAATAATTTTTTCAGCTACTGGCATCCATGATATGATATTTTGATTATAAAATAAATTTTTGAATATACTTACCCGGTGAATATATAATAGGTGACGTCTCCGACGGCTCGACAGATTCCAAAAACTCGCGAGCGATCGCCGTGAAGGTTGCGGGTGTGACCACCAGCGCCGACTATCGGCCAGATACCGCATATACTTGTAAACATCTCCAGTTCTTCTCAGTCCCCTAGGTCTCTATCGGGGAGGAAGGGAGGGCCTTTAATTTATATATTCACCGGGTAAGTATATTCAAAAATTTATTTTATTATCAAAATATCATTTTTAAATATTAAACTTAACCGGTGAATATATAATAGCTGATTCACACCCATGGTGGTGGGTAGAGACCAGTATTAATACAATAAAGGCGTATATGCTCAAGAGTTTTTGACAATTATTCAAAAAACAGACTTAAGTATAGGTACCTGGTAAGGAAGCAGACTGATTATTACTCTGCCTCATTAGCCCGCTATCCTCACGAAGCCCAGCGATCCTCTGAGGATGCTGAAAGACTCCCAGGATCTGCTATAACCAGGGTGAACACCCCTATAACAGGACCTCATCAATACCCTTAATCTGGGCGCTCTCAAGAAACAGTATTTTGACCACCTGCCAAATCAAAAAGATTGCGAAAGACTTCTTAGTCTCCCGTACAACCCAAAATAAGATTAAAAATTTCAAGAGTAGATTAAAAGGATATTGGGATTAAGGGAATGTAGTGGTAGAGCCTTCACCCACTACTGCACTCGCTGCTACGAATGGTCCCAGTGTGTAGCAGTCCTCATAAAGAGTCTGGACATCTTTCAAGTAATATAAAGCGAAAACCGACTTGCCTCTCCAAAAGGTCGCGTCCATAATACTTTTAATGGGTCTATTTTGCTTAAACGCTACAGAAGTTGCTATCGCTCTAACTTCATGAGCCTTGACTTTAAGTAAATTATGATCCTTCTCACTTAATTGAGAGTGTGCCTCCCGAATCAAAAGTCTAATAAAATAAGACCACGCATTCTTAGCCATAGGCAAAGAGGGCTTTTTAACAGAGCACCATAAAGCCTCTGAACAACCTCGTCGCGGTTTAGTTCTGGATAAACAAAATTTAAGAGCTCTAACAGGGCACAGCACTCTTTCAACTTCATTCCCCACAATCTCAGAAAGACTGGGGATTTCAAATGATTTAGGCCAAGGACGAGACGGAAGTTCATTCTTGGCCAAAAAAAACCAAGTTGAAGAGCGCATACTGCTTTATTAGCGGAGAAACCGATGTTCTTGCTAAAAGCATGTATCTCACTAACCCTTTTAGCCGAAGCCAAGCTCACCAAAAAAAAAAGTGTCTTGAGGGTAAGATCCTTCAGGGAGGCTGAATTTAATGGTTCAAACCTGTCTGACATAAGGAACTGTAGGACCACGTCCAAGTTCCAAGCAGGAGTCGAAATATGACGCTCCTTGGAAGTCTCGAAAGACTTAAGTAGGTCTGGGAGATCTTTGTTATTAGAAAGATCCAAACCCTTATGCCTGAAAACAGAAGCTAACATGCTTCCGTAGCCTTTAATGGTGGATGCAGAGAGGGAGCGACCGTTTCTCAGATAAGGCAGAAAATTCGCAATCTGCGCTACAGAGGCACTTGGAAGAGGAAATAGAGGAGGACTTGCACCAGTCTCTAAATACCTCTCATTTCGACTGATATGTCCTGATGGTAGAGGATCTTCTAGCCCTCGCGATTGCTCTAGCGGCCTCCTTCGAAAACCCTCGAACTCAAGAGAGTCTTTTGATAGTCTGAAGGCAGTTAGACGAAGCGTGGGGAGGCTTTGATAAAATCTCTTTACGTGAGGCTGTCGCAAGAGATCCATCCGTAACGGCAGACTTCTTGGAACGTCTACCAGCCATATAAGTACCTCTGTGAACCACTCTCTCGCGGGCCAGAGTGGAGCAACCAATGTCAACCTGGTCCCTTCGTGAGAGGTGAACTTCTGCAGCACCTTGTTTAGGATCTTGAAAGGTGGAAAGGCATAAACGTCCAGGTGAGACCAGTCCAGCAGGAAAGCGTCTGTGGGCTGCCTCTGGATCTGGAACTGGAAAGCAGTAAGTCGAGAGCCTCTTTGTCAGTGAAGTCGCAAAAAGATCTATGGTGGGTTGACCCCATGTCATCCATAGCTTCTCGCACACAGTCTTATGCAACGTCCACTCCATGGAGATGACTTGTCCTCTTCTGCTGAGGCAGTCCGCCAAGACATTCATTTTTCCTTGCAGAAATCTCGCCAAAGGAGAGATGTTACTTGCCTTAAATGGAGTTCCTTCTGATCCGTAGACCAAAGACCCGAGCATTCCAGACTGTCCAGTGGAGCTCCCTAACCCAAATCCGATGCATCTGAATACAACACATGGTTTGGGTTCTTGATCGCAAGAGAAAGACCTTCTCGAAGTCTGATGTTGCTGTCCCACCAAGTCAGACATGTCTAGACTGAGTTGGAGATTGGGAAAGAGATACCCTCTAAGCCCTTCTCCTTGTTCCAATGGTTTAGGTGAAATTGGAGAGGGCATAGGTTGAGTCTCCCCAGAGAGATAAACTACTCCAGCGATGAAAGAGTTCCCACGAGGCTAGTTCAAACTCTTACAGAGCAACTGTTTTTCTCTTGCAAGTGAAGGACTTTTAACAGAGCTTGTTCCATTCTTGTGGGAGACGAAAAGGCCCGAAAAATCAGACACTGTATCTCCATTCCCAAATAAAGAATAGTCTGGGATGGGGTACTGTAAGTTACGACTTCTCTAAATTCACTATGAGACCTAGCTCCTTGGTTAGGTCTAATGTCCATTAGAGGCTCTCCAGACAGCGATATAATGACGACGCCCTGATTAGCCAGTCGTCAAAATAAAGGGAGGCTCTGAATCCTCAAAAAATGTAGAAAGCTTGCTACATTTTGCAAGGGCCTTGTAAAAACAAGAGGAGCAGGAATGAGGCCGAAGTACAGTGCTCGACATTGGTACATTACTTTCCCGTCCACAAACCTCAGATGTTGTTGAAAGTTTGGATGAATCGGGATGTGGAAGTATGCATCCTGAAGGTCGAGAGAGACCATCCAGTCGCCTTCCCTTACTGCTGCCAAGACAGATTTGGTAGTCTTCATCGTGAAGTTTGTCTTGACAATGAACACATTGAGCGCACTTACATCTTAAGTACTCCTGCAGTGAACGTGGCTGCCAGAACATTGGAGCCATCCCTGATAGCCTTGTTCCTGCAGTGAACGTGGCTGTCAGATCATTGGAGCCATCCCTGATAGCCTTGTTCATGCATGACATAATTGTACAGCAAAACATTGACAGCTGGAGAGACCTTCTTACTTAAGGCTCCCAGGGACCAATCCAACAAATAAAAACTTCAAACGCTCGAAAAAACTCCTAACAGGAGATGGTCAAGCTCTGAAGCCGACCATAAAATCTAGGAGCGTCTCATGGCCAGGCGACGGGGAGAGTCTACGAGGCTTGAGAAGTCTCCCTGGGCAGAGGCAGGAACTCCCAAGCCGAGAACTTCTCCCGTGTCATACCAGACGCTCGCTCTAGAAGCCAGTTTAAAAGGAGGGAAAGCAAAGGCTGTCTTCCCCAAACTCCTCCTGGTGATCAACCAGTCGCCTAGCAAACGTAAAGCTCTCTTAGAAGAGCGAGAGAGCACTAGCTTAGAAAACGACGGCTTCGAAGTAGCTAGGCCTAGCATAAACTCTGACGGAGGCGAACGAGGAGCAGCAGTTACAAAATGGTCCGGAAAAAGATCCTTAAAAATCAGCATGATTTTTTTTTTTTTTTTAAATTCCATAGAGGGCTGAGCAGCTTTAGGCTCCTCTCCGTCTGACAAAGTCCCCCAAAGGAATATCAGTAGGAGGAGGATCAGCAACTTCCTCATCTGAAGGAACCTCGTCCGACAATTGCCGAGACTCATGAAAAGGAGAGACCTGCCGCGGCGGCAACGCTTGACAGGCAATGTCAACAAGCAAAGGAGCAGCAGTAGCAGTAGAGGAAGCGACGTCACGCCGCTGCTGAAAGGACTGAAATCCTTGTGACTGACCAACAACAACAACTGAAGTTGATTGACGCTCGACGTCACGTCGGAACTGCCTTGACTGCATAGACTGAGCAGGCAAAACAACCTTCGACTGCGGTGATTGACGCTCAACGTCAAGTCGAGGCAACTGAGCCGGTCGGCGAACGTCAGGTCGGGGCTGCGGCGGCAGCGGCTGAACGTCAACACGAGACTGCGGCAGCGGCTGAACATCAACACGAGACTGCGGCAGCGGCTGAAAGTCAACACGAGACTGCAGCGAGGGAGGATCCATGTCACGTGACTGACGTGAAAAACTACTGACATCACGTTTCAAAGTACAAGAAACGTCAGAACTCTTTTGGGCGGCTGACGGCCAGAGTCTCGTTTAGCGTAACGGCGACTCGAAAGCGAAGGTTCATCGTGAACCTGCTCAACGTCATACTTCTCCATAAAGGAGGCAAGCTTAGTCTGCATGTCCTGCAGGACAACCCATTTAGGATCAACGGGAGTCGGAACGGGCCGAGACGACGGTAATGTCTGTGTTGGCAAAACATTGCCTTTACCGCGACCCTCGAACCCCGTGTTACGCTTGCGTTTAAAAGGCGAACAGTCTTCCGACGACTGCAAAGGGTCAGAGCTGTCCCAATGGCTACAGCCAGGATGCTGGACCTGTCCTGAAGGGACTGACTTTCGCTTCAAGGGTCTAGAAACCTTGCGCCAAGGTTTCTTTTGCGAAAAGTCTTCGGATGACGAGGAGAACACAGTCTCACCCGTCTTATGGTAAGGGCGATCTTGACGAGAAACATCCGATACCAAAGAGGGAACGTCTGTACGTTGGTTAAAGCCTCTCGTCCCCTTAAGTCCTACGACATTACTTCTCCCTGGTGCAGGGGAGCCTGAAAGAGGTCTCGGACTAGGGGAGCGACAAGCACGAACAAACGAACCCTCCGCAACACAGAACATGTATTTTGCACTTACTTCACTGATATCGTATTTTTCAATAATTTCACATTAGGCATGAATAAAACTGATTTCTACCTGAAGCACGCAATTCTCCCTTACATCAAAAGGTTAGAATTGCGAAATGAGTCGTATAATGTAAGCACATTAGTACAAAATGAAACACACATGCAAAAATCAATAAACATATACATATATATCGAATAAAACGGAAATATATAAAGTTAAAAAGGATCAGTGACTGGGGAGGAGACTAAACACTAGTTCACTAAGGACTACGTTTTCAATCTCTCACCGTACAGTGCCTTGGGACGAGAATAAAAACTAAAACGTTTCATCCTCTCTCCCCGTACAGAGACTTGGGACGAGAGTAAAAAACTGAATCGAGAACGTTACTCGCTCCCAAACTCCTTGTACAGAGACTTGGGACGAGAATAAAGATCGGATCGTTCTCTCTTTCCGTCTCTCTCTCTCTCTCTCTCTCTCTTGTCACACACAAGAGAATGGCCCACTCACCCTTCGTCAATAAACAGGTTATTTGACCAAAGGAAAAAACTGAAAGGACTAAGAAATTGAAAATTAACAAGTTCCTTTAAATTAGTATCTAAAACACTTCAGTTTGAGAGAAGAATGAACAAAACGTCAAAATCGATTTACTCTTTCTGCAAAGTGAAACCGTGATTCTCTCTTTCTCTATCGTAACGATAGAGCGCAAACTGCGTAGCATAAATAAACCAAACGTTAGTTCATCTTTGAAAAAACAGCACGAAGACTATTCAAAGAATATATTTCTTAAAATATTTTCTAAAAAAAATATTCATTTCATAACTCTTACAGAGCAATTGATTTAAACTTAACAAATAAAAGTTGAATGGGCTCAACGTTGTTTAACTTCGCTTTCCAAGTTAGGACCGCCTACAAGGAATAGGTAAAGGCCGCATATAAACAAAACATAAAATTTATCTTGATGTTTAGTATAAATGGAAAGCTAATCGAAGAGGCCTAATAAAGGCGGGTGAGATATAAAATATATAGAGGAAAATCTATAAATATCAACAATAATTTATAACGTGATAAAATAATTACTAAAAGCCTTAAACACACTTCCGTACACTGAGGGAAGGGTCGGCCATCTTTACTCTATGGAAAAACCAGAGATAAAAAAAAAAGCAAGGGCAAAACACTTTTCCTCTCCTTTCAAAAGCATTTCTTTTGAAGATAGTATTGAATAATCCAACACGGCGAAAGCAATAAAACCAAAACCAAGTACTTCACCAATTCGGTAGAAAACTCGAGGTCATAAAGCGAGTGGAACCAACTTGTCGACAAGACCGACAGAGAAGAACTGGAGATGTTTACAAGTATATGCGGTATCTGGCCGATAGTCGGCGCTGGTGGTCACACCCGCAACCTTCACGGCGATCGCTCGCGAGTTTTTGGAATCTGTCGAGCCGTCGCAGACGTCAGCTATTATATATTCACCGGCTAAGTTTAATATTTAAAAAATAGAACACTTATCCTGCAGCATTATAGCCTTCAAATTTTCCTTAATGATGAAGACACAGAGCTTGAACTTTTGGATTCTATACTATGCAATACAACAGCATGAAAGTCACCTTTATCTTATGCCTTTATCTCTTGCTTTTGTTCAACTATTAATTGGATTTTTCTCTTTGTTTTTCTATTTTGTAATTTATTCACTTATAATGCATGATATGGAGTCATAAGACATAAAATGATATTTTAATTATAAAATAAATTTTTGAATATACTTACCCGGTGAATATATAATAGCTGCAATTCTGCGGCTCGACAGAAAACACACTCAAAAACTCGCGAGCGATCGCTATGAAGGTTGCGGGTGTGCCCACCAGCGCCACTATCGGCCAGATACCACTCTTGCATGTAAACAAACCCTTCAATTCTTCTCGTCCCGCTGCGTCTCTATTGGGAAGGAAGGGAGGGCCTTTAATTTATATATTCACCGGGTAAGTATATTCAAAAATTTATTTTATAATTAAAATATCATTTTAAATATTTAACTTAGCCGGTGAATATATAATAGCTGATTCACACCCAAGGCGGTGGGTAGAGACCAGAGTTAATTAAGTTTACAGCGTATAAGCTAAGAGTTTTTGACAGTTATCAACATAACAAAACCAAAATATATAGGTACCTGGTAAGGAAGTTGACTTAGACGATTACTCTGCCTTATAAGTCTGTCTTCCTCACGAAGCCCAGCGATCCTCTTAGGATGCTGAAAGACTCCCAGGAGCTGAAGTATTAAGGGCTGCAACCCATACAACAGGACCTCATCAAACCCTTAATCTGGGCGCTCTCAAGAAATGACTTTGACCACCCGCCAAATCAATCAGGATGCGAAAGGCTTCTTAGCCTTCCGTACAACCCAAAAAAACAATATTAAAAACATTTCAAGAGACAGATTAAAAAGGATATTGGAATTAGGGTAATGTAGTGGTAGAACCCTCACCCACTACTGCACTCGCTGCAACGAATGGACCCAGTGTGTAGCAGTCCTCGTAAAGAGTCTGGACATCTTTTAAGTAAAATGACGCGAACACTGACTTGCTTCTCCAAAAAGTCGCGTCCATAATACTTTGCAGAGATTTATTTTGCTTGAAGGCCACGGAGGTTGCTTTATCTCTAACTTCGTGCGTCTTAACCTTAAGCAAACATCGGTCTTTCTCATTCAAGTGAGAATGAGCTTCTCGTATTAAAAAAATCTGATAAAATATGACAAAGCATTCTTTGACATAGGCAATGAAGGTTTCTTAACTGAGCACCATAATGCCTCAGATTTACCTCGTAATGACTTAGTACGAGCTAAATCGAACTTAAGAACTCTAACAGGACATAATACTCTTTCCAGTTCGTTGCCTACGATCTCTGATAAGCAAGGAATATCAAAAGATTTAGGCCAAGGATGAGAAGGCAGTTCATTTTTGGCCAGGAAACCAAGTTGAAGTGAACAAGTGGCTTTTTTCTGTAGAAAAGCCAATGTTCTTACTGAAGGCATGAAGTTCACTGACCCTTTTAGCCGAAGCCAAGCACACTAGGAAAAGTGTCTTGAGGGTGAGATCCTTCAGGGAGGCTGAATGTAATGGCTCAAACCTGTCTGACATGAGGAACCTTAGGACCACGTCTAAGTTCCATCCAGGAGTTGCCAAACGACGTTCCTTAGAGGTCTCGAAAGACTTAAGGAGATCTTGGAGATCTTTATTGTTGGAAAGATCTAAGCCTCTATGTCGAAAGACCGAAGCCAACATGCTCCTGTAGCCCTTAATCGTGGGAGCTGAAAGGGAGTGAACCTTTCTCAGATGTAAAAGAAAATCTGCGATTTGGGCTACAGAGGTACTGGACGAGGACACAGATGCTGACTTGCACCAGTCTCAAAAGACTTCCCACTTCGACTGGTATACTCTAATGGTAGAAGCTCTCCTAGCTCTTGCAATCGCACTGGCTGCCTCCTTCGAAAAGCCTCTAGCTCTTGAGAGTCTTTCGATAGTCTGAAGGAAGTCAGACGAGGAGCGGGGAGGCTTTGATGGACATTCTTTACGTGGGGCTGACGTAACAGATCTACCGTTAGAGGAAGACTTCTTGGAAAGTCTACCAGCCATTGAAGTACCTCGGTGCACCACTCTCTCGCGGGCCAGAGGGTAGCAACCAACGTCAACCTTGTCCCTTCGTGAGAGGCGAACTTCTGCAGTACCTTGTTGACTATCTTGAATGGTGTGAATGCATATAAGTCCAGAAAAGACCAATCCAGTAGAAACGCGTCTATGTAGATTGCTTCTGTATCTAAGACTAGAGAGCAATAGATTGGTAACCTTTTGGTCAACGAGGAGGCAAAGAGGTCTATGGTGGGTTGGCCCCAAGTAGCCCAAAGACTCTTGCCCACGTCCTTGTGGAGGGTCCATTCCATGGGTATCACCTGACCCCTCCGACTGAGACAGTCTGCCAAGACGTTCAAGTCCCCCTGGATGAATCTCGTCAACAGGGAGATGCCTCGAATTCTTGACCATAAGAGAAGGTCCCTTGCGATCTCGAGCAGCGTGAAGGAGTGTGTGCCTCCTTGCTTGGAGATGTACGCCAAAGTTGTGGTGTTGTCTGAGTTGACCTCTACCACTTAGTTTCGAAGAAGCTTTCTAATATCATCAAGGCCAAGTGGACTGCTAATAGCTCCTTGCCGTTGATGTGCATGCTCTTCTGACTTGAGGTCCACAGACCCGAGCATTCCCGACCGTCCAGGGTCGCACCCCAACCCAAATCCGACGCGTCTGAGAACAACACTTGGTTTGGGTTCTTGACTGCTAGGGATAGTCCCTCTCTCAGACTGATATTGCTGTCCCACCATTTCAGGCATGCCTTTACTGGTTCGGAGACTGGGAATGATACCGTCTCTAATGTCTTGTCCTAGTTCCAGTGAGAGGCTAGATGGAACCGGAGAGGCAGAAGGTGTAGTCTCCCTAGTGAGACAAACTGCTCCAGAGATGAGAGAGTCCCTACGAGACTGTTCCAACTCCTGACTGAATAAACGTTTCGTTTCAGCATTAGTTGGACTTCGAGCAGGGCTTGACTGCGAATCTCCATCCCCAAATATAGAATAATCTGGGATGGGATCAGTTGGGACTTTTAGGTTGACCAAAAGTCCCAACTCCCTGGCCAGACTCAACGTCCAATGTAGATCCTGCAGACAGCGAAGACTGGACGATGCTCTGAGAAGCCAGTCGTCCAAGTACAGGGAGGCTCGGATCCCCGATAGATGGAGGGATTTTGCCACATTCCTCATGAGCCTCGTAAACACGAGAGGCGCAGGACTGAGGCCAAAGCACAGGGCTCGAAACTGGTACCCCACATTCCTGTAAACAAACCTCAGAAACGGTTGGGAATCCGGGTGTATAGGAATGTGGAAGTATGCCTCCTGAAGGTCGAGAGAGACCATCCAGTCGCCTTCCATAAATGCTGTCAAGACAGCCTGGTAGACTTCATCGTGAAGTTTGTCTTGACAATGAACACATTGAGCGCACTTGCCTCTTACGTACTCCTGCAGTGAACATGGCTGCCAAATCATTGGAGCCATCCCTGAGGGACTTGTTGCTGCAGAGAACGTGGCTGTCAGATCATTGGAGCCATCCCTGAAAGCCTTGTTTATGCATGACATAATTGTACAGCAAAACTTCAAAGGCTCGAAAATAGCTCTGAAGTCGACCTGTAAAATCTTGGAGCGTCTCATGGCCAGGCGCCAGGGAGAGTCTATGAGGTTTGAGAAGTCTATCTGGGCAGAGGCAGGAACTCCCAAGCCGAGAACTTCTCTCGTGTCATATCAGACTCTCGCTCTATAAGCCAGCTTAAAAGAAGGGAAAGCAAAGGCTGTCTCCCCCAAACTCCTCCTGGTGATAAACCAGTTGCCTAGCAAACGTAAAGCTCTCTTACAAGAGCGAGAGAGCACTAGCTTATAAAACAACGGCTTCGAAGTAGCTAGGCCTAGTGTAAGCTCTGACGTTTAGGCGAACGAGGAGCAGCAGTTACAAAAAGATCCGGACAAAGATCCTTAAAAATCAGCATGATTTATTTAAAGTCCATAGAGGGCTAAGCAGCTTTAGGCTCCTCTCCGTCTGACAGAATCCTCAAGGGAATATCAGTAGGAGGGGGAACAGCAACTTCCTCATCTGAAGGAACCTTGTCCGACAATAGCCGAGTCTCAAGCAAGGGAGAGACCTACCGTGGTGGCAATGCTTTACAAGCAGAGTCCACACGCACTGGTGCATTAGTAGCGGACCAGGACGCAACGTCATGTAACTGCTTGACAGTCTGTGAACTGTCAACAACAACAGGTGCGTGAGGACGCACAGCGTCCACTCGAGACTGCTTTGACCGCCTAGACTGAGCAGTCAAAACAACTCAAGAATGCGGAGGTTGACGCTCAGCGTCAAAACAAGTCAACTCCGATTGTTGGCGAACGTCCTGAACGTCAACAGGAGCATCAGCAAGTGGCCTAACGTCCAAATGTGGCTGAAAATCCACACGAGACCGCATCGAGTGTGGTTCTAAACAACCTGACTGACGTGACTTGGCTACGCCAACGTCAACAGGACGCACAAAGGAACGTTAGGGTGGCTGAAGGCCAGGATCTCGATGAGATAAACGGCTAGGCTCAACGGACTTATCGGCAGAATAGTCTTCCATAAGGGAGGCAAGCTTATTCTGCATGTCTTGCCGTACAACCCATTTAGGATCAACGGGAATGGTTGCGGTAAGAGACGAGGGTAACGTCTGTGACTGCAAAACCTTGCCTACAAAAAGACTCTCGGAGTCTGTGTTACGCTTTTGTTTAGGCGGCGAGCAGTCTTCCGATGACTGCATAGGGTCAGAGCTGTCCTAATAGTTAAAACCAGGACGCTGGACCTGTCCTGAAAGGACTGACTTTCGCTTAAAGGGCCTCGAAACCTTGTTCCACGGTTTCTTATGCGAAAAGCCTTCGGATGACGAGGAGAAAATCGTCTCTCTCGCCTTATGGTAGAGGTGATCTTGGTAAGATACACCTGATACCATAGAGGGAACGTCTGTTCGCTGATCAAGGCCTCTCGAACCCATAAGTCGTACGACATTACTTCTCCCCTGGGCTTGGGAGCTTGCAAGAGGTCCCGGATTAGGCGAACGACAGGCACGAACAGACGAACCCTCGGTCGCAACACTGATAACACTTTGCGCAATATCACTTTATCACTATGATTTTCTGTTTTGCACTTATTTCACTGAAATCGAATTTTTTAACAATTCACATTAGGTATGAATAAAACTGATTTCTACCTGAAGCACGCAATTCTACCCTCATCAAAAGGTTGTAATTGCGAAATCAGTCGTATAATGTAAGCACATTAATACCAGCAAAAAACAGTAAACATATTTTAAGATAAAAAAAAATCAGTGGCTGGGGAAGAGACTAAACACTAGTTCATTCAAAACTACGTTTTCAATCTCTCACCGTACAGTGCCTTGGGACGAGAATAAAAACTAAAAACATTTTATCCTTTCTCCCCGTACAGGGACGAGAGTAACTCGAGAACAACGTTACTCGCTTGGGACGAGATAAAGATCGGAACGTTCTCTCTCCTTTCTCTCTCTCCGTCTCTATCTCACTCTCTCTCTCTCTCTCTTGATTTCGCACCGAAGAGAAGAGCCCACTTACCTTTCGTCAATAAACAGGTTATTTGACCAAAGGAAAAAACTGAAAGGTTTTTCAATTAAAAGTTCCTTTAAAATAGTCTTTAAAACATTTAAGCTTTGAAAGAAAAAAGAACAAAACGTCAGAATCAAGATTTACTCTTTCTGCAAAGTGAAACCGTGATACTCTCTCTCTCTATCGTAACGATAGAGCGCAAACTGCGTAGCATAAATAAACTAAACGTTAGTTCAACTTTGAAACAGTACGAAGACTATTCAAAGAAAAAAACTATCATAAAATATTTACTAAAAATATTTCATTTAATAAGTTTTAAATCATTAGCTCTGTAAAAGTTATTTACGATTGAAAAGGGCTCAACGTTGTTTAACTTCGGTTTCCAAGTTAGGACCGCCTACTCTCAGGAAAGGTCGCATATAAACAAATCATTAAAATTTATTTTGATGTTTATTATAAATGGAAAGCTAATCGAAGAGGCCTAATAAAGGCGGTTGAGATATAAAATATATAGAGGAAAATCTATAATTAATTTATAACGTGATAAGATACTGTAATTGCTAAAAGCCTAAAAGACACTTCCGTCTAAGGGAAGGGTCGGCCATTTAAAAGTCAAAGAAAGTCCATACTCTCTCTCTTGTCATCAAAAATTAAATCTATCCAAAAACGAGTTCAAGATTTAAGATGAAGATAAAACACCTGCACTGCGAAAGCTCAAACCAAAATGAAGTACTTCACCAAATATGTTGAGAAAACTCCAGGTTCTACAGCGAGTATTGATACGTCTTGTCGTCAACGTCGACAGAGAAGAATTGAAGGGTTTGTTTACATGCAAGAGTGGTATCTGGCTGTTAGTGGCGCTGGTGGGCACACCCTCAACCTTCATAGCGATCGCTCGCGAGTTTTTGAGTGTGTTTTCTGTCGAGCCGCAGAGTTGCAGCTATTATATATTCACCGGCTAAGTTAAATATTTAAAAAATACAGTACTGCACAGTATAGTATGCATTGATGATTGAATGTTAACTGATGTTATCTCATGCTAGGCAGATAATTTTCATTGAGCATCCATTGTAATGTGGATTCACGATTAATGGTGGTGGATTCAAAGTAAACAGCCACTTAACTTTATTTACTAAACGGTAAACTAGTGACTTTGCTATTAGTACCTGTTATAACCTAACGAGTTTGATTTATTCAGTTCCAAATCTAGGCGACGTTGACCGACAGTTCACTATTACAGAACACTTTAGTGTAGCTTGTGTAAAGCGCAACTTCGAAAATTCTTTTTAGTTATTTTACTGTATTGTAAATGTTGCAAAAATAGATAATATAATTCACAAAAAAACATTTTATATATACATCCCAGGAAGTACCAGTTTTATTTGTAAGGCCAAAAACACCCACAAGGGAGGATAGAATGTCAGGTTGCCCTACATCGACAGTACTGGTTAAAAAACACATAAAATTGAGTCGATTTTTACTGTGTACACATATATGGGAATTCTACATGTGCAGACAAAAATAAGCTGAAGCTTGAATCTAAATTGCATTGATTCCAATGACACTGTCCAACTGAGAGCAGAAGATGCTGGCTGGAACTGCCTCACAGGGAATCAAAATGTTTCAGTTCAAGCTTCTCTCTACTCTGGCCTGTACCTGATGAATTGCGGTCTATAAGAACACGGTTTTGTACCGTCACAAAATGTGGATGGACCACATAAAATTAAAACAGCATACTACTAGAGTACTGTAATCCACAAAATGTTATTTTTATTAATAAAATAAATTTTTGAATATACTTACCCGATAATCATGTAGCTGTCAACTCCGTTGCCCGACAGAATTCTATGGAGGGATACGCCAGCTATCACAATACTAGAAGGGGGTGTACTTACCAGCGCCACCTGTGGCCAGGTACTCAATCATTTGTTGTTGACACCTCCTCAATTATTCCTCGGTCCACTGGTTCTCTCTGGGGAGGAAAGGGAGGGTCGATTAAATCATGATTATCGGGTAAGTATATTCAAAAATTTATTTTATTAATAAAAATAACATTTTTCAATATTAAACTTACCCGATAATCATGTAGCTGATTCACACCCAGGGAGGTGGGTGAAAACCAGTGTACATGATTAAAGGATAGCTAAGTATCCCAAATTTCATATAACAGTTATCTCAAATAACAATGAAATAATAAGTACCTGGTAAGGAAGTCGAATAGAACCGTTACTCTGCCTTTTATTTAAAGTTCGTCTTCCTTACTGAGCGCAGCGTTCCTCTTGGAGGCTGAATCAACCCAAAGGTGCCAAAGTACAAGGGGTTGCAACCCTACTAAAGGACCTCTACCAAACCTTTAACCCAGGCGCTTCTCAAGAATGAATAGACCACCCGCCAAATCCAAGGATGCGGAAGGCTTCTTAGCCTACCGTAACAACCATAAAAACAACAATAAAAGTATTCAAGAGAAAGGTTAAAAAGGTTATGGGATTATGGGAATGTAGTGGCTGAGCCCTCACCTACTACTGCACTCGCTGCTACGAATGGTCCCAGGGTGTAGCAGTTCTCGTAAAGAGACTGGACATCTTTCAGATAAAATGATGCAAACACTGACTTGCTCCTCCAATAGGTTGCATCCATAATGCTCTGCAGAGAACGGTTTTTATTAAAGGCCAACGAAGTAGCTACAGCTCTTACTTCGTGGGTCCTTACCTTCAGCAATGCAAGGTCTTCCTCCTTTAAGTGAGAATGTGCTTCTCTGATCAGAAGCCTTATATAGTATGAAAGCCCATTCTTGGACATGGGTCTCGAGGGTTTCTTGATGGCACACCATAAGGCTTCTGACTGTCCTCGAATAGGTTTAGACCTCTTCAGATAATATTTGAGAGCTCTGACAGGGCAAAGAACTCTCTCTAGTTCGTTACCTACCATGTTGGAGAGGCTAGGTATTTCGAACGATCTAGGCCAAGGACGTGAAGGAAGCTCGTTCTTTGCTAGGAATCCAAGCTGAAAAGAACATGTAGCTGATTCGGTTGTGAAACCAATGTTCTTGCTGAAGGCATGAACCTCACTGACTCTCTTAGCTGTTGCAAGGCAAACGAGAAAAGCAGTCTTGAGGATAAGATCCTTGAAGGAAGCTGACTGGAGAGGTTCGAACCTAGATGTCATAAGGAACCTTAAGACTACGTCCAGATTCCAGCCTGGAGTGGAAAGACGACGTTCTTTAGACGTCTCAAAAGACTTGAGAATGTCTTGAAGGTCCTTGTTGGAAGACAGGTCCAAACCCCTGTGGCGGAGGACTGAGGCCAACATGCTCCTATACCCTTTAATCGTAGATGTTGAAAGGGATCTCTCATTCCTAAGATGAAGAAGGAAGTCAGCTATTTGGATCACAGAGGTATTGGTAGAGGATATTGAATTGGCTCTACACCAGCTTCGGAAGACCTCCCACTTAGACTGGTAGACTCTACGAGTGGAAATTCTTCTAGCTCTGGCAATCGCACTGGCTGCCTCCTTCGAAAAGCCTCTAGCTCTAGCGAATCTTTCGACAGTCTGAAGGCAGTCAGTCGAAGAGCGTGGAGGTTTGGGTGCAACCTGTCTACGTGTGGTTGACGTAGAAGGTCCACTCTTAGAGGTAGAGTCCTGGGGAAGTCGACTAGCCATTGAAGTACCTCTGTGTACCATTCTCTTGCAGGCCAAAGGGGAGCAACCAGCGTCAGCCGTGTCCCTTCGTGCGAGACGAATTTCTGCAGAACTTTGTTTATAATCTTGAACGGAGGGAATGCGTACAGGTCGAGATGGGACCAGTTCAGAAGAAAAGCATCTACATGAACCGCTGCAGGGTCTGGAACAGGGGAACAATAAAGCGGAAGTCTCTTGGTGATGGAGGTGGCAAACAGGTCTATGGTAGGTTGACCCCACAACGTCCAAAGTCTGTTGCACACACTCTTGTGGAGGGTCCATTCCGTGGGAATGACCTGATTCCTTCTGCTGAGGCGATCCGCTGAAACATTCATATCGCCCTGGATGAACCTCGTGACCAATGTGAGGTTTAGACCTCTTGACCAAATGAGGAGGTCCCTTGCGATCTCGTAAAGGCTCCTCGAATGGGTCCCTCCTTGCTTGGAGATGTAAGCCAAGGCTGTGGTGTTGTCTGAATTCACCTCCACCACTTTGCCTAGCAGGAGGGACTTGAAGTTCAACAGGGCAAGATGGACTGCTAACAGTTCCTTGCAGTTGATGTGGAGTAATCCTTGTTCCTTGTTCCATACTCCTGAGCATTCCCGTCCGTCCAAGGTCGCACCCCAGCCCGAGTCCGATGCATCCGAGAAGAGATGAAGATGGGGGGTCTGGATGGCCAATGATAGACCCTCCTTGAGAAGAAGATTGTGCTTCCACCACCGGAGAGTGGTCTTCATCTCTTGGTTGATAGGGATAGAGACTGCTTCTAGAGTCGAGCCCTTGTCCCAATGAGCTGCAAGATGGAATTGAAGAGGGCGGAGGTGGAGTCTCCCTAGCTCGACAAACAGGGCCAGAGATGAGAGGGTCCCTGTGAGACTCATCCACTGTCTCACTGAGCAATTGCTCCTCTTCAGCATGCTCATGATGCACTGTAGGGCTTGGTTTATCCTGGGGGCCGATGGAAAAGCCCGAAAATCCCGACTCTGAATCTCCATTCCCAGGTACACAATGGATTGGGAGGGAATGAGTTGAGATTTCTCTATATTGACTAATAGACCTAGGTCTCTGATTAGATCTAAAGTCCAAGAGAGGTTCTCCAGACAACGACGACTCGTGGAGGCTCTCAACAGCCAGTCGTCTAGGTAGAGGGAGGCTCTGATGTTCGATAAGTGCAGGAATTTCGCTACATTCCTCATCAGATGAGTAAAGACCATAGGAGCTGTGCTTAGGCCAAAACACAGGGCTTGGAACTGATAGACAACCTTTCCGAAAACGAATCTCAGGAAAGGTTGGGAGTCTGGATGAATGGGAACGTGAAAGTATGCATCTTTCAAGTCCAACGAGACCATCCAGTCCTCCTGTCTGACCGCTGCTAAGACCGACTTGGTCGTCTCCATTGTGAACGTCTGCTTGGTGACATACTCGTTGAGAGAGCTGACGTCCAGCACCGGTCTCCAACCTCCTGTCTTTTTGGCCACAAGAAAGAGACGGTTGTAGAAGCCCGGGGATTGATGGTCCCGGACTATAACCACTGCCTTCTTCTGCACAAGTAGCGACACCTCCTGTTGCAATGCTAGCCTCTTGTCCTCTTCTTTGTAGTTGGGAGAGAGGTTGATGGGCGATGTGGTCAGAGGCGGTTTGAGGCAGAATGGAATCCTGTAACCGTACCTCAGCCAACTGACAGACTGCGTCTGCACCTCTCTTCTCCCAGGCTTGCCAGAAGATCTTGAGCCTGGCTCCTACTGTTGTCTGGAGAATCTGAGAGTCAGTGCTTTCCCTTAGATGTCCTGGGTCCTTTCCTAGACTTGCCTCTGTGAGTGTCTGGACGGGAGCTTCCTCGGCTGGGGGCTCTACCACGAAAGGGCGGTATGAACCTAGTGGCCGGGGTATCAGCCACTGGAGAGCGATAAGTCTTGGGGACAGAGGTGGTAACCTTAGACTTACGAGCCGATGAGGCTACAAGATCGTGCGTGTCCTTCTGTATCAGGGCAGCCGACAAGTCCTTAACTAGCTCCTCGGGAAAGAGGAACTTTGAGAGTGGAGCAAAAAGGAGCTGTGACCGCTGGCACGGTGTAATGCTGGCTGAGAGGAAGGTACACAGTTGTTCCCTTTTCTTCAACACCCCTGATACAAATAACGACGCTAGCTCACCCGATCCATCCCTGATAGCCTTATCCATGCAGGACATAATTAACATGGCAGAGTCTTTGTCCGCAGGAGATGTTTTCTTGCTGAGGGCTCCCAGGCACCAGTCGAGAAAGTTGAACATTTCGAAAGCTCTGAACAACCCTTTCAGAAGATGATCCAGGTCTGAGAAGGTCCAACAAACCTTCGAGCGTCTCATCGCAGTCCTCCTAGGCGAGTCCACCAGACTTGAGAAGTCAGCCTGGGCAGAGGCAGGAACTCCCAAGCCTGGTGCTTCCCCTGTGGCATACCAAACGCAACCTTTCGATGCGAGCTTCGTTGGAGGGAACATGAAGGAAGTCTTGCCCAGGTGTTGTTTAGACTGAAGCCACTCCCCTAAGGTCCTTAAGGCCCTCTTGGAGGATCTAGCTAGGACAAGCTTAGTATAGCTCGACTTAGCTTGTTGCACGCCTAGCGAAAACTCAGATGGAGGAGAGCGGGGAACAGCAGAGACGAAGTGGTCAGGGTAAAGCTCCCTGAGTAGAGCCAAGACCTTTCTAAAATCAACAGACAATGGAGAAAGCTTAGACTCCTCCACGTCTGATGAGGGATCAAGATGTGCCTCCTCATCATCCGACACTTCATCAGCAGAAGGTAGCGAAGCAAAAGGACCAGAATGCTGAACCGCAGAGTCAGAACGGGTAGGAACAACAACAGAGGTTTCCTCAACTTGAGGGAAAACCTGAGGTTCAGACTGCATAGGCTGAACAACAGTCGGAGCAGAAGGCAGGTGCAAGGGTGAAGGAGGTTGACTCCTAGCAAGAGTTGCACCCAAGGATTGCACCAGCTGAGCGGAGGACGGAGGCGGAGTAGTCCGTTCCTGTTCCTGAGAGATGAGTGGAGCATGAGAAGGTTGAGGCTGCGCAGAACAAGGTAAAGTTCTAGCAAGCTGAGGCTCCTGAGGCGCAAGTGCATGGTGTAGATGAGCTTGCCTAGATGAGGGTTGAACTCGGTGCAGCGCTGGTTGAGCAGACAGACTCACGGAGGGGAGAGGTTGTTGTACCCCAACCGAGAGTTGCACCACTGGTGGAGCAGCAAGGGGAGGAGGAGGAAGAGTGTAACTCTCCTGATCCCAAAGCAAGGGTTGCCTTAAAGAAGGCTGAGGCTGAACAACACTGTGAACAGCAAACTCCGAAAGTGGTTCAACATCGTACGCCTGGCAGATGGTGCTGCGACCAGGCGGAGCAGGTGCAGGCTGGGCGAGCACAGGTGCAGCGAGAACAGGTGGAGGGAGTGCAGGAGGTGCAACACTCTCAGCCCGACACTCACGCATCAAGTCCGAAAGCTGAACTTGCATGGACTGAAGCAGGGTCCACTTGGGGTCGGCAGAAACGATAACAGACTGAGGTAAAGTCACAGTCGGGGTCTGTAAAGGCAGAACCTTACTCCTCTTGGGCGGAGTACAGTCGACCGATGACAGAGGCGAGTCGGAGCTGAGCCAATGACTACAACCTGGCTGAGCACTCGCTGACTGAACTCTACGTTTAAGCGGTCTCGAGACCTGAGACCAACGTTTCTTCCCTGCATGAAGATCAGCGGACGAGAAGACGGGCTCAATCGTCTGCAGGTGGGAGTGACGGTCTAAGGAAGACACGCCCGCAACCACCGAGGATAATTCTGTGCGCCTAACAAGGCCTGTCGAACCCTTAAGCCCTTCGACATTGCTTCTCCCCTGGGCATGGGAGCTTGCAAGAGGTCCCGGACTGGGAGGACGACTGGCTCGCACAGAAAAATCCTCACGCACCACACTGGCACCACTAGCACTTGGCACTGCACAGACACTAGCACTCGTCACAGCACTGGCACTATTTCCACCCACTGCACTCTTGACCTTCAGTTCTTTAACCTCGGCCATCAGAGACTTATGGTCACTTACCACTGATTCTACTTTATCTCCTAAAGCCTGAATAGCACGCAAAACAGTTGACATATCAGGCGGAGGGCACACAGTAGGTTCGGGGGTAGCCACTACAGGGGTAGGAAAAGGTAGGGGATCATGAGGTGAGGAAAACATAGAAGAGTGAGAAGAACTTCTCCTAACTCTAGTTCTCTCTAACTTGGATGAATATTTTAAAAGACGTACAAAATCCAATTCCGAAAGTCCGGCGCACTCCTCACACCGATTTTCTAATAGACAGGGCCTGTCCCTACAGTCAGAACAAGCGGTGTGAGGATCTACCGAGACCTTCGGAATACGCCTATTGCAAGACCTACATCGTCTATGGGAGGGAGCTTGCGAAACGTCAGACATCTTGTTTCAAAGAGTAAGTCAAAGGGTGATCCAAAAACAAGCAAAAATTCATTAACCGTTAATCAGAGTTTATATAAAAGCTAACTAGCTAATATAAAAAGGATTCCAGTATGCGACAGCCGTTAATCTAAGAGAATACTTCACCAAATATCCATGAATAAACTCGAAGACCATGAGCGTATCCCAGAACGTCTAGCCGGAAGCACGACAGAGGAATAATTGAGGAGGTGTCAACAACAAATGATTGAGTACCTGGCCACAGGTGGCGCTGGTAAGTACACCCCCTTCTAGTATTGTGATAGCTGGCGTATCCCTCCATAGAATTCTGTCGGGCAACGGAGTTGACAGCTACATGATTATCGGGTAAGTTTAATATTGAAAATTACTGGTTAAGAAGTATCAAACCCATACAAAATTGTCCAAAGCAGTATATGCCAGTGAAACACCAAATTATAATAAAGAATAAAAGAACAATGTTATCGTACTGAAAAAACAAGGGCAAAACCCATAGCAAGGCTAGAAAGGGACTGTACAGTTCACTTAATTGCGTACTGTTTGTTGATATTGTTTATGATTATAAAAAAACAGTATCAAAACATTCAATATCAGAATGCATGTCATAATTCATTAATGAACTGGACTGTACTGAAAATACTACCAAAAACATTCAACAAAATAAAAATTTCCTTACTTAAGACAACATAAATACTATATTCAATTTTATATTGTGTGGACTATTCTGAAGAGTGTTCTTTTATCAAATTAAAACTGTCCCATGAATCATGGGAGATGGTTAATGAGACTCACCCATATCTTACTAGCTGGCTCTCCTATTTCATGCCAACTGCAAGATAGATGCTGATGATAGTATTAATAGATTTCTGGCATTACTAAGCACATGTATGTTTGGTTAAGACTTCCAACTCATGCCTATTTCATCATACAAAGCCATTAACCATAAAATGCCTTCTTTCCAAACTAGACACCCAACTTTCAACAATTTGCCAAGTTCAAGAATTGAAGGAGTACAACTGACCGTGACCATCATCCACCAAGGAATCAACAATTCTCCTTCTTCCTGGTAATGACCATCACATTTTAGTGCCTCTCAATTAGAATTTAGATTTCCTTGTTTATTCATGAATTGTGCCTTCCAATAAGTTGATTTTATGCACTGACTCATCATCATTTAATCTTATTTCTTAGCGATTGTGATTACAGTTTTGTGAGCTGCTCATCCCCATTAACATGAATATGGTAACACCTTTCTTTTTCACTTTTTTTACTGCTTGAGTAACTTCATCTCAACAGGTTTATTTTGCTTGAAATTCTTACTTCCTAGTTCAGGGAATTTACTTTGTTTTATTTTACATTAATATGTTTTTGCCTTGTCACTAGGTAGGGAATACCTTATGACCTCCAGCTTTCTTTATTTGTGGCAGATGGGTGGCACTGGCTCCTCCCCGCTTTCAGTTTCAAGAGCTGATTTGAGCTATTCCTTAATTGTGTGGTACTTTGTTTTGTACATTTTGAGTCGTTATCAGAAGCCTCTTTGCTTGACATTCCAGTTTTTTGGGGGAGGAGGGTGGAGCCTTTCCTCCTAAATGCTATGTCAGCACGCTTCACATACTAGCAGGGAAGGTCTCACACACAAGCAAATGTGCTTTCATTGGTATTTTCTATCGCCAATAGTTTGTTGCTACGGGTGACCTGGCTATATCATCATGTGCTGTTCCAATTCTTCCATCCTCATTGGGACATGTGTTTTTATGTCCCATAAAGACAATCTGGGATTACTTCCAAAAGTTCCATGAAGTTTCTAAGGGTTCCTCTTGCCTGTACTATACCATCCTTGCAACAAAGATTTTGTGATGAAAAAATTCTCCAATAATTTTGTCTGGTTGTTTTGAGGTCTTTGTTAAAATCTCTCCGGAAGACGTTACTCAATTTAAGGTAAAGACACCAAGGTCCTCTTTCCTTACTACAGGTTCGATATACAGTAGAACTATTTGCCATTTTTTAAAGTGTATTATGTAAAGTTGACTATTGTAGTTTAGCTCAGAATTCTCAATGCCATGAAGGATCATTCAACATCATCAAAAAATTTTCTTGCTCCTTTCAATATCTTCTTTAGATTCACCCTATCCTCCATTAAAAACTAATCAAGTTTCTATGATTAACGACGTCACCTGAAAGTAACGCTTTTATAACATGAACCATAATTTTCATACAAGCACATCAATCATATTTTCAGGCCCCTTCTCCCTTCCCAATGCTCATTTGTTCTTTATTTGGATACAAAAGAATGAGGTTTGAAGCAATGCTTGTACGAATGATGGTCAAGAACAGTTGGGTTTCTGTTTTGTGATTTGGACAAGTTGTTCAAATACAAAACATAAAAGATTAACTTCAGAGTAGAATTAGTAAGGCACTGGTGATTTCTTACACAACGTAGTTTGAACCTTGAATGAACAACGAAAACCTATGCAAAACGCAAAGCTCTAAGATTCTTATACGCTTAGTACATTCTGGGCTTTAGGGTACATCAGACATATTGCATAGTATACATATTATTACACGATAATTTTATCAAAAGTTAAACTTTCATGTTGAATAATTGGGACCTCTCCATGCCTCCAGACTTGACCTGTAATCATTCAAATCTCTTTACCACATGGAAAAATATTTACTTTAGTTAGGAAAACACTTTTAGACTAAAAATCATCTATAAAGCCCTCCAATTATTTCATGAACTCCAATCTTAAACTTATACACTTGGTTGTTCATGAAGGTCACATCAAGCACAAAGAACTTACTTGGTAATTTCAACAGTCTTCGATCTAGAAATATCACAGTGGGTGATATTCCCAAGGCGATGAGCTAATAGAGTCCGTGATGCCTCGGGTTCAACGTGGCTTGACGGCCTGCGAGGGTCCACTAAAGGCATCATGCAGTGACATCTGCTGAAAAAAATTTCTGTCATTAAAATAGTTTCCTCAAAGCTTACTAAGTATAGTCTAGCTTTACCAACTTTACAATGCTTCATGAAACATCCTTTTCACATTATGATTATTATCATTACTATCCCAGCTAAAACCTCAGCTTGAAAAGCAGGAAGCTATTAAAACCAATAAGGAAAAATACCTAAATGAAAAAGGAATTAAGGAAATAAATAAACTACAAGAGAATCAATGAACAACTAATACAAAATAGTTTTAGAACAGTAATAACATTAAAATGTTATTTTGATAATAAAATAAATTTTTGAATATACTTACCCGGTGATTATATAGCTGCAACTCTGTTGCCCGACAGACAACTCTACGGTAAAAACTCGCCAGCGATCGCTACACAGGTTGCGGGTGTGCCCAACAGCGCCATCTGTCGTCCAGATACCCAGCACTCAATGTAAACAAAGACTCAATTTTCTCCTCGTCCCACTGCGTCTCTATTGGGGAGGAAGGGAGGGTCCTTTAATTTATAATCACCGGGTAAGTATATTCAAAAATTTATTTTATTATCAAAATAACATTTTTCAATATTTAACTTAGCCGGTGATTATATAGCTGATTCACACCCAGGGGGGTGGGTAGAGACCAGCAATATATGTTTACACTTTTATGAGCTAAGAGTTTTTATTTCATTTTAGAAGTTATCAAAATAACAAAAACAAAATAAATAGGTACCTGGTAAGGAAGTCGACTTGAACAATTACTCTGCCTTTTAAGTACGTCTTCCTTACGGAGCCTCGCGATCCTCTTAGGATGCTGATCGACCCCTAGGATCTGAAGTATCAAGGGTTGCAACCCATACAACAGGACCTCATCAAAACCCCTAATCTAGGCGCTCTCAAGAAATGACTTTGACCACCCGACAAATCAACCAGGATGCAAAAGACTTCTTAGCCTTCCGGACAACCCAAAAAACAACAATAAAAACATTTCAAGAGAAAGATTAAAAGGGTATGGAATTAGGGAATTGTAGTGGTTGAGCCCTCACCCACTACTGCACTCGCTGCTACGAATGGTCCCAGTGTGTAGCAGTTCTTGTAAAGAGACTGGACATCTTTCAAGTAAAATGACGCGAACACTGACTTGCTTCTCCAATAGGTTGCGTCCATTATACTTTGCAGAGATATATTTTGCTTAAAGGCCACGGAAGTTGTTACAGCTCTAACTTCGTGCGTCTTCACCTTAAGCAAAGTTCGGTCTTCCTCACTCAGATGTGAATGAGCTTCTCGTATTAACAATCTGATAAAGTCTGACCAAGCATTCTTTGACAAAGGCAAGGATGGTTTCTTAACTGAACACCATAAAGCTTCAGATTGGCCTTGTAAAGGTTTAGTACGCTTTAAATAGAACTTAAGAGCTCTAACAGGGCATAAGACTCTTTCTAGTTCATTGCCTACGATCTCCGAAAAGCTGGGGATATCGAAAGATTTAGGCCAAGGCCGAGAAGGCAGCTCATTTTTGGCTAGAAAACCAAGTTGTAGCGAACAAGTGGCTTTTTCTGACGAAAATCCTATGTTCTTGCTGAAGGCATGAATCTCACTGACTCTTTTAGCCGAGGCTAAGCATACCAGGAAAAGAGTCTTAAGAGTGAGATCTTTCAGGGAGGCTGATTGTAACGGCTCCAACCTATCTGACATGAAGAATCTTAGTACCACGTCTAAATTCCATCCAGGGGTAGCCAAACGACGCTCCTTGGTGGTCTCAAAAGACTTAAGGAGGTCTTGCAGATCTTTATGTTTGGAAAGATCTAAGCCTCTATGCCGGAAGACCGATGCCAACATGCTTCTGTAGCCCTTGATAGTGGGAGCTGAAAGGGATCGTCCTTTTCTCAGGTATAAGAGAAAAACAGCCATTTGAGCTACAGAGGTACTGGTCGAGGATACAGAAACTGACTTGCACCAGTCTCGGAAGACTTCCCACTTCGATTGGTAGACTCTAATGGAAGAAGCTCTCCTTGCTCTAGCAATCGCACTGGCTGCTTCCTTCGAAAAGCCTCTAGCTCTCGAGAGTCTTTCGATAGTCTGAAGGCAGTCAGACGAAGAGCGTGGAGGCTTTGGAGTACCTTCTTTACGTGTGGCTGACGTAGAAGGTCTACCCTTAGAGGAAGACTACTGGGAACGTCTACTAACCATCGAAGTATCTCGGTGAACCATTCTCTCGCGGGCCAGAGGGAAGCAACTAAAGTCAACCTTGTCCCTTCGTGAGAGGCGAACTTCTGCAGTACCTTGTTGACAATCTTGAACGGTGGGAATGCGTAGAGATCCAGATGTGACCAATCTAGGAGGAAAGCATCTATATGTATTGCTGCTGGGTCCGGGACTGGAGAGCAATAGATTGGAAGCCTCTTGTTCAGCGAGGTTGCAAAGAGATCTATGGATGGTTTTACCCCAAGTGGCCCAAAGTCTCTTGCACACATCCTTGTGGAGGGTCCATTCGGTTGGAATTACTTGCCCTTTCCGACTGAGACAATCTGCTATGACGTTCAAGTCGCCTTGGATGAACCTCGTTACTAGGGAGATGTCTTGACCTTTTGACCAGATGAGCAGGTCCCTTGTGATCTCGTACAACGTCAGTGAGTGGGTACCTCCTTGTTTGGAGATGTACGCCAAGGCCGTGGTGATGTTCGAGTTAACTTCCACCACTTTGCCTCGAAGGAGAGACTTGAAGCTTTTCAAGGCCAGATGTACTGCCAACAGCTCCTTGCAGTTGATATGCATGCTCCTCTGACTCGAGTTCCAAAGTCCTGAGCATTCCCGACCGTCTAGTGTCGCGCCCCAGCCCACGTCCGATGCGTCCGAGAAGAGAACGTGGTTGGGAGTCTGAACAGCCAGGGGAAGACCCTCTCTTAGGTTGATATTGTCCTTCCACCAAGTCAGACAAGACTTTATCTTTTCGGAAACCGGGATCGAGACCGCTTCTAGCGTCTTGTCCTTTTTCCAGTGAAAAGCTAGATGGTATTGAAGAGGACGGAGGTGTAGTCTTCCTAGTGACACAAATTGTTCCACGGATGACAGCGTCCCTACCAGACTCATCCACAGCCTGTCTGAGCAGCGTTCCTTCTTCAGCATCTTCTGGATGGATAGCAGGGCTTGATCTATTCTGGGGGCTGATCGTCTTGTTGTTCAGCAACGTCCTCATCAGAGGGTTCCTCATCCGAAAACTGATGAGGAAACGGCAACGTCTGGCTCGCTGAGTCCGGTCGCACTGGTGGATGCGTGACGGAGCCAGACGCAATATCATGGAACTGCTGCACAGTCTGTGAACTGTCAACAACCATGGGTGCGCGAGGAAGCACAGCGTCAACCCGAGACTGTCTAGACCGTCTGGGTTGTGCAGTCAACACCCTACCGGGTTGCTGAGGTTGACGCACTGCGTCAAAACAAGTCACCTCTGCTGGTTGTTGAACGTCCTGAACGTCAACAACCACCTCCGAGCGTCGCTTAACATCAACGTGCGGCTGGCAACCCACACTGGGTCGCATCGGTGGAGGAACCACCTCAACTGGCAGACGCGAGTAGGTTACCTCAGCGTCAACAGGGCGCACAACCGACCGGTTGGAAGGTTGTTGGCCAGAAGGTTCCGTAGCAACCTTCTCCGCATTAAAGTCCTCTATCAAGGACGCAAGCTTGGACTGCATGTCTTGCAGCAAAGCCCATTTAGGGTCTACGGGAGCAGGTGTGGCAACAGACGGGGTTAGCGACTGAGGCGGGTACCATTTACCATCCCTGAAAGCCTTGTTATGCGTGACATAATTGTACAGCAAAACTTCAAAGGCTCGAAAACAACTGTGAAGTTGACCTGTAAACAACTTGGAGCGTCTCCTGGCCAGGCGCCAGGGAGAGTCTACGAGAATTGAGAAGTCTATCTGGGCAGAGGCAGGAACTCCCAAGCCGAGAACTTCTCTCGTGTCATATCAGACTCTCGCTCTATAAACCAGTTTAAAAGAAGGGAAAGCAAAGGCTGTATCCCCCAAACTCCTCCTGGTGAAAAACCAGTCGCCTAGCCAACGTAAAGCTCTCTAGGAGAGCGAGAGAGCACTAGCTTAAAAACAACGGCTTCAAAGTAGCTAGGCCTAGTGTAAGCTCTGACGTTTAGGCGAACGAGGAGCAGCAGTTACAAAAAGATCCGGACAAAGATCCTTAAAAAAAATCATCATGATTTAATTAAAGTCCATAGGAGGCTAAGCAGCTTTAGGCTCCTCTCCATCTGACAGAGTCCTCAAGGGAATATCAGTAGGAGGGGGAACAGCAACTTCCTCATCTACAGGAACCTTGTCCGATAAAAGCTGAGTCTCAAGCAAGGGAGAGACCTACCGTGGTGGCAATGCTTTACAAGCAGAGTCCACACTCACTGGTGCATTAGTAGCGGACCAGAACGCAACGTCATGTAACTGCTTGACAGTCTGTGAACTGTCAACAACTGAACTGTCAACCACAACAGGTGCGTGAGGACGCACAGCGTCCACTCGAGACTGCTTTGACTGCCTAGACTGAGCAGTCAAAACAACTCTAGAATGCGGAGGTTGACGCACAGCGTCAAAACAAGTCAACTCCGATTGTTAGTGAACGTCTTGAACGTCAACAGGAGCATCAGCAAGTGGCCTAACGTCCAAATGCGGCTGAAAAACCACACGAGACCGCATCGAGTGTGGTTCTAAACAACCTGACTGGCGTGACTAAGCTACGCCAACGTCAACAGTAAGCACAAAGGAACGTTAGGTTGGCTGAAAGCCAGGATATCGATGAGATAAACGGCTAGACTCAACGGACTAATCGGCAGAATAGTCTTCCATAAGGGAGGCAAGCATATACTGCATGTCTTGCCATACAACCCATTAAGGATCAACGGAAATGGTTGTGGTAAGAGACGAGGGTAACGTCTGTGACCGCAACACTTTGCCTACAAAAAAAGACTCTCGGAGTCTGTGTTACGCTTTTGTTAGGCGGCGAGCAGTTATACGATGACTGCATAGGGTCAGAGCTGTCCTAATGGTTGTAACCAGGACGCTGGACCTGTCCTGAAAGGACTGACTTTCGCTTAAGGGCTTCGAAACCTTGTGACAGGTTTCTTATGCGAAAAGCCTTTGGATGACGAGGAGAAACAACGTCTCTCTCGTCTTATGGTAGGGGAGATCTTGGTAAGATACACCCGATACCATAGAGGGAAAACGTCTGTTCGTTGGTCAAGGCCTCTCGAACCCATAAGTCGTTTGACATTACTTCTCCCCTGGGCTTGGGAGCATGTAAGAGGTCCCGGACTAGGTGAACGACAGGCACGAACAGACGAACCCTCGGACGCAACACTGTAACACTTTGCGCATATCACTTTATCACTTCGATTTTCTGTTTTGCACTTATTTCACTGAAATCGAAACTTTTACTGATTTCTACCTGAAACACGCAATTCTACCCTTCATTAAAAGGTAGTAATTGCGAAATCAGTCGTATAATGCAAGCTCATTAATACCAGCAAAAAACAGAAAACATATTTTAAGATAAAAAAATCAGTGGCTGGGAAAGAGACTAAACACTAGTTCATATAACTACGTTTTCAATCTCTCACCGCACATAGCCTGGGGACGAGAATAAAAAACTAAAACGTTTTATCCTTCCTCCCCGTACAGCGACTAGGGACGAGAGTAACTCGAGAACAACGTTACCCGCTTGAACGGAACGTTTTCTCTCCTCTCTCTCCCTCCGTCTCTATCTCTCTCTCTCTTTCTCTCTTGATTACGCACCTAAGAGAAGAGCCCAATTATATTTCGTCAAAAAAACATGTTATTTTACTAAAGGAAAAAACTGAAAAGTTTTTCAAATAAAAAGTTCCTTTAAAATAGAATTTAAAACATTTAAGCTAAGAAAGAATGAACAAAACGTCAGAATCGATTTACTCTTACTGCAAAGTGAAACCGTGATACACTCTCTCTCTATCGTAACGATAGAGCGCATGTTGAACGTCCTGAACGTCAACAACTGCGTAGCATAAATAAACTAAACGTTAGTTCATCTTTGAAAACAGTACGAAGACTATCAAAGAAATTCTTTCATAAAAAATTACATTTAAAAAGTTTTAAATCCTTAGCTCTTTAAAAGCTAATTACGATATAATGGGCTCAACGTTGATTAACTTCGGTTTCCAAGTTAGGACCGCCCACTCTCAGGAAAGGTCTATATAAACAAAACATTAAAATTATTTTTATATGTTTATAATAGATGGAAAGTTAATCGAAGAAGCCTAATAAAGGCGGAGAGATATAAAATATATAGAGGAAAATCTATAACGTGATATAATTACTAAAAGCCTAAACACACTTCCGTCTAAGGGAAGGGTCGGCCATTTAAAAGTGAAAGAAAGTCCATACTCTCTTTGTCACCATAATTAAATCTATCCAAAACGAGTTCAAGATTTAAGATGAAGATAAAACACCTGCATAGCGAAAGCTCAAAACTAGAATAAAGTACTTCACCAATTAGTTGTGAAAAAACTCCAGTTTAGCAACAGCGAGTAAGTACGTCTTGTCGATAGCTCGATAGAGAGAAAATTGAGTCTTTGTTTACATTGAGTACTGGGTATCTGGACGACAGATGGCGCTGTTGGGCACACCCGCAACCTGTGTAGCGATCGCTGGCGAGTTTTTACCGTAGAGTTGTCTGTCGGGCAACAGAGTTGCAGCTATATAATCACCGGCTAAGTTAAATATTGAAAAAACTCCAGTTTAGCAACAGCGAGTAAGTACGTCTTGTCGATAGCTCGACAGAGAGAAAATTGAGTCTTTGTTTACATTGAGTACTGGGTATCTGGACGACAGATGGCGCTGTTGGGCACACCCGCAACCTGTGTAGCGATCGCTGGCGAGTTTTTACCGTAGAGTTGTCTGTCGGGCAACAGAGTTGCAGCTATATAATCACCGGCTAAGTTAAATATTGAAAAATAGATCTTTAATATAAAAGCTATAAAGAGAGATTTATGTCAGCCTGCTAAACATAAAAGCATTGGTGTCTTGTGGCTATATATCAAACCTGTTGCAAAATATGGTTACCTGACAATGCATCGTAAAATAAAGTCCTATGCAATATCTGAAGACTATAAACAACATTAATAGAAAGGATTATATGATTAAAGGGTTGAAATATGATACTTTAATTACTAGTGAAACTCAAATTTGCTAAGAAATGTACGAATGCTAGCTAGTTTGGCTAGTGAAACTCAAACTTGCTATAAGAAATGGACGAATGCTAGATAGTTTGGCATTTTTCTCTATATGTTTAATAGGGGCTGGGGCATAATAACTTACATATTGGTCGATTAAAATGTGAAAGCTAATTCTGACTACAACTCCATTGTTTACATTTGGGAGATAGATTGTGAGTTATTGCACATGTGTTGTCTGCATTTGCTTTTGCCAGATGTTTTGTTTATTGTATGACATAAACATCACCTCGCTTTTTTAATCAATTACGAGCTTCCCAATATTCATGCACAAGATGCCGGATGTTATTCTAAAATAGCCCTTTTTTCCACCCTCCCTTCAGTTTAAGCTTCATCACAATCGCATAAAGACGTCTCCAAAAGGGAAGTACAATCTGTTTCGATGTTTAGAGTAATTTTTCTCTAAATTTAGTATATTTTTTCAAAATTTAGTTTAATTTCATCTGTTGGTGATTGATTACGATGAAAATGCTCTTTGTTCGGTGTATAGCTATTATTGCTCATGTGAAAGTAAAAATTAGCTGCGAAATAATGACCCATGGGGCTGGCGAGCATAGCTCAACATGTTCCTCTAGTCAGAGCATAAGAGCAGTGATGTACTGTAATGTTAATTTTGCGAGCCCAGCGAGCCACAAATGAAAAAAAAACAATAGAAGTTTAAAACCATACAGGTATTTTTCCAACCAATTATCTTGTGTTTATTTAGCATTTCTGAGCCTTATCATTGCTGCATATCACTCGTTTTTAAATTTAGCAACCCAATAAAACTCTGGCTACCCACTGGGGTCCCTCAAAATTGTCTTCATATAAGGGGGTCCAAAAAATCATAAATGGGTGGTTTGTCCCAATAAACATAGTAATAGAAATGCACAAAACACAAGATAGCAAGTAGGGAAAATATATGGTTCATGTATTTGGCTAGAAATTAAAGTGTCACATATTTACCGATTAAGTACTGTACATAGGCAACCACTAGCAAAAGCTGTATTACACTAAAAGCCTTGCATAACATTCCCAAACAATATAAAATCAAGTAAAGTAAGTACAATATACACTATTGTACAGTATACGTTTTTTTAATGAGTGCTCCACTTCAACAAGAGAGGGGACGCTGCCCCATGAAAAGACATTGTAAACTAAATTTGACATTCTACACTAAACAGAACATGGTCAACTATGTCAGGTTAGGGAGTACTTTCAAGTTCTAATGTAATATGTGAGGTTGGGAAGGGACACATCAGGCTTGAAAATATCATCAGAGCCTGCCAAATAGCAGACATGATAATGAAAATTCGACTGAAATTCCCATTTTTCACAATGAGGCTAGTGTCAAAGAAGCACCATTCCAGACAATAAATACTCCTCTTTATGGCCCATCATTATTCTATCTTGGTAATTTTTTTATGACAGAAACGGAGATCACAATCATTAAAAGCAAACTAAAAATGTTATTTTCATTAGTAAAATAAATTTTTGAATATACTTACCCGATAATCATGTAGCTGTCAACTCTGTTGCCCGACAGAATTCTATGGAGGGATACGCCAGCTATCACAATACTAGAAGGGGGTGTTCTTACCAGCGCCACCTGTGGCCAGGTACTCAAGTACTTCTTGTTGACACCTCCTCAATTATTCCTCGGTCCCACTGGTTCTCTATGGGGAGGAAGGGAGGGTCAATTAAATCATGATTATCGGGTAAGTATATTCAAAAATTTATTTTACTAATGAAAATAACATTTTTCAATATTAAACTTACCCGATAATCATGTAGCTGATTCACACCCAGGGGGGTGGGTGAAAACCAGTGTACAAGATTAAAGGATAGCTAAGTATCCCATATTTCATATAACAGTTATCTCAAATAACAATGAAATAATAAGTACCTGGTAAGGAAGTCGAATTGAACCGTTACTCTGTCTCTTTTTTAAGTTCGTCTTCCTTACTGAGCGCAGCGTTCCTCTTGGAGGCTGAATCAACCCAAAGGTGCTAAAGTATACAGGGCTGCAACCCATACTAAAGGACCTCATCACAACCTTTAACCTCGGCGCTTCTCAAGAAAGAATTGACCACCCGCCAAATCAACAAGGATGTGGAAGGCTTCTTAGCCGACCGAACAACCCATAAAAAGTATTCAAGAGAAAGGTTAAAAAGTTATGGAATTATGGGAATGTAGTGGCTGAGCCCTCGCCTACTACTGCATTCGTTGCTACGAATGGACCCAGGGTGTAGCAGTACTCGTAAAGAGACTGGACATCTTTGAGATAGAATGATGCGAACACTGACTTGCTTCTCCAATAGGTTGCATCCATAACACTCTGCAGAGAACGGTTCTGTTTGAAGGCCACTGAAGTAGCCACAGCTCTCACTTCATGTGTCCTTACCTTCAGCAAAGCAAGGTCTTCTTCCTTCAGATGAGAATTTGCTTCTCTAATCAGAAGCCTGATGTAGTAAGAAACTGAGTTCTTAGACATTGGTAGAGAAGGCTTCTTGATAGCACACCATAAGGCTTCTGATTGTCCTCGTAATGGTTTTGACCTTCTTAAATAGTACTTAAGAGCTCTAACAGGGCAAAGTACTCTCTCTAGTTCGTTCCCCACCATGTTGGACAGGCTTGGGATCTCGAACGACTTAGGGCAAGGACGGGAAGGAAGCTCGTTTTAGCCAAAAAAACCGAGCCGCAAGGAACATGTAGCCGTTTCAGATGTGAAACCTATGTTCCTGCTGAAGGCGTGGATCTCACTTACTCTTTTACCTGTTGCTAAGCACACGAGGAAAAGAGTTTCTAATGTGAGGTCCTTAAAAGAGGCTGATTGGAACGGTTCAAATCCTGATGACATTAGGAACCTTAGGACCACGTCTAGATTCCAGCCTGGAGTGGACAACCGACGTTCCTTTGAGGTCTCAAAAGACCTAAGGAGGTCCTGTAGATCTTTGTTGGAGGAAAGATCCAAGCCTCTGTGGCGGAAAACCGCTGCCAACATACTTCTGTAACCCTTGATCGTAGGAGCTGATAGGGATTTTACGTTCCTTAGATGTAACAGGAAGTCAGCAATCTGGGTTACAGTGGTACTGGTTGAGGAAAACTGCATTGGCCTTGCACCAGCTTCGGAAGACTTCCCATTAAGACTGATAGACTCTGAGAGTGGATGTCGTCCTTGCTCTGGCAATCGTTCTGGCTGCCTCCTTCGAAAAGCCTCTAGTTCTTGAGAGACTTTCGATAGTCTGAAGGCAGTCAGACGAAGAGCGTGGAGGTTTGGGTGTACCTTCTTTACGTGAGGTTGACGCAGAAGGTCCACTCTAGGAGGAAGAGTCCTGGGAACGTCGACCAGCCATTGCAGTACCTCGGTGAACCCTTCTCTCGCGGGCCAGAGGGGAGCAACCAACGTCAACCGTGTCCCTTTGTGAGAGGCGAACTTCTGAAGTACCCTGTTGACAATCTTGAACGGCGGGAATGCATACAGGTTGAGATGGGACCAATCCAGCAGAAAGGCATCCACGCGAGCTGCTGCTGGGTCTGGAATCGGAGAACAATACAAGAGGAGCTTCTTGGTCATCGAGGTAGCGAATAGAACTATGGTTGGCAGACCCCACAGGGCCCAAAGTCTGCTGCAAACATTCTTGTGAAGGGTCCACTCTGTGGGGAAGACCTGACCCTTACGGCTGAGGCGATCTGCCATGACATTCATATCGCCCTGAATGAGCCTCGTTACCAGCGTGAGCTTTCGATCTTTGACCAAATGAGGAGGTCCCTTGCGATCTTGAACAACTTCCTCGAATGAGTCCCTCTCTGCTTGGAGATGTAAGCCAAGGCTGTGGTGTAGTCGGAGTTCACCTCCACCACCTTGTTAAGCTGGAGGGACTTGAAGTTTATCAGGGCCAGATGAACTGCCAACAACTCCTTGCAATGGATGTGAAGTGTCCTTTGCTCCTGAATCCATGTTCCCGAGCATTCCTGTCCGTCCAGTGTCGCACCCCAGCCCGTGTCCGATGCGTCCGAGAAGAGACGGTGGTCGGGGGTCTGAACAGCCAAAGGTAGACCTTCCTTGAGAAGAATGCTGTTCTTCCACCACGTTAAAGTAGACCTCATCTCTTCGGAAACAGGAACTGAGCCCGTCTCTAGCGTCATGTCCTTTATCCAGTGAGCAGCTAGATGATACTGAAGGGGGCGGAGGTGGAGTCTCCCTAACTCGATGAACAGGGCCAGCGATGAAAGTGTCCCTGTTAGACTCATCCCCTGCCTGACTAAGCATCGGTTCCTTCTCAGCATGCTCTGGATGCATTCTAGGGCTTGGAAGATCCTTGGGGCCGACGGACAAGTCCGAAAAGCTCGACTCTGAAGATCCATACCCAAGGAAACAATGGTCTGGGATGGAACGAGCTGAGAATCCTCAAAATTGACCAGGAGGCCCAGTTCCTTGGTCAGATCCATAGTCCATTTGAAAATCTCCAGACAGCGACGACTTGTGGGAGCTCTTAAAAGCCAGTCGTCTGACGGAGCCGGACACAAGATCATGATACTGCTGCACAGTCTGTAAACTGACAATCATGGGCAAGCGAGGAAGTACAGTGACAACCCGAATCTGTCTAGACTATCTGGGTCGTACAGACAACTCCTTAACGGGTTGCTGAGGTTGCCGCACTGCGTCACAACAAGTCCCTTCTGTTGGTTGTTGAACGTCTTCCCCGTGACACATTGACTTCGTAAACAAAAATCCTCTAACAAGGACTAAGCTTGGACTGCATGTCATGCAACACAGCTCAAGGTCTATGGGAGCAGGTGTGGTAACAGACGGGATTAGCGGCTGAAGTGGAACCATTACCTTCCCTGTAAGCATGTTATGCTTAAATAAAAGTCCATAAGAGGTTATGCAGCTAAAGGCTCCCTCCAAATGACAGAGTCCTCAAGGGAATATCAGAAGGAGGGAGAAAAGAACTTTCTCATCTACAGGGACCTTATCCTAGAAAAGCTAAGTTCTCTGAGTGAGGGTTCACTGGTGCAAAAGCAGCAGACTAGAAGGCAACGTTATGAAACTGCTTGACAGTCTAGTGAGTTGGCAACAACCCAAGATATGTTGAGAAGCATGCGGTAAGGTATGCAGAGCATGATGAATGCAGAGTATGCTGTATGCAGAGCATGCTGTATGTAGAGCATGTGTTGTATGCAGAGCATGCTGAATGCTGAGCATGTAGTAAGCAGAGCCTGCTGTAAGCAGAGCCTGCTGTAAGCAGAGCCTACTGTAAGGAAAGCAGAGCGTGTGCATGGCGTTTAACATTCCTCAGAAATTCCATGACCAGTGCTAGAGTGCTTTATGCATGCTTGCATGGGGTTTAAAAAATCAACATAATGTTTACCTTACATTCATAACTCATGATTCATATTTTTGCCATGGTTTGAAAATGGAGGTAAGGTATGCTGAACAGCAGAGTCAGAACGAGCTGGAACAACAACAGTGGAAGGTGCAGAAAGTTCCTGTTCCTGTGGTATGAGTGGAGCGTGAAGAGACCGAGGTTGCGCAGAACAAGGTAAAGTTCCCGCAAGCAGAGGTGTCTGAGGCGCAGGATCAGGGTGCACGGGTTGAGCTCGGTGCAGCAGCTGAGGAGACTGACTCACAGGTGGAAGAGGTTGTACCTCCACCGAGAGTTGCACCACCGGTGGAGCAGCCAGGGGAGGAGGAGGAAGAGTGGGGTAATCCTCCTGATCCCAAACCGAAGGTTGCCTTAAAGAAGGCTGAGGCTGAACAACACTGGGAACAGCGAACACAGAAAGAGGTTCAACATCGTACGCCTGGCAGAAGGTGCTGCGACTGGGTGCAGCGAGTGCAGGCGGGTTGAGCACAGGCTGAACGGGTGCAGGGGAGGTGCAACACTCTCAGCCCGACACTCACGCAACAGGTCCGAAAGCTGTGCTTGCATGGACTGTAGTAGAGTCCACAACATCGTACGCCTGGCAGATGGTGTTGCGACTGGGTGCAGCGAGTGCAGGCGGGTGCAGCACAGGCTGAACGGGTGCAGCCGGTTGGTGCACCACCGGTGCAGGCGGGTGCAGCACAGGCTGAACGGGTGCAGGCGGTTGGTGCACCACCGGTGCAGGAGGAGGAGGAGGTGCAACACTCTCAGCACGACACTCACGCATCAGGTCCGAAAGCTGTGCTTGCATGGACTGTAGTAGAGTCCACAACATCGTACGCCTGGCAGATGGTGTTGCGACTGGGTGCAGCGAGTGCAGGCGGGTGCAGCACATGCTGAACGGGTGCAGCCGGTTGGTGCACCACCGGTGCAGGCGGGTGCAGCACAGGCTGAACGGGTGCAGGCGGTTGGTGCACCACCGGTGCAGGAGGAGGAGGAGGTGCAACACTCTCAGCACGACACTCACGCATCAGGTCCGAAAGCTGTGCTTGCATGGACTGTAGTAGAGTCCACAACATCGTACGCCTGGCAGGTGGTACTGCGATCAGGCGGAGCGAGCATAGGGGGGGGGAGTGTAGGCGCACTCTCAGCCCGACAAACTGATGACTGAGGAGAGTCAGAGCTAACCCAATGACTGCATCCGGCTTTACTTCGTACGTCTGGCATAGGTCTGGACTTTACGTTTAAGAGGTCTTGAGACCTGAGACCAGCGTAACTCTGCCTTTATTTCTCCTCTAAATCTCTTCTGCAGACGAGCAAAATAAGGGCTCAATCGTCTGCGGGTGGGAGTGACGGTCTCGATAAGACACGCCCACAACCACCGAGGATACTTCTGTGCGCCGATCAAGGCCTGCCGAACCCTTTTGCCCTTCGACATTGCTTCTCCCCTGGGCTTGGGAGCTTGCAAGAGGTCCCGGACTGGGAGGACGACTGGCGCGCACAAAAGTACCCTCACGCATAACACTGACATACTTTGCACTAATCACTTATCACTTTGATTTCTGTTTGCACTTATTTCACTGAACTCGAAACTTTAAGTGGTTTGTACCTGAAACACGCAATTCTATCCTTCTCAAAAGTTAGTAATTGCGAAAACAGAATTACAATGTAACAGAAAAATCTAATGAAAGAAAATTCAGTGGCTGGAAAGAGACTAAACACTAGATCACTCTAGAAACGTTTAGTTTCTTCCCCTAAAGAGACTAGGGATAAGAGCAAAACGATAACGACGTTACTCGTACGCCTGGCAGGCTTGAATGAAACGTTTATCCTCTTTCTCCCTCCGTCTCTATCTCTCTCTCTCTCTCTCTCTCTTGACTTAGAACCTGAGAGAAGAGCCCAATCATATATATCGTTAAAACATATTATTGTTAAAGGAAAAAACTGAAATATTTCCCAAAAAGAAAAGTTCCTTATTAGGATCAAAACCATTAAGTTAAGAAAGAATGAACAAAACGCTAGACACGGTTACTCTTACTGCAATGTGAAACCGTGAACATTCTTTCTCTATCGTAACGATAGAGTGCAAGTTGAAACGTTCTGAACGTCAACAACTGCCGAGACAAACAAAACGTTAGTTCAACTTTGAAAAAGTACGAGACTATCAAAGAAATTCTTTCAAACTCTGTGGCGGAAATAGCATAATATGTTAACAGGTAAAACCGAAATGACGGGCTCAATGTTAATTAACTTCGGTACCAAGAAAAGACCGCCTACTATTAGGAAGGTCGAATATAAACAAATATAAAAATTAATTTTAATAAGTTTATAATAAAAGGAAGTTAATCGAAGAGGCCTATAAGAGGCGGAGAGATATAAAATAAATCTATAACTTTTGTTAAGCAAAATTAAGAAAGAGAGTCTATACTCTCTTAAACACCAACACTTCCGTCTAAGGGAAGGGTCGGCCATTGAAAGGTGAACGAGAGTTCATACTCTCTTCGTCACCATAATTAATCAAATTAATTCCAAAAGCTAACTAAGCTAATATAGAAGTTTCCAGTAAAGCGACAGCCGAAATCAAAGAGAAATACTTCACCAAAGTCGTGAAAATACTCCAAGAACATAAGCGTATCCCAGAACGTCTTGCCGGAAGCACGACAGAGGAATAATTGAGGAGGTGTCAACAAGAAGTACTTGAGTACCTGGCCACAGGTGGCGCTGGTAAGAACACCCCCTTCTAGTATTGTGATAGCTGGCGTATCCCTCCATAGAATTCTGTCGGGCAACAGAGTTGACAGCTACATGATTATCGGGTAAGTTTAATATTGAAAAATTAACAGAAATTTTTTCTTATCCAGAAAAAGGACATGATCATTATAAAAAAGTTATCTTGGTCCGAGTATGAATTATGTTATTTTTATAATAAAATAAATTTTTGAATATACTTACCCGGTGATTATATAAGCTGCAGCTCTGCTGCTCGACAGAAAACTCTACGTTCAAAATCCGCCAGCGATCGCTAAGCAGGTAGGGGGTGTACATCAACAGCGCCATCTGTCGTGCAGGTACTCAGTACTCAATGTAAACACAGAACTCAATTTTCTCCTCGGTCCACTGGGTCTCTATTGGGGAAGAAGGGAGGGTCCTTTAATATATAATCACCGGGTAAGTATATTCAAAAATTTATTTTATTATAAAAATAACATTTTTCAATATTAAACTTAGCCGGTGATTATATAAGCTGATTCACACCCAGGGGGGTGGGTAGAGACCAGCAATAATTGTTTACATTATTATGAGCTAAGGATTTTTTATTTCGTTTTAGCAGTTATTCAAAATAACAAACATAAAATAAATAAGTACCTGGTAAGGAAGTCGACTTGAACAATTACTCTGCCTTTTTAAGTACGTCTTCCTTACGGAGCCTCGCGATCCTCTTAGGATGCTGAGCGACCCCTAGGAGCTGAAGTATCAAGGGTTGCAACCCATACAACAGGACCTCATCAAAACCTCTAATCTAGGCGCTTCTCAAGAAATGACTTTGACCACCCGCCAAATCAAGTAGGATGCGAAAGGCTTCTTAGCCTTCCGGACAACCCAAAAACAATAATAAAACATTTCAAGAGAAAGATTAAAAAGGTTATGGAATTAGGGAATTGTAGTGGTTGAGCCCTCACCCACTACTGCACTCGTTGCTACGAATGGTCCCAGAGTGTGGCAGTTCTCGTAAAGAGACTGGACATTCTTAAGATAAAAAGACGCGAACACTGACTTGCTTTTCCAATAGGTTGCGTCGATTATACTTTGCAGAGATCTATTTTGTTTAAAGGCCACGGAAGTTGCGACAGCTCTAACTTCGTGTGTCCTTACCTTCAGCAAAGCTTGGTCTTCCTCATTCAGATGGGAATCAGCTTCTCGTATTAACAGTCTGATAAAAAAGGATAAAGCATTCTTTGACATAGGCAAAGATGGTTTCTTAACTGAACACCATAAAGCTTCAGACGGGCCTCGTAAAGGTTTAGTTCGTTTTAAATAGAACTTAAGAGCTCTTACAGGGCATAAGACTCTTTCTAGTTCATTTCCAACCATACGATAAGTTTGGAATATCGAACGATATTGGCCAAGGCCGAGAAGGCAGCTCGTTTTTGGCTAGAAAACCAAGTTGTAGAACATGTAGCCGTTTTGGATGAGAATCCGATGTTCTTGCTGAAGGCATGAATCTCACTGACTCTTTTAGCTGTGGCTAAGCATACCAGGAAAAGAGTCTTTAAGGTGAGATCTTTCAGGGAGGCTGATTGTAGCGGTTCGAACCTGTCTGACATAAGGAATCTTAGTACCACGTATAAATTCCAACCAGGTGTAACCAAACGACGCTCCTTCGTGGTCTCAAAAGACTTAAGGAGGTCCTGTAGATCTTTATTGTTGGAAAGATCTAAGCCTCTGTGACGGAAGGCTGATGCCAACATGCTTCTGTTACCCTTGATAGTGGGAGCTGAAAGAGATCGTTCTTTCCTCAGATATAAGAGGAAGTCAGCTATTTGAGTTACAGAGGTACTGGTCGAGGATACGGATACTGACTTGCACCAGTTTCGGAAGATTTCCCACTTCGATTGGTAGACTCTAAGGGTGGATGTTCTCCTTGCTCTAGCAATCGCTCTGGCTGCCTCCTTCGAAAAGCCTCTAGCTCTCGAGAGTCTTTCGATAGTCTGAAGGCAGTCAGACGAAGAGCGTGGAGGCCTTGGTGTACCTTCTTTACGTGTGGCTGACGTAGAAGGTCCACCCTTGGGGGAAGTGTTCTGGGAACGTCTACTAGTCATCGAAGTACCTCGGTGAACCATTCTCTCGCGGGCCAGAGGGAAGCAACTAGCGTCAACCTTGTCCCTTCGTGAGAGGCGAACTTCTGCAGTACCTTGTTGACAATCTTGAACGGAGGGAATGCATATAGATCTAGATGTGACCAATCTAGGAGAAAGGCATCTATATGAACTGCTGCTGGGTCCAGGATTGGTGAGCAAAATATTGGGAGCCTCTTGGTCATCGAGGTTGCGAAGAGATCTATGGTTGGCTGGCCCCAGGTGGCCCAAAGTCTCTTGCATACATCCTTGTGGAGGGTCCATTCTGTTGGAATTATTTGTCCCTTCCGACTGAGACAATCTGCCATGACATTCAAGTTGCCTTGGATGAACCTCGTTACTAGTGATATGTCTAGACCTTTTGACCAGGTGAGGAGGTCCCTTGCGATCTCGTACAACGTCAGAGAGTAGGTCCCTCCTTGCTTGGAGATGTATGCCAAAGCCGTGGTGTTGTCCGAGTTCACCTCCACCACTTTGCCTTGAAGGAGAGACCTGAAGCTTTTCCAGGCCAGACGTACTGCCAGTAGCTCCTTGCAGTTGAAATGCATTGTCCTTTGACTCGAGTTCCATATTCCCGAGCATTCCCGACCGTCTAATGTCGCACCACAGCCTACATCCGATGCGTCCGAGAAGAGAACGTGGTTGGGAGTCTGAACAGCCAGGGGAAGACCCTCTCTTAGGTTGATATAGTCCTTTCACCAAGTCAGAAAAGACTTTATCTTTTCGGAAACCGGGATCGAGACCGCTTCTAGCGTCTTGTCCTTTTTCCAGTGAAAAGCTAGATGGTATAGAAGAGGACGGAGGTGTAGTCTTCCTAGTGACACAAATTGATCCACGGATGACAGCGTCCCTACCAGACTCATCCACAGCCTGACTGAGCAGCGTTCCTTCTTCAGCATCTCCTGGATGGATAGCAGGGCTGGGGGCTGATCGTCTTGTTCAGCAACGTCCTCATCAGATGGTTCCTCATCCGAAACTGATGAGGAAACGGCAACGGAGTGGGCAACGTCTGACTCGCTGAATCCGGTCGCACTGGTGGATGCGTGACGGAGCCGGACGCAATATCATGGAACTGCTGCACAGTCTGTGAACTGTCAACAACCATGGGTGCGCGAGGAAGCACAGCGTCAACCCGAAACTGTCTAGACCGTCTGGGTTGTGCAGTCAACACCCTACCGGGTTGCTGAGGTTGACGCACTGCGTCACAACAAGTCACCTCTGCTGGTTGTTGAACGTCCTGAACGTCAACAACCACCTCCGAGCATCGCTTAACGTCAACGTGCGGTTGGCAACCCACACTGGGTCGCATCGGTGGAGGAACCACCTCAACTGGCAGACGCGAGTAGGTTACCTCAGCGTCAACAGGGCGCACAACCGACCGGTTGGAAGGTTGTTGGCCAGAAGGTTCTTTTCCGCATTTAAGTCCTCTATCAAGGACGCAAGCTTGGACTGCATATCTTGCAGCAAAGACCACTTAGGGTCTACAGGAGCAGGTGCGGCAACAGACGGTGTGACTGCCTGATGAACCGACCGGTTGGAAGGTTGTTGGCCAGAAGGTTCTTCTCCGCATTTAAGTCCTCTATCAAGGACGCAAGCTTGGACTGCATGTCTTGCAGCAAAGCCCATTTAGGGTCTACGGGAGCAGGTGTGGCAACAGACGGGGTTAGCGACTGAGGCGGAACCGTTTACCATCCCTGAAAGCCTTGTTATGCGTGACATAATAGTACAGCAAAACTTCAAAGGCTCGACAAAAGCTGAGAAGTTGACCTGTAAACAACTTGGAGCGTCTCCTGGCTAGGCGCCAGGGAGAGTCTACCAGAATTGAGAAGTCTATCTGGGCAGAGGCATGAACTCCCAAGTCGAGAACTTCTCTCGTGTCATATCAGACTCTCGCTCTATAAACCAGTTTAAAAGAAGGGAAATCAAAGGCTGTATCCCCCAAACTCCTCCTGGTGAAAAAACCAGTCGCCTAGCCAACGTAACGCTCTCTAGGAGAGCGAGAGAGCACTAGCTTAAAAACAACGGCTTCGAAGTAGCTAGGCCTAGTGTAAGTTCTGACGTTTAGGCGAACGAGGAGCAGCAGTTACAAGATCCGGACGAAGATCCTTAAAAAAAATCATCATGATTTAATTAAAGTCCATAGGAGGCTAAGCAGCTTAAGGCTCCTCTCCATCTGACAGAGTCCTCAAGGGAATATCAGTAGGAGGGAGAACAGCAACTTCCTCATCTACAGGAACCTTGTCCGATAAAAGCTGAGTCTCTCACTGGTGCATTAGTAGCGGACCAGAACGCAACGTCATGTAACTGCTTGACAGTCTGTGAACTGTCAACAACTGAACTGTCAACCACAACAGGTGCGTGAGGACGTACAGCGTCCACTCGAGACTGCTTTGACTGTCTAGACTGAGCAGTCAAAACAACTCTAGAATGCGGAGGTTGACGCACCGCGTCAAAACAAAACAACTTAGACTGTTGTTGTACCTCGCGAACGTCAACGGAAGGTTCCGTGCGTCGCTGAACGTCAACATGCGGCTGGCAGGGTACACTGGAACGCATGGGTGGCGGGACTCTCTCAGCTGGAGTGCGGCAGAAGGTCGCCTCAGCGTCCACAAGACGCACAACCGTGGTTGGTTGTAGGCTAGAGGTTGGTGCAGTGTCAACCTTCTCCGCACGAAAGTCCTGCATCAATGACGTTAACTGAGGCTGCATGGTCTGCAGCAAAGACCACTTAGGGTCTACAAGAGCAGGTGCGGCAACAGACGGTGTGACTGCCTGATGCGGTACCGCTTTGCCTCTCTTAGGAGGTGAGCAGTCGTCGGAAGACTGCAGCGAGTCTGAACTGACCCAGTGGCTACAACTGGGCCGTTGGACTTGCGCGGAAGGGACCGACTTGCGCTTAATAAGCCACGAGACCTTGGTCCATGGTTTCTTACGAGAAACCTCTTCCGCAGACGAGGAAAAAATGGGCTCTCTCGTCTTTGTGTGGGTGGGGCGATCTTGGGTAGATACGCCCGAAACCACGGAGGGAAACGTCTGTTCGTTGATCAAGGCCTCTCGAACCCATAAGTCGTTCGACATTACTTCTCCCCTGGGCTTGGGAGCTTGCAAGAGGTCCCGGACTAGGTGAACGACAGGCACGAACAGACGAACCCTCGGACGCAACACTGTAACACTTTGCGCATATCACTTTATCACTTCGATTTTCTGTTTTGCACTTATTTCACTGAAATCGAAACTTTTACTGATTTCTACCTGAAACACGCAATTCTACCCTTCATTAAAAGGTAGTAATTGCGAAATCAGTCGTATAATGCAGCTCATTAATACCAGCAAAAAACAGAAAACATAAATTAAGATAAAAAATTCAGTGGCTGGGAAAGAGACTAAACACTAGTTCATATAAACTACGTTTTCAATCTCTCACCGCACATAGCCTGGGGACGAGAATAAAAACCTAAAAACGTTTTATCCTTCCTCCCCGTACAGAGACTAGGGACGAGAGTAACACGAGAACAACGTTACCCGCTTGAACGGAACGTTTTCTCTCCTCTCTCTCCCTCCGTCTCTATCTCTCTCTTTCTCTTGATTTCGCACCTAAGAGAAGAGCCCAATTATATTTCGTCAAAAAAAACATGTTATTTGACTAAAGGAAAAAAACTGAAAGGTTTTTCAAAAAAAAAGTTCCTTTAAATTAGAATTTAAAACATTTAAGTTAAGAAAGAATGAACAAAACGTTAGAATCGATTTACTCTTACTGCAAAGTGAAACCGTGATACACTCTCTCTCTATCGTAACGATAGAGCGCATGTTGAACGTCCTGAACGTCAACAACTGCGTAGCATAAAAAACTAAACGTTAGTTCATCTTTGAAAACAGTACGAAGACTATCAAAGAAATTCTTTCATAAAATATTACAATTAAAAATTTTAAATTCTTTAAAAGCTAATTACGATATAAAGGGCTCAACGTTGATTAACTTCGGTTCCAAGTTAGGACCGCCTACTATCAGGAAAGGTCGCATATAAACAAAACATTAAAATCTATTTTTATATGTTTATAATGAATGGAAAGTTAATTGAAGAGGCCTAATAAAGGCGGAGAGGTATAAAATATATAGATCTATAATGTGATAAGATAATTACTAAAAACCTAAACACACTTCCGTCTAAGGGAAGGGTCGGCCATTTAAAAGTGAAAGAAAGTCCATACTCTCTTTGTCACCATAATTAAATCTATCCAAAACGAGTTCAAGTTTTGAGATGAAGATAAAACACCTGCATAGCGAAAGGTCAAAACTAGAATAGTGTACTTCACCAAATAGTTGTGAAAACAAATCCAGTTAGCAACAGCGAATTAGTAGGTCTTGCCGGTAGCCCGACAGAGAGAAAATTGAGTTCTGTGTTTACATTGAGTACTGAGTACCTGCACGACAGATGGCGCTGTTGATGTACACCCCCTACCTGCTTAGCGATCGCTGGCGGATTTTGAACGTAGAGTTTTCTGTCGAGCAGCAGAGCTGCAGCTTATATAATCACCGGCTAAGTTTAATATTGAAAATTATGTTAACCATAACAAAGATCTCAGTAAAATGTTATTTTCATTAGTAAAATAAATTTTTGAATATACTTACCCGATAATCATGTAGCTGTCAACTCCGTTGCCCGACAGAATTCTACGGAAGGGATACGCCAGCGATCACTATACTAGAAGGGGGTGTACTCACCAGCGCCACCTGTGGCCAGGTACTGCAGTACTTCTTGTTGACACCACCTCAATTTTTCCTCGGTCCACTGGTTCTCTATGGGGAGGAAGGGTGGGTCAATTAAATCATGATTATCGGGTAAGTATATTCAAAAATTTATTTTACTAATGAAAATAACATTTTTCAATATTAATCTTACCCGATAATCATGTAGCTGATTCACACCCAGGGAGGTGGGTGAAAACCAGTGTACATGTATATCAGGAAGCTAAGTATCCCGTATTTCATATTATCAGTTATTCAAAATAACAATGAAATCATAAGTACCTGGTAAGGAAGTCGACTTGAACCATTACTCTGCCTTTAATAAGTTCGTCTTCCTTACTGAGCGCAGCGTTCCTCTTAGGAGGCTGAACAACCCTAAGGTGCTGAAGTATAAAGGGCTGCAACCCATACTAAAGGACCTCTACACAACCTCTAACCCAGGCGCTTCTCAAGAACGAATTGACCACCCGCCAAATCAACCAGGATGCGGAAGGCTTCTTAGCCTACCGTAACAACCCAAAAAACAACAATAAAAGCATTCAAGAGAAAGGTTAAAAAGGTTATGGGATTAAGGGAATGTAGTGGCTGAGCCCTCACCTACTACTGCACTCGCTGCTACGAATGGTCCCAGGGTGTAGCAGTTCTCGTAAAGAGACTGGACATCTTTGAGATAAAATGATGCAAACACTGACTTGCTCCTCCAAAAAGTTGCATCCATAATACTCTGCAGAGAACGGTTCTGTTTAAAGGCCATCGAAGTGGCTACAGCTCTCACTTCGTGGGTCCTTACCTTCAGCAAAGCAAGGTCTTCATCCTTCATGTGAGAATGAGCTTCTCTAATCAGAAGCCTTATATAATACGAAACTGCGTTTTTGGACATAGGCATCGAAGGTTTCTTGATGGCACACCATAAGGCCTCTGATTGTCCTCTTATAGGTTTTGACCTTTTAAGATAGTATTTCAGAGCTCTGACAGGGCAAAGAACTCTCTCTAGCTCGTTACCCACCATGTTGGAAAGGCTAGGAATTTCGAACGATCTAGGCCAAGGACGTGAAGGAAGTTCATTTTTAGCTAAAAATCCGAGCTGTAAAGAACATGTTGCTGATTCGGATGTGAATCCTATGTTCTTGCTGAAGGCGTGAACCTCACTAACTCTTTTGGCTGTCGCAAGGCAGACGAGGAAAAGAGTTTTGAGAGTAAGGTCTTTGAAGGAAGCTGACTGGAGAGGTTCGAACCTAGGAGACATAAGGAACCTTAAGACTACGTCTAGATTCCAGCCTGGAGTGGACAAACGACGTTCTTTAGAAGTCTCGAAAGATTTAAGGATGTCTTGTAGGTCCTTGTTGGAGGAAAGATCCAAACCTCTGTGGCGGAGAACTGAAGCCAACATACTTCTGTACCCTTTAATAGTAGGAGCCGAAAGAGATCTAACATTCCTAAGATGTAACAGGAAGTCAGCAACTTGGGTTACAGAGGTATTGGTAGAGGAAACTGCATTGGCTCTGCACCAGCTTCGGAAGACTTCCCACTTGGATTGATAGACTCTACGAGTGGATATCCTCCTTGCTCTGGCAATCGCTCTGGCTGCCTCCTTCGAAAAGCCTCTAGCTCTAGCGAGTCTTTCGACAGTCTGAAGGCAGTCAGACGAAGAGCGTGGAGGTTTGGGTGTACCTTCTTTACGTGAGGTTGACGTAGAAGGTCCACTCTTAGAGGTAGAGTCCTGGGAACGTCGACCAGCCATTGTAGTACCTCTGTGAACCATTCTCTTGCAGGCCAAAGGGGAGCAACCAGCGTCAGCCGTGTCCCTTCGTGAGAGACGAACTTCTGAATGACTCTGTTGATGATCTTGAACGGCGGGAACGCATATAGGTCGAGATGGGACCAATCCAGCAGAAAAGCATCCACGTGAACTGCTGCTGGGTCTGGAACTGGGGAACAGTACAAAGGGAGCCTCTTGGTCATGGAGGTGGCGAACAGATCTATCGTTGACTGACCCCACAAGGTCCAAAGTCTGTTGCACACGCTCTTGTGAAGGGTCCATTCCGTGGGGATGACTTGATCTTTCCTGCTGAGGCGATCTGCTAAGACGTTCATATTGCCCTGAATGAACCTCGTTACCAGTGTGAGGCTTAGACTTCTTGACCAAATGAGGAGGTCCCTTGCTATCTCGTACAGCTTCCTCGAATGGGTCCCTCCCTGCTTGGAGATGTATGCCAAGGCTGTGGTGTTGTCGGAGTTCACCTCCACCACCTTGTTTAGCAGGAGGGACTTGAAGTTCATTAAGGCCAGATGAACTGCCAGCAACTCCTTGCAGTTGATGTGAAGCGTTTCCTGTTCCTTGTTCCATGTTCCCGAGCATTCCTGTCCGTCCAAGGTCGCGCCCCAGCCCGAGTCTGATGCATCCGAAAAGAGATGAAGATTGGGGGTCTGAATCGCTAACGATAGACCCTCCTTGAGAAGGATGTTGGTCTTCCACCACATGAGAGTAGTCTTCATCTCTTTGGTGACAGGAATAGAGACCGCTTCGAGCGTCAAATCCTTGTCCCAGTGAGCTGCTAGATGGAATTGGAGAGGGCGGAGGTGGAGTCTCCCTAACTCGATGAACAGGGCTAACGATGACAGGGTCCCTGTTAGACTCATCCACTGTCTCACCGAGCAACTGTTCCTCTTCAGCATGCTCAGAATGCACTCTAGGGCTTGGCTGATTCTTGGGGCCGACGGAAAAGCCCGAAAAGCTTGACTCCGAATCTCCATTCCCAGGTAAACGATGGATTGGGAGGGAATAAGCTGGGACTTTTCTAAGTTGACCAAAAGACCCAGTTCCTTGATCAAGTCCAAAGTCCAGTTGAGACTCTCCAGACAGCGACGACTTGTGGGGGCTCTTAACAGCCAGTCGTCTAAATAAAGGGAGGCTCTGATGTCCGCCAAGTGGAGGAATTTTGCAATATTCCTCATCAGACGCGTAAACACCATAGGAGCTGTGCTTAGGCCAAAACACAGGGCTTGGAATTGGTACACAACCTTTCCAAAAACGAATCTCAGGAAAGGTTGGGAGTCTGGATGAATAGGAACGTGAAAGTAAGCGTCTTTCAGATCCAACGAGACCATCCAGTCCTCCTGCCTGACCGCTGCTAGGACCGACTTCGTCGTCTCCATAGTGAACGTCTGCTTGGTGACATAAGCATTGAGCGCACTGACGTCCAGCACCGGTCTCCAACCTCCTGTCTTCTTGACCACCAGAAAGAGACGGTTGTAGAAGCCCGGGGATTGATGGTCCCGGACTATCACCACTGCCTTCTTCTGTAACAGGAGCGACACCTCCTGGTGTAACGCTAGCCTCTTGTCCTTTTCCTTGTAGTTGGGAGAGAGGTTGATGGGAGAAGTGGTCAGAGGGGGATTGCGGCAGAATGGTATCCTGTAACCCTCCCTTAGCCACTTGACAGACTGGGCGTCTGCACCTCTTCTTTCCCAAGCTTGCCAGAAGATCTTGAGTCTGGCTCCTACTGCTGTCTGGAGAGGAGGAGAGTCAATGTTTGCCTTTCGAAGGCTTGGGACCTTTCTTAGACCTGCCCCTGAAACCTGAAAGCGTCTGGACGGGTACTTCCTCGGCTGGGGGCTCTGCCACGAAAGGGCGGAATAAATCTTGTAGCAGGAGTATCGGCCACTGGGGTGCGGTAAGTTCTAGGAACCGAAGGAGCAACCTTAGCCTTACGAGCTGAAGAGGCCACAAGGTCATGAGTGTCCTTCTGAATAAGTGCCGCAGACAATTCCTTGATAAGCTCCTCAGGAAACAGGAACTTAGAAAGCGGAGCAAAAAGTAACTGAGACCTTTGACAAGAGGTGATACCAGTGGAAAGGAAGGTGCAAAGTTGTTCCCTTTTCTTGAGTACTCCCGAAACAAACATGGAGGCAAGTTCGCCGGAACCATCGCGAATTGCTTTATCCATACAGGACATTATAAGCATGGCCGAGTCCTTGTCAGAAGGGGCAGTCTTCTTGCTCAAGGCCCCCAGGCACCAGTCGAGAAAATTAAAAATCTCAAAGGCGCGAAAGACACCCTTTAAGAAGTGGTTTAAGTCAGAAAAGGTCCAGCAGACCTTAGAGCGCCTCATAGCCGATCTACGTGGAGAGTCAACCAAACTTGAGAAGTCAGCCTGGGCAGAGGCAGGGATTCCCAAGCCTGGTTCCTCTCCTGTGGCATACCATACGCCCGCCTTAGAAGTCAGCTTAGTAGGAGGAAACATAAATGAAGTCTTCCCTAGTTGCTGTTTGGACTGCAACCAATCCCCTAACATTCTTAAAGCTCTCTTAGAGGATCTAGCAAAGACGAGCTTAGTGTAGGCCGACTTAACAGGTTGCATGCCTAGAGAAAACTCTGATGGAGGAGAGCGAGGGGTAGCAGAAACAAAATGATCCGGGTAAACCTCTCTGAAAAGAGCCAGGACCTTGCGAAAGTCAATGGAGGGTGGTAACGACTTGGGTTCCTCCACGTCCGAAGAGGGATCATCAAGGTGCGCAGCTTCCTCCTCAGAAACCTCATCACCTGAGTGTTGAGAAGCGAGAGGTAAAGTTACAGCGGTATGCTGAACGGCAGAATCCTGACAAGCGGGTGCATAAACACTTGCGGTCTCATCCTCAAGTCTCTGTTGAAGAGGATGAGGGCTGGTAATGACAAAGTCATGAGGCTGGGATGAAGGAGGTTCTGCGGAGGTTTGAGGAGCAAGAGTGGTGAGAGGCGACTGTAGTAAAACCTGAGGTTCAGGCTGCAAAGACTGGTCAAGTAGAGGAGAAGGTGGTAGATGCATGCGTTGAGGTGGCTGACTCATTGCATGAGGTTCCTGTCTCAAGAGTTGCGCTTGCTTCAAGGGTTGAGGTGGCTGCGCAGTAAGAGATTCCTGTCTCACGAGTTGAGGTTCTTGAGGTGTGAGCTGCGAGAGTTGAGGTGGCGGCTGCGCAGAAGGCGGCTCCTGTCTCACGAGTTGAGGTTCTTGAGGTGCTTGCCTCGAGAGTTGAGGTTCTCGCCTCGAGGAAAGTGGAGGTAGCAGCTGCGAGAGCTGAGGTGGCTGCCTCAAGGATGGTAGAGGTTGTCGTACCTCAAGAGGTTGCTGCCTCGAGGATGGTCTTACTGCAAGAAACTCTTGCCTCAAAGGAAGAGGAGGTTGTAAGGCATAAGACTCCTGTCCCCATTGTTAAGGAGGTTGTGAAGAAGGTGGAGGTTGCTGCACAACGCTGGTAACTGGCAACTCCCAACGCGGTAGCTCACGTATGGAGGTAGCTTGAGGAACCTCAACTTCGTACGTCTGGCAGACTGGACTGCGTAGAGGAGGAGGAGCGCTCGCAGGGGGAGGTGTAACCTTCTCTGCCTGAAACTCACGCATTAAGACCGCAAGCTGCGACTGCATGGACTGCAGCAAAGCCATCTTGGGATCAACAGACGATGAGGTCTGTTGAGGCAAAGCCTTAACAGAAGTTGAGGTCTGTTGAGGCATCGCCTTACCTCTCTTAGGAGGCGTGCAGTCACCTGATGACTGCGGCGAGTCAGAGCTAGCCCAATGACTCCATCCGGGCTGTTGAACTCATGTGGTCTGGACTTTACGCTTAAGAGGTCTTGAGACCTGAGTCCAGCGTTTTCTCCCCGAAAATTCTTCTGCAGACGAGTAAATTAAAGGCTCAATCGTCTGAGAGTGGAAGTGACGATCTCTGTAAGATACGCCCGCAACCACCGAGGATACTGCTGTGCGCCGATCAAGGCCTGCCGAACCCTTTTGCCCTTCGGCATTGCTTCTCCCCTGGGCTTGGGAGCTTGCAAGAGGTCCCGGACTGGGAGGACGACTGGCACGCACAGAAGTACCCTCACGCACCACACTGACACTGACACTAGCACTCGGCACAGCACTGGCACTACCACTTCCCACTGCACTTTTCACTTTAAGTTCCTTGACGTCCGCCAAGAGGAACTTGTGGTCACTCACTACCGACTCCACTTTATCACCTAAAGCCTGAATGGCACGTAAAACATCAGACATATCAGGCTGAGCACAAATAGTAGGTTCGGGGGTAGCCACTACAGGGGGAGGAAAAGGTTGAGGATCATGGGGTGAGGAATAAAGCGAAGAGCGAGCCGAACTCCTCCTAACTCTCTCTCTCTCTAACTTAGTGGTATACTTGAGGAATCGAACAAAATCAAGTTCCGAAAGTCCGGCGCATTCCTCACATCGATCTTCCAACTGACAGGATTTTCCCCTACAGTCGGAACAAACGGTGTGAGGATCAACCGAGGCCTTCGGAATATGCCTAATACAAGTCCTACATCGTCTTTGGGGAGGAGCTTGAGAAAGGTCGGACATCTTGAATCAAAGAACAGTCAAGGGGGATTCCAATTAAAGCAAAAGATCGTTAACCATTAATCAAATCAATTTAAAAGCTATCTAAGCTAATAGACAAGTTTCCAGTACAGTGATACCTCGGTACTCGACCATAATCCGTTCGAGATCCGTGTTCGACCTCCGATTTGTTCGAGTACCGAATTTTTTTTCCCCATAAGAAATAATGGTATATATTCTATTCCGTTCCCAAGCACTCGAACAGGCCCAAAATATTAATAAAACGTGTACCTAAACAACAATAATTATCTAAATGTGTATGAAATTGGTAAGAAAATCCTATAAAACAATTTTAAACCATTTACTGTACTAAAATAAAACAATTTTAAACCATTTTCTGTACTGTAGTGAACATACCTTTGAGCAGCGGTTCGATGGCATACAGGGATGGATGTGGAGAGGATGGAAGGGGGAGGTTACTGCTTGGAAGGAGAGTCCCCTTCCATGATGTGGCGGGGTAGTTCTCCTTCAGGAGTTGTTTCTCTCTCCAATGAAAGGGTGGGCAGATCTATTTCAGGGGTTTCTTCTCTTCTTTGTCTCTTCTTTGGAGGAGAAACAGGCTTTGATGTAGCAGCTTTCTTTTCTTTTGTGAAAAACTGGTCTATTGTTAATTGTTTCTTCCTCCTCTGCAGTATTCTTCGAAAATGATGAATACCTGTTCTATTACGAATACCTGTTCTATTACGAAACTTTTCAAACCAACCCCTGCTCGCTTTAAATGTAAATGAATCACTTTCACTGGTACTCGGACTTTTCTTCACTAATTCTTCATAGATATGCAACGCTTTTTCACAAATGAACTTTTCCATCTCCTCAATCACTTGTGGCCTTTGCTTAGTTACCGCCGTAACTCCCGTTGCAACATTCGCCTTCTTAATCATTTCTTTATGCTTTAAAAACGTAGAAATGGTCGACTTCGCCATTCCGTATTCTACCGCTAAATCGGACACTCGTACACCATTCTCATATTTCGCTATAATTTCCTTCTTCAACTCGATCGTTGTTCGCACTGTTTTCCTCTTCTCCTTCCCCTTAACACTCATTACTTTCTTGGGACTCATTATGAAAGCTAAAAAAGCAATTAAAAGCACTGAAAATCACTAAATCACAACGAATGCTGATCGCGCGTTGTCTGAGTGACGCTCTCGAGAGAACTGATGCTTCCCGAACAAGCGAGAGTGGCCGAGATGGCGCGATCATCACAAAGCCCATGCGGTCGTCACGTGTTCGGCTGGTCGAGTACCGAATTTTTGGTCGAGCACCGCAGCAAAAATTTCTCGAAAATTTTGGTCGAACTCCGAATTGTTCGAGTATAGAGTCGTTCGACTACCGAGGTATCACTTAGCGAAAGCTGAAATCTTAGAGCAATGCTTCACCAAAAACCGTGAACAAGACTCCAAAATTATAAGCGTATCCATGTAGGTCTTGCCGGAAGCACGACAGAGGAAAAATTGAGGTGGTGTCAACAAGAAGTACTGCAGTACCTGGCCACAGGTGGCGCTGGTGAGTACACCCCCTTCTAGTATAGTGATCGCTGGCGTATCCCTTCCGTAGAATTCTGTCGGGCAACGGAGTTGACAGCTACATGATTATCGGGTAAGATTAATATTGAAAAAAAGTAAATAAAAACATTCCATAACCTCTCGTAAAAAATTGAATGATGAAAAATTACTAGAGCGGAAAAACTTTACTAATAAAGAAATGAGGTCATATATGGAAAAAGCACCGTTTTCTTCAAAATGGCCTTTACATCTGTTGCAAATAGATAGGTAATAAGATATAGTTATGGAGTCTTTTGACTGGCCAGACAGTACTACAATGGATCCTTCTCTCTAGTTACGGTTCATTTTCCCTTTGCCTACACACACACTGAATAGTCTGGCCTATTCTTTACATATTCTCCTGTCTTCATACACCTGACAACACAGATTACCAAACAATTCTTCTTCACTCCAGGGGTTATTGCACTGTAATTATTCAGTGGCTACTTTCCTCTTGGTAAGGGTAGGAGAGACTCTTTAGCTATGGTAAGCAGCTCTTCTAGAAGGACACTCCAAAATCAAACCATTGTTCTCTAGTCTTGGGTAGTGCCACAACCTCTGTACCATGGTCTTCCACTGTCTTGGGTTAGAGTTCTCTTGCTTGAGGGTACACTCGAGCATTCTCTCCTATTTCTCTTCTTCTTGTTTTGTTAAAGTTTTTATAGTTTACTGTATATAGGAGATATTTATTGTTGTTACTCTTCTTAAAATATTTTTTTTTCTTTCATCATTGAGCTATTTTCCCTGTTGGAGCCCCTAGGCTTATAGCATACTGCTTTTCCAACTAGGGTTTTAGCTTAGCAAGTAATAATAATAATAATAATAATATACGCTAATACATCATATGGTAATGGAGGCCACCCAGTGGGAACCGGAGGTTTTGGGTGGAAAATTTACTGGCGAATTGATAAATAATGGTAAAACTAACATTTTCTTCTCTATACATGATTTTCTGGGACACATACCGTAATAAATAAAAAAAAATGGCCAAGTTTCATGGTACTCCTGGAGCAGTGAATAATTTTCTAAAACCTAATTGTGTTATCCCTCAAAGGTTAAAGAGTCCCAAGAGCAATTCTGTTAAGGATTTATTTGCGATTTACTTTAAGTTTGTGACTTGGGAAAGAGGGCCTTAGGGGTTCGGCCCCCTGGCTAGGTCTGTAACCTGGAAGGAGAGTCCTGGGAGTTTGCCCTCTAGGTCTGTGACATGGGAAGGGGGGTCGGGTACGGGGGGTTTGCCTTGGCTAGGTCCGTGAACTGGTAACTACTACGTTAGGTTAGGGGTATCATTATAGTTACAGAATGGGAAAACTTTCCTACTAAACAACAGTTTTTCCCTATAGAAAAATGCCTGCTTTCTTTGAAAATGACATTAAATTTTACCGCAAATAAATACTTATGTATATGTGTATGTGTATATAGATATATATATATATATATATATATATATATATATTGTATATTTTTCCACTGATAATGTGGGACCCACCAGTGGGAATCCGAGGTTTTGGGTGAGGAAAACATATTGGAAAAATGGTATATGATACTTAAACAAACCTTTACTTCTCTGTACATTATTTTCCTGGATGTAGGCTATAATAAATCCATGGAAAACTATACAAACTGTATCCTATGCCACTGGTATATTTTTCATTTGTTTGTTGACATTCTACGTAGCAGTTGTATTCGCTACCGTTCGCATGTCATGCCTGTTAACCACTTTTAGAACTTCAGCCCATAAGCTCAGCCCCTCCTTTATTTTGACCAATAAGGTTACTTGTTTTCTTATAAGTCCTCCTCATTTTCACATACGACATTCAAATATTTGACCCTTCCAATACCGTATGTACGTATTCATTGTTGCAATACCCACGTGTACATATTTCTTTCTACTTACGACATTCAAGTATACTGCAAGATTTGACACTCCTAATACCGTTTGTATGTACTGTATTCGTTGATGCAATACCCACGTGTATATTTCTCATTTTTCTCAAGTTTAGAATCGTTTCCTCCATTATTACAACATTTTCATGTATTCCCATAAAATAATATTTATTCTTTCCTTCACTTTATCGTACTAATTGTTCGTCATTCCTATTTTTTCCTGTTATTGCCATATTACACTCAGTTTTCACATATCAAATACTGTACTTGCTTTGAACTATTTTACCCTTCAAGTTTACTTTACAGACTCCGTACTGTTACATTCATGTTTCCATTAACCAATCATGTAACTGTACATATGGACAATCATATGGGGGGGTTATATTTGCCCTTTCCTTTGTTATCACTTCATGTACTTCGCTTCAGTCCTTTCCAAATCATTTTTACGTGTCCCCAGTAGCTAACATGTATATTAAAACGCATAAAGTCATACCACAAAAATTACAGTGGCCGAAATGTCGTCCTTGGTTATCTTACAGGGAAGAGAAACACCTCCGACAGCCCGATCATAAAGTAAGCCATTAATATGTTTCTATTGAGTTTTAGAGTCTGTGATTCTTAGATTTACAAAATTCTGTCGAATAACTACCAACAAATAAAAACCAATTTAGGGGGATGCGCAGCTCTGCATGTACCGCTTGCCAACACAAAAGCAGATTGACTTTATTTTTTGCGCCCAAAGCGAGTGAACTGCAAAGCAAGAACCATTAGTTATTCTTAAAAAAAAAATATACTGCAAATAATTATTCAAGAAGTAATAATCAATCATTGATGTTAGTGTGTGCAGCTCAACATTACCGCTTGCCAGTACATACGGAGCTTGAAGTTTTTATTTTTTTCGCGAGCGCACGGCTTAGCAAGAACCATTAGATTTGGGTTAATCATTTTGAACAGAAAATATGTTTTCTTGAAGGAAATAAAGGGATTTCACCAAATTTCAACTCATTTCAGTTATATCAGTTTAATTGAGTGTGTAGTGGGGAACGAAGTAGTCGAAATGGTTGTTCTGTTTATTTGCAGTTGAAATGGAAGTCAAATTTGGTTAAATTACATTATTTACTACACAAGAACCTATATTTCCTGTTCTAAATATTTCCCAACCGTAAATATAATCTAACCAGGTTAGATGGGTTTGATAGTTTCTGTGGCCTTTTACACATCTCAAAAGTTAAATAATCACGTTACATACTGTTTTCGCACACCCAACATCTGAGGTTCCCATCTGTGTCCGTCGGGAAAGGGATGGGTCCATAACGGTAGACCGACTTAGTTACAGTGGATATAAAGGTCAAATTCAGGGGTGTATGTATGATAGCGGCCACCTGTGAGTATGATGACGGCTGGTTAAGGATACGGTAATGTAAGCGGGGTCACTGGGGTCGTCAGCCAGCACACCCTTTGGGTAAGTTGGTAAGGGCACGGCTTGTAGGTTAGGTTAATTGGTATCCATTTTTTATGAACTCGGGAGGAACTGGCCTCTCATATACAAAGGCTCCCAAATTCGTTGAAAGCACACTATTTAATGTAAAAAAAAAAAAAAAAAAAAATCCTTATAGAAATGTTGGCTGGTATTTTTCTATAATTTTACCCATTTTATGAGGCTACATAGCACTGAACAACTTTCACGTTTTGGGAAATAATTAACCACATAAATGAATATCGTAACCATACCCTAATCCAATGTCCTTAGTCAACAAAGGCTAAACTATGAATGGGTAAAGCCGATCAGTCAATAAGGCCTGGATACCGGTGGCTTCAATAAGAGGGTAACGCACTACACCAACTCATTAGTATACTTGCCTAACGAGAAAAGGCCTTTATGAAAGCCATCCTGACGTTCATACGTATCACAAACTGACTGTATAATTGCTCTGATAAATGCTATGCACATTCCATTTGGGGGTTTCATCAAATAATAAGAAAGGCTTTTACGACGGGGCAGCCATATCATTAGACGAAAGTAGTAAACAAACATTCAGATGATTCAGGCAGGGTTGCCAGATTATTTCGACTGGATTATCCTACATGAGCCTTAAAATTGTCGTTTTTCAACCAAAATTATCGTACACAGTTTCAATATAATTATTAAGGAGTTTATGATTGACTTATTTCAAAATATTTTAGCATAATTGTTTAATTAAACACACACACATTTCTATATACCTAAGGTATGTATCGTACTGGACCTAAAATAATCGTACATGTACGATAATTATCGTACGAATGGCAACCCTGGATTCAGGATGGAAATATAGATATTAGTTCCAAATTTTGAGGGCCATGAAAGGCCAAACTGACAGAATACTTATAAAGGGATAGATATTAGAATATTCAGTAATCCTAACATATATCTTATAATAATACAAGAAAATTAACTATCTTAAATTGAGAAACAAAGACATTCAAATCCTTCAAACATTTAGTAAACAGACATTTAGCCCAGTATTATAGATATTAGTTCAAAGGTTTGAGGATGCAACTAGAAATTATTATTATTATTATTATTATTATTATTATTATTATTATTATTATTATTATTATTATTTACAAGCTAGACTATAACCCTGGTTGGAAAAGCAAGATGATGTAAATCCAAGGGCTCCAACAGGGAAAATAGCCCATGGAGGAAGGGAAACAATGAAATAAATAAACTACAAGAGAAGAATTAAACTATTTCAAGAACAGTACCAACATCAAATTAGATCCCCCATACATAAACTATAAAAATAACAAGAGAAGTAAGATAGAAGAGCATGCGCGAGTGTACCCCCAAAGCAAGAGAACTCTAATCCAAGGCAGTGGAAGGCCATGGTACAGAGGCTATGGCACTACCAAAGACCAGAGAACAATGGTTTGATTTTGAAGTGGCATTGTCCTAGAAGAGCTGCTTACCATAACCAAAGTCTTTCTACCCTTACCATGAGGAAAGTAACCACTGAAAAGTTACATTGCAGTAGTTAACCCTTTGAGCGAAGAAGAATTGTTTGGTACTCTCAGTGTTGTCAGGCGTACGAGGACAGAGAAGAATGTGGTAAGAATAGACCAGACTATTGGGTGATGTATGTGTAGGCAAAGACAGATGAACCGTAACCAGAGAGATGAATCCAAAGTAGTACTGCCTAGCCAGTCAAAGGACCCAATAACTCTCTAGTGGTAGTATCTAAACGGGTGGCTAGTATAAAAGATGCGAAAACAAGCACAAGAATATTGATATAAGTTTGTAAGGAATGTGGGTTAGAAATATATAAAACTAAGAGTCATATACTTATATATAATATGAAATAAACCCCGGAAGAGATAGAGGATAACAACGTAATAGAAAGCATGGCATACTTAAGAATAGCAAAAGAAGGGAAAAGCAATATGATCAAGAAACAAAAGAAGAAAATGATGGAAACAGCAGAAAAGCTAGCTAACTTGGCCTACTCTATTATCGCAAAAAGCTGCCATAAAATATTAATAGAAAAAATTATTGGAAAATGTAGCCTTACCAGGAATAGTATATGGAACAGCATTAATAAACGTAGCAGAGAGTGAAATGAGAAGATTACAACAAATTGAAAATGGAGTCGACAGGAAAATTTTGGGAGCACTATCATAACCCACCAAGTTATCAGAACCGGTCGTCCAAAATACTTAAGAGAATTGCTACATATTGCGCAGCCAACAAATCGTGTCGACACTAGAATAGTTACAGATGGCTTCAAACTGTTGGAACCTAGATATATGTCTACTTTAGGCTCTAGAGCCTTTAAATATGCGGCCCCGAGACTATATAATAAGCTCCCACGAAACATTTGAATGATTGAAGACATTAAGGTTTTCAAGAGGAAACTGAAGACTTTCTAATTTCAAAAATCATACAACAGTGACGATTTAACAGTAAATGAACAATACGTGATCTGAAAAGATAAACACAACAGTGGAGGTCCTGTAGAGAGTGAGGTTCTCCTGCTGTATGGTACCGGAAAAACAGCCATTAAAGTAAAGTAAGTATGTAAGTATGCAGCAGTAGCAACTCTCGGGTGAGAAATAGGAAGTCCAAAATGAAGACTAGGATAGCAGGAGGAAGGCTAAGGTTTGTGAAAGGTATAGAAGATGGGAGAAATTATTTGTTGAAGAAAGTTCTGGAAGAAATGAAAGAGAATGAAAATAACAGATGGATGAAAGAGACTAGGAAATGGATGAATATGGATATGAACGATAGAACCTTTATGTGAATGGGAAGGGAAGAGCTAAAGGCCAAGATTTAGAGTAGATAGTAAAAAAGTGGAAGGATGAGATAAAAGGAAAAATAATTTAGAAATATACATTAAAAAAAATGTCAAATAGGAGAAGAAATGTTCTATGACAATAAACCTGACTCAGATATTATGTATAGAAATAGGGCCAACAGTTCAAGATTAAATGATGGGAAAAGACATGAATTAGGAGGAAGGGTAGAATGTAAGCTATGTGGGACAGAGATTGAAGACCTCATCCATTTCACTCTTTACTGTCCAGATCTTAGCGACGAGAGAAGAAAAATAATAGAACTGCAGCAGCCATACGAAGAAGATAACAGGAAACGGTGTTTAAGAAAGAAGAAATAGAAAAAAGAAAAGAGTATATATATATATATATATATGTATGTATATATATATATATATATATATATATATATATATATATATATATATACTCTTCTTTTTTCTATTCCTTCTTTCTTGATATATATATATATATATATATATATATATATATATATATATATACTGTATATATATATATATATATATATATATATATATATATATATATATATATATATACATATCAGATGTCAAAAAAGAGAAAAGAAAATGAAAGAATTAGAATAAAGAAGAAAGCTAAGGAAGTGCCGATGGAGAACCCAATCCCTCCGCCCAGCAACTGAACTGAATTGAACCGGTGGTCTGGCCAACCTACTACCTTGTAATGAAGACAAGATTAAATAATGCTCAATTTAAAAGCAAATTTCAGGGGAAAATATGCAGATAATTTGTGTGGCCTGTGCAAAGATGAAGAAGATAGAGCTGAATATTTATTTTCATGCCAAAAATAAGGACAGTTAATGAAACTAGACATAAGTTTAGGTACGTTGCAAAATCCTATCAGGGATCTTGTTGCATTATAAGTAAGAAGAATTTAAAAAGTCCAAACTGACCATGATAGGTTGCCAAAACTGATGATAGCAAGGAGTTATCCTATCTGATTTCAAGGTAGAATAGGATAAAAGTAAAGATTGAGAATTTCATTATTAATCTATATATGGGACAGGTAAAATAAGTTTACAATAATAAGAATAAGCTTAGAAGCTTTGCGTCTATCTATAAGATGATAGAGTGCCTGCAAACTTATTTTGCGGAGTGAGCAATTAGGAACCAGGAAGCAACCTACAGCAACTTACTAAAAAAGTAATTAACTAACGTAATTAAAATGATTATTAAATGCTAAGCTACTACCCTAGTTGGAAAAGTAGGATGCTATAAGCCCAGGGGCCCAACAGGGAAAATAGCTAGTGAGGAAAGGAAATAAGGAAAAATAAAATATTTTAAGAATAGTAACAACATTAAAATAAATATTTCCTATATAAACTATAAAATCTATAACAAAATAAGAGGAAGAGAAACTAGATAGAACAGTATGCCCGAGTGTCCCCTCAAGCAAGAGAACTCTAACCCAAGAAAGTGGAAGACCATGGTACAGAATCTATGGCACTACCCAAGACTAGAGAACAATGGTTTGATTTTGGGGTGTCCTTCTCCTAGAAGAGCTGCTTACCATAGCTGAGGAGTCTATTCTAGCCTTACCAAGAGGAAAGTAACCACTGAACAATTACAGTACAGTAGTTAACCCCTTTGGTGAAGAAGAATTGTTTGGTAATCTCAGTATTGTCAGGTGTATGAGGACAGAGGAGAATCTGTAAAGAATAGGCCAGACTATTCGGTGTCTGTGTAGGCAAAGGGAAAGAACCGTAACCAGAGAGAAGGGTTCTATGTAGTACTGTCTGGCCAGTCAAAGGACCCCATAACTCTCTAGCGGTAGTATCTCAGTAGAGTAAAATAGCGATTTGAACAGAAACCTAGCATATTCATATCAAACCCTCGAAAATCACTTTACTTTTATCTGACATACTAGATTACTAAAGTGTTACTTGACTACCATTGCAAGGGGGCAAGAAGGATAAACTAATTAATCTACAAAAGTATTGCCAATAAATGTAGATGATATATGTAAGGGTCGCTCAGTAATTCATCAAGAGTTTCACTTTTCCCAGAAAGAGGCAAAGTAAGGTGATAATGATAATCAATTAAATAGATTTTATAAAAACCAAAAAATTACTTTCCCAATGTTAGATTACAAGAGCTAGATATCATATATATATATATATATATATATATATATTTATTTATTTATTTATATATATATTGCATATATATAAATATATATTATATATCTACATTCTTCTCTCTCTCTCTCTCTCTCTCTCTCTCTCTCTCTCTCTCTCTCTCTCTCTCTCTCTCTCTCTCTCTCTCTCTCTCTCTCTTATATATATATATATATATATATATATATATATATATATATATATATATATTTAATCGAAGCAGGAGGTCAACCAATCGTCTGTCAAAAATTAAAAGTCCCATGGGAGTATAATTTCTTTAACATTTACGCATTACCTGAGAGGAGCCCTACAACTGTTTTCATTGACCCGTCATAAAGTTCCTAAACATTTTATATGCGACATTGATATTATTTCTATATAGACAATTTCCTAACCTAAAACCCTCCCAGCAAATTCTGTCACATATTGTCATTATGAATAAAGCTCTGAAATGGTTGGAATGTTATGTAGTAGGATACACATAAAGACGGGTTTTACAAGATGTCTTCTGGCAATACCATTTCAGCTAAATATTTATACCAATGTGTTTATCTCTCTGTGTTTCTAGTTTTGCTTAGATATTTTAAAGAAGTTTGAAAAAAGCAAATAAATAGAAGAATCTACCTCAAACAGCGGTATAAACATTCTCTCTCTCTCTCTCTCCTCTCTCTCTCTCTCTCTCTCTCTCTCTCCTCTCTCTCTCTCTCTCTCTCTCTTGCATTATTGGAGAAAAGACTTCGTTACCGTTCAAGTATCCTTCCTTGAAATTCTACTTCCTCTTCTACAAGGATTTTTCATGTCAATTTCTGTGACCTACAATTTAAGCTCCAAAGAGACACACACAAACGAACATACATTTACACATCCCATACTATACTATATCTATAACCAAGAAGGACTGAGAATGATAACGCAGCCACTTATCTATACTATACATACATACATACATTCATACATATACCAAGGCACTTCCCCCAATTTTGGGGGGTAGCCGACATCAACAAATGAAACAAAACAAAAAGGAGACCTCTCCTCTCTACGTTCCTCCTAGCCTGACAAGGGACTCAACCGAGTTCAACTGGTACTGATAGGGAGCCACAGCCCACCTCTCCCGTTATCCACCACAGATGAAGCTTCATAATGCTGAATCCCCCTACTACTGCTACCTCCGCGGTCATCTCAGGCACCGGAGGAAGCAGCAGGGCCTACCGGAACTGCGTCACTATACTATACTATAGGAAAATCTAATAAAAAACTACATATATTCATGAGTGTGAGTCATTCGAATGAGTGCATTGAACTAAGTTGAAAAACAGAATAACTATAGGATAAGACCATTTATTTTTTCAAAATATGGAGAAAGTAAACTGAAATAGTAGAAACATTTTCCTATTTAATTCCTTAAGCCAGAAGTCATGTGTCTTCCGGGTATATATATATATATATATATA
>NC_090757.1:24289269-24311769 GCF_036898095.1 Palaemon carinicauda
AAGTATACACGTAATCGATATATATATGCGTGCGCATATGTTACTGTGCTCCATGCGTGCATGCATATAAATGCTCGTGGATGCTGTTAGGGATATTTTTCTTTAAAGGTTTAAAGGTCGCTCATGAATGGTAGAGGCAAGGGACAGTGATATTGCCCTATCAATCAGGACAATGCCCTCGAGACTGACCATATATTATTATTATTATTATTATTACTATCCAAGCTACAACCCTAATTGGAAAAGCAAGATGCTATAAGGCCCAGGGCTCCAATAGGGAAAAATAGCCCAGTGAGGAAAGGAAATATGGAAATAAATAACTGAAGAGAACAAATTAACAATAAAATTATTCTAAAAAAAGTAATGTCAAAAGAGATATATCATATATAAACTATTAACAACGTCCAACAACAAAAATGTCATATATAAACTATAAAAGACTCATGTCCGTCTGGTCAACAAAAAAGCATTTGCTCCAACTTTGAACTTTTGAAGTTCTACTGATTCAACAACCCGATTAGGAAGATCATTCCACAACTTGGTAACAGCTGGAATAAAACTTCTTGAGTACTGCGTAGTATTGAGTCTTATGATGGAGAAGGCCTGGCTATTAGAATTAACTGCCTGCCTTGTATTACGAACAGGATAGAATTGTCCAGGGAGATCTGAATGTAAAGGATGGTCAGAGTTATGAAAATCTTATGCAACATGCATAATGAACTAATTGATCGACGGTGCCCAGAGATTAATATCTAGATCAGGAATAAGAAATTTAATAGACCGCAAGTTTCTGTCCAACAAATTAAGATGAGAATCAGCAGCTGAAGACCAGACAGGAGAACAATACTCAAAACAAGGTAGAATAAAAGAATTAAAACACTTCTTCAGAATAGATTGATCACCGAATATCTTAAAAGACTTTCTCAATACGCCAATTTTTTGTGCAATTGAAGAAGACACAGACCTTATATGTTTCTCAAAAGTAAATTTGCTGTCAAGAATCACGCCTAAAATTTTGAAAGAGTCATACAAATTTAAAGAAACATTATCAATACTGAGATCCAGATGTTGAGGAGCCACCGTCCTTGACCTACTTACAATCATACTTTGAGTTTTGTTAGGATTCAACTTCATACCCCATAATTTGCACCATGCACTAATTTTAGCTAAATCTCTATTAAGGGATTCACCAACCCCAGATCTACATTCAGGGGATGGAATTGATGCAAAGAGAGTAGCATCATCTGCATATGCAACAAGCTTATTTTCTAGGCCAAACCACATGTCATGTGTATATAGTATGAAAAGTAATGGGCCAAGAACACTACCCTGTGGAACACCGGATATCACATTCCTATACTCACTATGGTGCCCATCAACAACAACTCTTTGAGATCTACTACTTAAAAAATCAATCATAATGCTAAGAAACGACCCACCCACTCCCAACTGTTTCAGTTTGAAAACAAGGGCCTCATGATTAACACGGTCAAAGGCAGCACTAAAATCAAGGCCAATCATACGAACTTCCCGACCACAATCAAGGGATTTCTGTACTGCATTGGAGATTGTAAGAAGGGCATCACATGCTCCAAGGCCTTTCCGAAAACCAAATTGCAAACTAGGGAATAGATGATTACCTTCAGCAAACCTATTAAGACGTTTTGCCAGAAGACGTTCAAAAACTTTAGATAATATGGGAGTTATGGAAATTGGGCGGTAATCAGTGGGACTTGAGCTACCACAAACACATTTACATAGAGGAGTAACATTACTAATTCTCCAACAAGTGCTAAAAGCTCCTCTTCTTGCTAACTTGCGTAAAATAACAGATAACTTTGGAGCTAAGAAATCTGCTGTCTTTATAAAAAACAAAGGAAAAATACCATTAGGGTCTACACCTCCATAAGCATCAAGGTCCACCAACAGAGCTTTAATCTCACGAGATCGAAAAGCTAAACTAGTTAGTTTAGCCTCAGGAAAACAGGAATGAGGAAGTTCAAGTTTTTCATTACTCTGTTTACTGTCAAAAACATCAGCCAAAAGGGTTGCCTTTTCCTTTGGACAGTGAGTGACTGAGCCATCTGGTTTAAGTAAAGGAGGAACTGTTGCATCTACACCAAAGAGTGCAGATTTAAGGGTAGACCACCATTTATGTTCCTGAGTTGTACCAGAGAGGGTTTCTTTTATGATTAAATTGTACTCCTTTTCAGTTGAGGCATAAACTCTCAGAGCAAAAGCTCGAAGCTGAGTATAGTTGTTCCAGGTCAAATCTGATCTGTTACCCTTCCAAAGGTGATAGGCCTCCTGCTTCTCCAAATAAGCACGTCTACAATCATCATTGAACCACGGTTTGTCCTTCATTCGGTACCTTAGCACACGAGAAGGGATACGCCTATCAATTATGTTGACTAGATTCTCATTCAAAGGGACAACAGGATCTACACTATTATATAATTGTGACCAATTCAAGCACAAAAGATCATGCAAAATCCCATTCCAGTCTGCTTGGGATTTCATATAAATTTTACAAGAATATGATATATCAGGGACAGGCTGCTCAGTCTTCACTAATAATGAAATCAAGGCATGATCAGAAGTCCCGACTGGTGAACCAACCTTACTAGTTATAACGCCAGGGGAGTCAGTGTATACGAGGTCCAAGCAATTACCAGACCTGTGAGTAGCTTCATTTATGATTTGCTCACAGCCTGATTCTGAAGCAAAATCTAAAGCTCTTAAGCCATGGCGATCGGTAGGAGAGATAGAACTCAACCACTCCCTATGGTGAGCATTAAAATCACCAATAAAGACAAACGAAGCCTTTCTATCATCTTCTTGTATCTTAGCCATAATGGTAAGAAGACAATCAAAGATAGAATCATCCATGTCTGGATTCCGGTAGATTGAACACAAATAAAAGTTGTTATGCCTGCCACAAACTTTTATTACCTGAATCTCATGACATCCACATTGATAGCAGGACTTATGAGAAGCAGGGTACTCGGTCCTAATATACACCGCCATTCCCCTGGCCCTAGGAATGGAATCACGTTTCAGCATTATTGGCTTCTTAAAACCAGTTATAAGGAGCTCAGATGAGTGCCTCATATTAGAAACCAAAGTTTCTGAGCACAAAAGAATATCATACTGTCTGGACGCAACTGTAAGGTCTCGGATATTTGCATGAAGACCACGAATATTGCAATACAGAAGACGACATTGACGAAATCTAGGACGTACTGGTCCCGGATTTCGCTCAATGTCTCCAGACAGCATAAGAATTAATAGAAATAAAAAAGAGACATCATACTTAAAAACTAGATTAACAAGAATTAAAACAAAAACAATATGTACAGAATAATAATAAAAGTGATTGATGATATCCATAGACTATAGTAAAAAGTCGGAAAAACTGGTCAACATGGAGGAGCCGATACACCATGCAAGGCTAAATACCCTCCAGGATAGCCACTTCAACTGAAGGGAGGACAGTAAGGATGGTTTTGAGAAGAAAAAATCAGAAAAAGGAAAAGACAACCTCTTGATAAACCACCAGGCATCCATGGCCCTTCTATTAAGCCTGCCCAACACACCATTTCAAAAAAACAAGAGGAAGAAAAAAAAAATAAGATAGAATAGTGTGCCCGAGTGTACCCTCAAGCAAGAGAACTCTAACCCAAGACAGTGGAAGACCATGGTACAGAGGCTATGGCACTACCCAAGACTAGAGGACAATGGTTTGATTTTGGAGTGTCCTCTCCTAGAAGAGCTGCTTACCATAGCTAGAGAGTCTCTTCTACCCTTACCAAGAGGAAAGTACACTGAACAAATTGCAGTGCAGTAAATTAACCCCTTGGTGAAGAAGTGTTAAGTATCTCATTGTGTCAGATGTATGAGGAAAGACGAGAATATGTAAAGAGTAGGCCAGACTATTCCGTGTAAGTGTAGGCAAAGAAAAAAAATAAGCCGTGACTAGAGAGAGGGGTCCAATGCAATACTGTCTGGCCAGTCAAAGGATCCAATACCTCTCTAGTGGTAGTATCTCAACGGGCGGCTGGTGCCCTGGCCAACCTACTACTATATCATACGATCAGCGCCCAAGCCCCCTCTCCACCCAAGCTAGGACCAGGGACAGCCAGGCAATGGCTGCTGAGGGACTCAACAGATAGATCTATAGGCTCCCCCAAACCCCCCAACCTTAGCTCACAAGGATGGTAAGGTTGCAGACACTAATGGCACAAACGACACTGAGCTGGACTCGAACCCCCGACTGGCAAACACCAGGCAGAGACGTTACCAATGCCCCTGCCTGGCAATTTGCCTGACTGGGGTTCTGGTCCGCTCAAGTTCGATAGTTTGTTGCAGAGGCTGCAACATTACCATCCTCGTGAGCTAAGGATGGGGGATTTGGGGAGCTTATAGGTCTAACTGCTGAGTCCGCTATTGCCTGGCTCTCCCTGGTCCTAGCTTGGGTGGAGAGGGAGCATGGGGGCTAACCATATGAACAGTTATATGGTCAGTCTCTAGTGCATTGTTCAGCTAGCCTGACAAATGTCACTCCATTACCTTTGCCATTCATGAGAGGCCTTTAACATTTAAACCTTAACCTACTTCCTGAGTCAGTATTATCTGGCCCTCCCTGGTCCTAGCTTGGGTGGAGAGGGGGCATGGGGGCTAACCCATATGTACAGTATATATGGTCAGTCTCTAGGGCATTGTTCTGCTAGCCTGGCAAATGTCACTGTCCATTACCTCTGCCATTTATGAGCGGTCTTTAATCTTTAAACCTTAACCACTTCCTGAGTCAGTAATTATCTGGCCCTCCCTGGTCCTAGCTTGGGTGGAGAGGGGGCATGGGGGCTAACCATATGTACAGTATATATGGTCAGTCTCTAGGGCATTGTTCTGCTAGCCTGGCAAATGTCACTGTCCATTACCTCTGCCATTATGAGCGGTCTTTAATCTTTAAACCTTAACCTACTCTTCCTGAGTCAGTAATTATCTGGCCCTCCCTGGTCCTAGCTTGGGTGGAGAGGGGGCATGGGGGCTAACCATAGGTACAGTATATATGGTCAGTCTCTTGGGCATTGTTCTGCTAGCATGGCAAATTGTCACTGTCCATTACCTCTGCCATTTATGAGCGGTCTTTAATCTTTAAACCTTAACCTACCTCCTGAGTCAGTAATTTTCTGGCCCTCCCTGGACCTAGCTTGGGTGGAGAGGGGGCATGGAGACTAACCATATGTACAGTATATATGGTAAGTCTCTAGGGCATTGTTCAGCTAGCATGACAAATGACACTGTCCATTACCTCAACCATTCATGAGCGGCCTTTAACCTTTAAACATTAACCTACTAAGTCGTATCTGAATACATTATTTGAAAGTATACGGAAGACACTAGTGGAAGTTTTTGAGATCAAGGTGAGGCAAAATTTGGGATGCAAATATCGTGGTTAATGGAGCAGCATATATTTCTCGTCACTCAAGTGTCAGGAGTGCTTGAAGAGAGAGAGAGAGAGAGAGAGAGAGAGAGAGAGAGAGAGAGAGAGAGAGAGAGAGAGATTCTTTTAGGTTTCGTTTCTTTGACAATTAAAATTGAAATCTAATTGAAATGTCCTAGTGATTACTAATTAAAATGTTTAACATAAAAACAAAGAGAAAATAATGAACGAAAGAAGAATAAATATAATCAAAGGACAAACAGAAGAACCAGACAAAAGACAATGTTCAGTCCCATGACATTTAAACAATGTAAGTAAGAACTATACGAGTGTTCTCAGGACACCCTCCCCACCTCATTCTTTTGAGGGACCATTCCTTTTTAGGAGGACCTCTCCCTTCTACAAATACACCAACTCATACATATATATATATATATATATATATATATATATACTATATATATATATATATATATATATACATATATATACATATATATGTATATATATTCATATATATAGATATATTATATATATATATATATATATATATATATATATATATATATTATGTGTGTGTGTGTGGTGTGTGTCAGTGTGAGTGATAATTTTGTTACAGAAACTCGGGATTTCGTTATTCAAATAGCCAAAAATACCTTTTAGTATCATTTCACTATGCCACTGGATCGTAGACCAAAAAGGAAATTCTTTTTATGATAAGTATCTTCTCCCTGCCAAGGATTCGAACCTCAGCGCCGAGCAGAAATAGAGGTAAACGGTTGACTCAAGCATGCAGCTTTAAGGTATTTGTGTCTTATGTGAAAAAAAAGTGATGTTCGATGCCATCGATAGTTACGAACACTATAGTCCATTTATTTTAGCGATGCATATTGCACCGACTCGAGGCGGTGCCCTTTTAGCTCGGAAAAGTTTCCTGATCGCTGATTGGTTAGAAATATCTTGTCCAACCAATCAGCGATCAGGAAACTTTCCGAGTTAAAAGGGCACCCCGCTGCGAGTCGGTGCAAATATGGCATATTTGCACAGACTCGCGGCGGTGCCCTTTTAGCTCGGAAAAGTTTCCTGATCGCTGATTGGTTAGATTATCTTGTCCAACCAATCAGCGATCAGGAAACTTTTCCGAGCTAAAAGGGCACCCCGCTGCGAGTCGGTGCAAATATGCATATTTGCACAGACTCGCGGCGGTGCCCTTTTAGCTCGGAAAAGTTTCCTGATCGCTGATTGGTTAGAATTATCTTGTCCAACCAATCAGCGATCAGGAAACTTTCTCGAGCTAAAAGGGCACCCCGCTGCGAGTCGGTGCAAATATGCATATTTGCACAGACTCGCGGGCGGTGCCCTTTTAGCTCGGAAAAGTTTCCTGATCGCTGATTGGTTAGAATTATCTTGTCCAACCAATCAGCGATCAGGAAACTTTTCCGAGCTAAAAGGGCACCCCGCTGCGAGTTGGTACAAATATGCATATTTGCACAGACTCGCGGCGGTGCCCTTTTAGCTCGGAAAGTTTCCTGATCGCTGATTGGTTAGAATTATCTTGTCCAACCAATCAGCGATCAGGAAACTTTTCCGAGCTAAAAGGCACCCCGCTGCGAGTCGGTGCAAATATGCATATTTGCACAGACTCGCGGCGGTGCCCTTTTAGCTCGAAAAGTTTCCGGATCGCTGATTGGTTAGAATTATCTTGTCAACCAATCAGCGATCCGGAAATCTAACCAATCAGCGATCCAGAAACTTTTCCGAGCTAAAAGGGCACCGCCGCGAGTCGGTGCAAATATGCATCGCTAAAAGAAATGGACTAAAGTGATAATAGATCTCAGACGTCAATATTTGGGTAAGATCTGCCAAAGGTAAACTCTTCTTTACCAAACGTTTTGCCTAGGGTTTATTCCTAAACGTTTCCGGGAAAGTAATTTTATTTTACCTGTGATTGGATTGCATTTATGAATTGAGGTCACTTAACTTGGCGCTGGGTACGGGAGGCTATTCAGCACAGAGCTGTAACATGAGTCTTTTTATAGTTTATTGATGACATATTTGTTTTTTTTTGTTGTTAATAGTTATATATGACATGTCTGTTTTGACGTTGTTACTTATTTTTAGAATGATTTATTGTTAATTTTTTCTCTTCATTTATTTGTTTCCTTATTTCCTTTCCTCACTGGGCTATTTTTCCCTGTTGGAGCCCCTGGGCTTATAGCATCTTGCTTTTCCAACTAGGGTTGTAGCTTGGATAGTAATAATAATAATAATAATAATAAACTTCCAACATTTATATGACGATGTAAAAGTTATGAGGTTGAGCATGCAATTTGGTATGAAGAAAACATTAAATTTTCTTATTTTTCAAAGAGAATGGAAAATGCAATGAACAGTCGAATGTTCATTTACTTTTATATCAGTTATGGAGAAGCTGGAAAAAGGTAAAATAAAATAAAATCCAGGATTGTTGTTTCAGAAAACAAATCAGAAAGTGATTCCAGAGCTTGTCGAAAAAAAAAAATAGTTACTAGGTAGTATCATTTAAGTATGCCAATTTAAATATAAATGTGAGAAAAGGTAGCTTGACAGGTAACTGTACGAAACTAATTGTGAGGAGGTAGGAATTCTCTCCCTGGGCTCAATTGAACAGTAACTGGTCTTACCTTCAAGGATGCTAGGCAAAGAATTACGTAATGACTGCCCATTCAAGAAAGAAAGAAGGCAAGAAAAGGAGGAAATCAGGTGCCCCCCCGCTCCCACCCCCCGTCTAGCTGGTAGTTTGAACCAGCAAGAGCAAGGACTCGGGAGACTTCACGACGTTCACGTACACACGAACTCAAACCCTCAGTTAAAGCCAGACAGTCAAAGTGGAAGGATCAAGTCACAGGCCCCCTTGACGGCCAACCCCTCTCCTTTCGTTTTAATTAAAAAAAAAAAAAATTCCTCGCTGCTTCTCCCCAAAACCTAAGCAGTATGTAACCGGTTTTAAGACTAATAATGCCAATGTTGCATGTTTGATCAGCACGCTGCTAAACCTGTTTTCCTAGTTTTGCATGGAGTTTTGTTCGATAGAAACATTTGAAAATAGTTTTTTTTCTCTTATTCATTTAAGCTGCTCACATCAATGCACGTTTCACAGTAATAATTCTGCATTAATCTTTTGCTATAGAGAGAGGGAAGATATCATGAGTGTACATACGGTGTTATTGAGAGCCTGTCCTCTACCTGAAAATGATCAGCGGTCTCCCCTACCTCCCGGAATAGAAGGAGGACGAAGAAGACGAAGGTAAATAACTTGTGTGTCTTGAAGTGTTGCGAAGGAATGCCGACGAACGTTTTTGATCAACGTTCGCAGTGTGTGACTGCATGGACGTTTTTTCCTGTATTAAAAACAAGCCAAGCTAAGAAACAGCTGACGTCCAACGTGCTTTATTCAAACGTGTTTATTGTCTGATTGAGGAGATGAGATCAAATATAAATACAGAGATGATGCTCAGCTCACGACTTCAGGTAGCCTACTATCGACACGTGCAAAAACTATTCTAATCACGTTTAAGGAAGACAAGTTTGCTGCAGAATAAACCTACATAATGCATGCGTGCGCAGTATGTGCATGGACACGCGTATAACCAGGAACACATGCTCGCATACACACACACACACACACACACATATATATATATATATATATGTGTGTATGTATATATACATACATATATACATGTAAAGGATATATATTTATATATATATATATATATATATATATATATATTTATATATATATATATATATATGTATGTATGTATATATATACATACATATACGTGTATGTACTGTACTCACACACACACACACACACTTATATATATATATATATATATATAGAGAGAGAGAGAGAGAGAGAGAGAGAGAGAGAGATCCCTGTCTAAGCAATATAAAAACAAGTAGAAGCGATTATCCGCGATGAACATTGCAATTAACCCCCCGCATCGCTAAGACCAAAACATCACATCCGTAATCCTCACATTTGAATTCAGTCTCTGTATCGATTCTCATTTCCAATTGCATCTGTTAGCCTTCCTGAAGATTAATTACATCTGATAGCCTGCCTGTAGATTAATTAAGACTAATTGAGTGGCAACGTATACATTAAATTGGACCTGCACTGAGGAGAGGTAAATAAACATGTCTGAGTTGACCTTAGGTATACACACACCTGACTTCGCACACCTCGCATGTAACTTACAACTGACGTCATTTCTTAAGGACGGTGGAAGGCCAGCGTATAAGCTATCCATTTTTACCTTTTACATAATCATGCGGTTATTTTCAACTTTCTTCCCGAGAAGAGAAATAGAATTGGCTGAATTCTATTATATATAATCTTGTTTACCATTCGTGTATATGGCATCGTTACTGTAGTCAATTTATTTTCGTCTCGGAGGGGTGCCCTTTTAGCTCGGAAACGTTTCCTGATCGCTGATTGGTTAGAATTATCTTGTCCAACCAATCAGCGATCAGGAAACGTTTCCGAGCTAAAAGGGCACCGCTACGAGTTGGTGGAAATCTGCCTAACTAAAAAAAATTGACTATAGTTAGTTTTTTTTTTTTTACCGTATTTTTTTTTCTTTTTTCTTTTAATAACTTGCCTCCCCAAGGTGGATTGGGGTACTCTGATCACTTTAGGCTTGCATAGTTTTTTGGTTGATGAATTTAAGTTGTATTTTTTCATTTCTGCTTTTAGATTTTTTTTTATTCTAAGGTTTGAAATAAACAGGATTAAATGACATGCACGAATTTGGTCCTTATTGGCCTTGCGCTGAAGCAATGAAGGCGATGTATCAAATAGAAGGAAGCGTTATGAATAAATAGATATTAATTTATCATTATTAAGATTATCTTTATTATTCAAATTTATAATAATAATAATAATAATAATAATAATAATAATAATAATGATAAATAATAATAATAATAATAATGATAAATAATAATAATAATAATAATAACAATAATAACAATAATAACAATAATAATTATCATTATTATTATTATTATTATTATTATTATTACTTATTGTTATTATTATTATCATTATTATTATTATTGTTATCATCATCATCATTATCCTTATAAAGATTAAGATGAATTAAATACTTATCATCAATTAGTATCATTACTATTATCATCATCACATATGCCCTTTCTTTAAGCCCTTTCACCTTCCTCGGCAAGAAAGAGGAAATAGAAACAGCCGGAAAAAAGAAAGAGAAGGAAAAGATAAATATTTGGTGGTTTGGTCCCGTAAGACCACACACTAAGTACAGTGTCTGGAGTTACCAGCATTTAATTTTTGAGGAATAAAAACTTGTATTTTTGCCCTCTTTTGGTTACTGGGAAATTTAGTTCAACATTTTATGTAGGAATATAATATCTGTTTTTATTTTACTATAGATGTTCAGAAAGTTTTATATATATATATATATATATATACAGTATATATATATATATATATATATGAAGTAGAAATTCAAAGAAGCTGGACAGCAAGATGGAAAAATAAGGAAGCGGGAAGTTTTATATATATATATATATATTATATATATATATATATATATATATGTATATATATATATATATATGTATATATATATACATATATATATATGAAGTAGAAATTCAAAGAAGCTGGACAGCAAGATGGAAAATAAGGAAGGGGGGATGAAGGTAATGCGGAAGGCTAAAAAGTGGGTTCAGCTAAAGAGTCGGTGTAAAGAGCATGAAGGGCACTGACAGCATTAAACTCCAATGGAGCTTTAATAATAATTTTCTTCCTCTCTAATACAAAGTTTCGATCATCTCTCTCTCTCTCTCTCTCTCTCTCTCTCTGTGTGTGTGTAAAAGTTTAAAGGTTGTTCATGAATGACAGAGGTAAGGAACAGTGACAATGCCCTAGAGACTGACCATATATATATATATATATATATGTACGTATATATATACATATATATATATATATACGTATGTATATATATATATATATATATACTGTACATATATACTGTATATATGTATATATATATATATATATATACTGTATATATGTATATATATTATATATATATGTATGTGTGTGTATGTGTGTGTGTATGTGTGTGTGATCGCGCCCGAGGCCCCTCTCCACCCGAGCGAGGACCAGGGAAGGTCAGGCATTGTCTGCTGACGACTAAGCAGGTAGACCTACAGTCTTCCCCAAATCCCCATCTTTAGCTCACAAGGTTGGTGAGGTTGCGGACACTACAAGAAACTATCGAGCTTGACCGGGGTTCGAATCCCAGACCGGCAAATCACCAAAACATATACAGTCTTTTTAAGAGGCGGAAATGCCGCGTAAGTTCTTATAATCTTTTATCTTTCCATTGCCAAAGATTCCAGAATTTTCTTCCTACTTTTGGTTTCTAATGTTATTCTATACCTCTCCTTCTCCAAGAGTTCTTGGTAGCGAATTTTTGGTTGTTTCAGCCACATATCCCTTATAATCCTCATTTTTCTGTTTTCATTATCCCGTCATTTGTCTGTTTTTTCTTCCCTTCCGTTTCTGTTTTGTACACAGTTTTCTGTTTCCCCCTTCTTATTTCGTACTTCCTTCTTTTCATTTTCACTCTTCAATTTTCCGTTTTTCCTTAATCGCATTTGTCTTCCCTACCTACTAATTTTCGTTTCCTGTCCTACCCACTGTTTAGTGTCTCCTCTTCATTTTTCGGGTTTCCCTCCTCACCATTTTTACACCTTTTCCTCCTCGTTTTCTATTTTCAACTCCCACAATACCTCATCATTTCCTCCTCTGAATTTCTCCATTTTCCATACCTTTCATCTCCCAGTTTTCTCCATCGGCTATTCTTATTTCAATTCGAGTCTTTTACGAGGAAGTCACTTGTATCCACACGCAAAAAAAAAAAAAGAAAAGATCTATAGTCCATTTCTTTTAGCGATGCATATTTGCACCGACTCGCAGCGGGGTGCCCTTTTAGCTGGGAAAAGTTTCCTGATCGCTGATTGGTTGGACAAGATAATTCTAACCAATCAGCGATCAGGAAACTTTTCCGAGCTAAAAGGGCACCGCCGCGAGTCTGTGCAAATATGCATATTTGCACCGACTCGCAGCGGGGTGCCCTTTTAGCTCGGAAAAGTTTCCTGATCGCTGATTGGTTGGACAAGATAATTCTAACCAATCAGCATATTTGCACCGACTCGCAGCGGGGTGCCCTTTTAGCTGGGAAAAGTTTCCTGATCGCTGATTGGTTGGACAAGATAATTCTAACCAATCAGCGATCAGGAAACTTTTCCGAGCTAAAAGGGCACCGCCGCGAGTCTGTGCAAATATGCATATTTGCACCGACTCGCAGCGGGGTGCCCTTTTAGCTGGGAAAAGTTTCCTGATCGCTGATTGGTTGGACAAGATAATTCTAACCAATCAGCATATTTGCACCGACTCGCAGCGGGGTGCCCTTTTAGCTCGGAAAAGTTTCCTGATCGCTGATTGGTTGGACAAGATAATTCTAACCAATCAGCATATTTGCACCGACTCGCAGCGGGGTGCCCTTTTAGCTGGGAAAAGTTTCCTGATCGCTGATTGGTTGGACAAGATAATTCTAACCAATCAGCGATCAGGAAACTTTTCCGAGCTAAAAGGGCACCGCCGCGAGTCGGTGCAAATATGCATCGCTAAAAGAAATGGACTATAGATACAACACGTTCGCATAGAAAACAGAAAGAAGAGTGTTTGTATATCATGCTCGATCTGTTTTTTCAAGTGTTTCATCTAGATCGAATGTGTTTTTGCCTGTTGGAAAAAGTCTAGCGAAAGGAAAACGATGGTTTGTTTTGCCCATGGTGTAACGCCAGAAATTCTTAAGAAGAAGGAAAGTTAGAAGGAGAAGGAGAGTTAGATATTAGCAAGAAATTCTTAAGAAGAAGAAGAAGGAGGAAGAGAGTACGATATTAGCAAGAAATTCTTAAGAAGGAGGGTTAGAAGGAGGAAAAGAGTTAGATATTAGCAAGAAATTCTTAAGAAGAAGAAGAAGGAGGAGGAGAGTAAGATATTAGCAAGAAATTCTTAAGAAGAAGAAGAGTTAGAAGGAGGAGGAGAGTTAGATATTACAGAATGATCATTATTTTCTGCGTAAGTAGACGTTGGTATTAGCTGGTATATGTCAGTTATTGAATTTTAAAAGACTAGGTGATTTTACTTCTGTGTAATAATAATAATAATAATAATAATAATAATAATAATAATAATAATAATAATAATAATAATAATAATAATAATAATAAAATGATGATAATAATAATAACAATAACAACAACAATAATAATAATAATAATAATAATAATAATAATAATAACAATAATAATAATAACAATAAAATGATGATAATAATAATAACAATAACAACAATAATAATAATAATAATAACAACAACAACCAAGGAAAACAAGGAAAGTATTAAATAATAATAACAGTGATTTTATGAGAAAAAAATCAGATTATAAATAGTAACCAAATCTAATCATACATACGAGAGAGAGAGAGAGAGAGAGAGAGAGAGAGAGAGAGAGAGATCTAATAATTTGCAATGAGTTCCTGTTTCCTATTACTGAGGACATTAAGCAATGCTGAGCGCGTACCTCGGATCTAGGCTGACATTGTCTCTAGCAAGGATATTCAGCTAAACGAAACAGTTACTCTTCTTCTATAAGCTCATAATGATAAAGTCACGCCAGACGTAGATTTACGTCACTGCTAGTCGCTAATAACTACTTTAATTATTTTTGTTTTTCTTTGATTTATTTTTCTGTGTGAACTAAGGAATCCATTAGGATTTTCGTCTTTTATAGCGTGTTAATGTTGGCATGCATTATTCCAACATGCAAGTGCATTAATACATTTTAAAGCAAGACAAAGATGGCTAAATTTGTTATAATCTTTAACGAACGAGCTTTTTCTTTAGGAATTGGTTTAAAAAGAATTATTGTCAAGGAAGAAATGCATTTCCCTGTCCATGGAAGAGTTTATGAAGATCTGATTGCTAAAAGTAATCACCGGGTCCCTTATATAGCAAAGAGCAAATGTCCAGATATATATATATATATATATATATACACACACACACACACATATATATATATATATATATATTCGCTTCGCGCCCAGCGCTTTTGCCAGACTTATAATTACTAGGGGAGAGAGAGAGTAGTCATACTCTGGTGAGTTGGGTTGTAGTTAAAAAAAGGGGAGGTGGTGGGAAGAGTTGAATTTGTGTGTGTGTGTGTGTTCATATCTATCTAAATATTTAGCCGTAATTTTTGACGGGTCGCATACACTAGCTCACTTTTAGAAACAACAACAGCAACGAGAATAACAACAACAATAATGCTAATATTAACAGAGATCTTCCAATCACCATAAGCACAGACTACTCTAGAGGTCGAACAGTACAAGGACCATAAATTAAGAAAGAATTTAGGTTTATATAGCCTGGTGTTGGGGCCTGTGAGGCCATTTAATGGCAAGAAAGGATATTTGCAATCATTGACTGTCCAGTTCTGTTCTGGCGGGAAGATGGGACGAATTACAGCGACAGGATGGAAGCAATTGAATGATATAGCTTGGGATTAAATCTCCTTCTAGGGATTTTGAGTTTTATTATTATTATTATTATTATTATTATTATTATTATTATTATTGCTGCTACTATTATCATTATTATTATTATTATTATTATTATTATTATTATTATGATATTAACAATAATTCTTATCATTATTATCATTATCAATATTATTATTATTATTATTATTATTATTATAATAATAATAATAATAATAATAATAATAATAATAATAATTATTATTATTATTATTATTATTATAATGATAATAGTAATAATAATAATAATAATAATAATAATAATAATAATAATAATAATCATTATTATTAGTATAATAATAATAATAATAATAATAATAATTATAATTATTACTATCATTATTAATATTATTATAATAATTCTTATTCTTATTATTATTATTGATATATCCTCTGTTATTGCTCCTGTTATCACAAATGTTTTTACTAATTGAATTAAATTTCTATTCATACCATTATCATTATGAGCATCACTTTACAAATATCATCATGAACATTATTAACATCATCTTATAAATATTATTATCAGTATAATTTTCATCATTACTATATTCATACTATTGCAGTTTTATTACATTCCGGAACTTCTATTACCATATAAAAAGGAAGAATTATTTCATGGTTACTTAAAAACATGGTTTTCCATTATGATTTTTTTCGCTGGAAATGAAAGTGAATTTCGTTATAAGTTTAATCAGAGATTAATATTGTACATTAAGCTTTTCAGAAAAGTTAGTGTCCTACGTGTATGTGTCAAAGCAAATGGTGTAATAAGTCTTCATGCGCCATTTACAATAATATATATATTTTTTTTTTTTGCATTTAGAGTTTGCGGGCAAAATACTATTGTCTACACAGCATCTGGGGTTTAATATATATATATATATATATATACATATATATATGTGTGTGTGTGTATACATATTGTATGTATATATATATATATATATATAGTATATGTGTAGGTGTCTATGTGGCTGAGTTTGTCTGTATAAGCATGCATATGTGATATACCATATGTAGAGTATTGATGAAACATACATAATTATTTACCCTCTGTATGGCATACAATATGAAAATTAACTCCACCTTTATTATAAGTCTAGATTCTCTTTATACACTAAATGATGGCGATGAACTTATTTTTATTTAAACTCACTATCCAAACCAGAACGAGTTGGTTTTTCTGTTTCTACCTTCGTAACTGTGTGGGGTATATTGTAACTCCATATTACGAAGCAAAAGACATCAAGGCTCTTATTGTTCTCAAATGGAGGAATGCACGAGAGAGAGAGAGAGAGAGAGAGAGAGAGAGAGAGAGAGAGAGATGGGGTATGTGAAGAATGAGAAAGTGAAAATACAGTGACCGGACAGTTTGATACTGGACATTTTGATACCGGACATTTTGGGGTATTTTCCCTGTTGAAGCCCCTGTGCTTATAGCATCCTGCTTTTCCAACTAGGGTTGTAGCTTATTAAGTAATAATAATAATAATAATAATAATAATAATAATAATAATAATAATAATAATAATAATAATAATAATAATAATAATACATATTCTCTTGAGATATAATACCAATTATTTGAATAAAATTTATTCAGTGAATCCATAAATACTGTTTCTACATTACCTCTATGTATATATCGTACTGGAAGTTGAGGACGCATAAAAATGTAGCAAAAATTAAAAAAAAAAAAAAAAATCGCATAAGAAACTTCGCGTACATAGGCTAATTTGCGTACCATTGGCACTGGACAAACGGTTAGGCATTAATTCTAAAACATAAATTACCTACGGACACTGATAACATTGGACTGTTCTATAAGAGAATTAAAAAAAAAAAAAAAAAAAAAAAATTCAGTTGAGTTGTGTGACCTAAACCCAATGCCTCGTGCAACGACGACATTAACCATCCAAACAAAGAATGAATGAATATTTAGTTAATCATACGTGCAATGATATAATCCGAGATTTATTATACTTTGTGAACGGAGAAAGAATTCATTTCTAAGATTATACATTAGCTAGGACGAGAGATTTACACGGGGCGTTTTCGAACACGAATTTCGGATTATATCCGATGTCAGGAATGTGATTATGCTGAAGTATAAGGGCATTATTTTTCTTCTACTGATTATGTCTATTATATTTATCCTTACGGTTATTTCGTCGATTTTTTATGAGTTGATGATGGTTATTGACTTGACTAGTGGTACATCAAGACATTTGTTAAAAAAAAAGAATACTTGAAAATGAAAAAGTATTATTTAGGATACTCATCTCTAAATTTGAGGCTAACTGTCGTAGTACCCGAGTAAGTTTAAAAACCTCTTAATGGCATTGGAAGACGTTCCTTAAACCATTAACACCTGCAGGAAGAAAACATATTGGGTAAAGATAAAATATATTACAAAACAGGTTATAAAAGTTATTCATATCTCTAGTATCATTTGTTTATTTTTATACAAAATATATTTTGTAAGGCAATTGAAAATGCTTCGGTTACTCAGAAAGATGGAAATGTCAGATCGATAAAAGATGAAAATGATATCAGCAATTCTTTAACAACAATGAGTTCGCATTTTATATCAGAATAGCGATAAAATTGTTTTTCTAATTCCACTTAACAACAAATTGTTAAAAGATATCAGCAATTCTTTAACAACAATGAGTTCGCATTTTATATCAGAATATCGATAAAATTGTTTTTCTAATTCACTGAACAACAAATTGTTAAGTAATATCAGCAATTCTTTAACAACAATGAGTTCGCATTTTATATCAGAATATCGATAAAATTATTTTTCTAATTCACTGAAAAACAAATTGTTAAATAATATCAGCAATTCTTTAACAACACTGAGTTCGCATTTTATATCAGAATATCGATAAAATAGTTTTTCTGATTCCACTGAACAACAAATTGTTAAATTGATATAAAACTAACATAAAGTTGAACACTTCAGCGGCGGCAGACGTCAGCATAGAAACAAAGTTGATTCATCTATGCTGATCAAGTCCTTTTAAATGTGGTCGAAAAATTACGATGGAAAATTGGAAGGTGAGGAGAGAGAGAGAGAGAGAGAGAGAGAGAGAGAGAGAGAGAGAATCCGCGATGTCGCCATAAAGGAGCTTTTGAAGAGGGTTCAGATAATTTGGCTTAGCGGCCAGTCTTATGAAAGGGAGGCCGTGAAAGTGTAATGACACTTGTATTCTGTTCTTGATTGCAGATAAGAAATTTTGTGTGTGTGTGAGAGAGAGAGAGAGAGAGAGAGAGAGAGAGAGAGTGTGTGTGTGTTCTATTCTGTTTATGAGGGAAGATAAGACATATTTGCAGAGAGAAAACACTTCTAATCTCTTATTGACAGCAGATAAGACTCTTTGGAGAGAGAGAGAGAGAGAGAGAGAGAGAGGGGAGAGAGAGAGAGAGAGAGAGAGAGGCAGTTTTATTCTGTCTATGCTAGCAGATAAGAAATATTTACTGAGATAAAGAGAGAGAGAGAGAGAGAGAGAGAGAGAGAGAGAGAGAGTAAACACTTCTTATCTCTTCTTGATATATATAAGACTTTTTGGAGAGAGAGAGAGAGAGAGAGAGAGAGAGAGAGAGAGTAAACACTTCTTATCTCTTCTTGATATATATAAGACTTTTTGGAGAGAGAGAGAGAGAGAGAGAGAGAGAGAGAGAGAGAGGCAGTTTTATTCTGTCTATGCTAGCAGATAAGAAATATTTACTGAGAGAGAGAGAGAGAGAGAGAGAGAGAGTAAACACTTCTTATCTCTTCTTGATATATATAAGACTTTTTGGAGAGAGAGAGAGAGAGAGAGAGAGAGAGAGAGAGTAAACACTTCTTATCTCTTCTTGATATATATAAGACTTTTTGGAGAGAGAGAGAGAGAGAGAGAGAGAGAGAGAGAGAGGCAGTTTTATTCTGTCTATGTTAGCAGATAAGAAATATTTACTGAGAGAGAGAGAGAGAGAGAGAGAGAGAGAGAGAGAGAGGCAGTTTTATTCTGTCTATGCTAGCAGATAAGAAATATTTACTGAGAGAGAGAAAGAGAGAAAGAGAGAGAGAGAGAGAGAGAGAGAGAGAGAGAGAGAGTAAACACTTCTTATCTCTTCTTGATATATATAAGACTTTTTGAGAGAGAGAGAGAGAGAGAGAGAGAGAGAGAGATAGAGGCAGTTTTATTCTGTCTATGCTAGCAGATAAGAAATATTTACTGAGAGAGAGAGAGAGAGAGAGAGAGAGAGAGAGGCAGTTTTATTCTATGCTTGCAGATAAGAAATATTTACTGAGAGAGAGAGAGAGAGAGAGAGAGAGAGAGAGTAAACACTTCTTATCTCTTCTTGATATATATAAGACTTTTTGAGAGAGAGAGAGAGAGAGAGAGAGAGAGAGAGGCAGTTTTATTCTGTCTATGCTAGCAGATAAGAAATATTTACTGAGAGAGAGAGAGAGAGAGAGAGAGAGAGAGAGAGTAAACACTTCTTATCTCTTCTTGATATATATAAGACTTTTTGGAGAGAGAGAGAGAGAGAGAGAGAGAGAGAGAGAGAGAGAGAGTAAACAATTCTTATCTCTTCTTGATATATATAAGACTTTTTGGAGAGAGAGAGAGAGAGAGAGAGAGAGAGAGAGAGAGATCCCTTCTGGTATATACATCACTGAATATATGTGCCACTCCTACATCGAGTCTTTCTTTGGCAATTATATTTTTTTTTCTTTTTAGCTTCTCTGCTGGGTAAAGGGAGGAGAGGAGATGGGAAGTTCCTAAATATATCTATGTAAGATGTTAGGAAAAGGTGGTCTTATGCCAGCACCGATTCTTGATACTATGCATGAGGTTTAAAACAATGAATTATCCTAATTTTATTAGTTTCATGGTTTGGATAAAAGAGGAAGGGTAGTTAATAATAATAATAATAATAATAATAATAATAATAATAATAATAATAATAATAATAATAATAATAATAATAGGGAAGTGGGGAATATGGGAAAAGGAAGAGTACCCCTGGATACAATCCAGTTTATAGCTCAAAGGCAGGTACTCGGGATGGGAAAGATTAAGGAAATAGGGAGAAAGAGAAGTACAGGAGAAGAATGAAAGAGAGGGCCAGACCCTCTTGCGATATTAGGGCATTGGTATTAAAGGGTAGTGATACCCCATAAAATCGAGCCCGTGGGAGGGAGGGGAGGAGCCGACACGGAACCAATTTCCTGAAAAGTGATTATATCTTTTTTTTATTGACTCAATTACTGAGTTAGTTTCCTGGTGACTAATTGACTTTTATAGAACGCTACCGTGTTGGATTGAGACCGGGGGATTAGCTACCTTATGCTGAGAAAACGGGAATTAATCCATTCTGAAAGTTGCACCTTTAAAGAGATAAATATACACATACAGAGAGAGAGAGAGAGAGACACACACACACAAATATATATATATATATATATATATATCCATCCTAATTCTCTTATGAAGATATGAGTTGTACGTCAAGGTAAATGAACTCTGTAATCATGAGAATTCCACAAAACCTAACTATTCATCATGTTGTTGTAGCAAGATTGCATTTTGATATCGAGGGGTAGTTAGTTACCTTTGTGCGCTCAAGTAGACAAGGCGCTCACCTGAGAGTGTCAATTGTATAGTGCACTTACGAACCTTTTCTAATATAGTGAAAAAAACCCATGTTGCGATGTCTCATTATCCGTGGACAAGGGACACACACACACACACACACATATATATATATATATATATATGTATGTATGTATATATATAAGTGTATATATATATATATATATACACACACATATATATACATATAAGTATATATATATAAATATATATATATATATATATATAGCTTTAATTTAATCAGTGAGAATAAGAGAACATAACCACGTAGTGGCAACAAATAAAGAGGAAGGACGAGAGCCTCACCAGATCACTACACAACATCTGTGAAATCGATTTGAAGAGACTTTTTTTCTATCAACTTGAAACGATGATAACGGATATTCACTTAAAACTAGGTCGCAAAATAAATTAAGTTTTATTATATTTTAAAGGGAGTTATGAAATGTCATGGTGAGAAACACCTTTATTTCAACTGGTAAGAAACAATATACAACTGCACAGCATGATTCGCTTCACTGCTTACGAAGAATGCAATGAAGTTTTGAACACTAGCAAGTCATCGGCGTAGGAAAAAATCGATCAGCAACAAGGCAAAAAAGGTTACACGAACCAATAACGGCAGTTAACGAAGTTAAATGGAATACTGGTCTACGTGACGCTGTTTTATTTTCTTTCACAGTAACTTCTCGATGAGGATTTTTATTCATTATTCACAGGCGTTGGTGTACGCGTGTGTGGGCGTTCGAGGACAGCCCTAAGACGTAATAGGATACTCATATCTACGCTTACATCAAGAAATTCATTCATTTCTGAATAGCGATCCGCATCTATTTCGCGGAAGAGCTCAGTCGCATTCCGACTGGTGTGGTCGTTTCCGGCTCGGGGTCATCATGAATGGCGGATGCTGTCGATTGTATGATGGGTTTATTGTTGCGGGGGAAAAATGTCTTCAGGAAGATTCAAGAGCGTGTGGAAGGAGTTTTGAGAATTTTTAAGTTAATAAAAGAGACTTTTCCTATTCGTTGATTTATTCTTTTTAATACTGGGTAGGATGAGAGAGAGAGAGAGAGAGAGAGAGAGAGAGATTTTGATTTTATATACATAGGCACACACACACAAATATATATATATATATATATATATCATCACCCGTAGCTAGTTTATTGCAAGACAAAGGCCACAGACATCTCCTTCCACTCGCATATACATACATACATACATACATACATATATATATATATATATATATCATCATCATCACCCGTAGCTAGTCTATTGCAAGGCAAAGGCCTCAGACATCTCCTTCCACTCACGTCTGTTTATGATCTTTATATAGCATCACATAGTTTTTTTCACTTTATTACATAAAGGTTTGTGAATACACTTTACACAGCCCGATACTGTCAGACGAGTACCTTGTTCTAATGATCGCTCGAGTGGCACTGCTTACCCCTCGGCAAGTAAGGTGCACTGTTGCTGTGTCAATATGCTGAACTGTTAGGTTATGTGGAAATTACTATGATGGAAATATACTGTCACCAATAGGCTTATCACAGGTCATAAATCAGACTTCACAAACGTGACCTTTTTTTTTTTTTTTTTGCAAAGGCAAAGGCAAATTTTATTCTATCGACCCCTTCCGGAGTATGAAAATTACAAAATTACACAAATATATATATTTTACACAAAAC
>NC_090757.1:24316769-24321769 GCF_036898095.1 Palaemon carinicauda
AAGTGTTGTTGATGGACACCATACTGAGTATAGGAATGTGATATCTGGTGTTCCCCAGGATAGTGTTCTTGTCCAATTACTTTTCATACTATATACACATGACATGTGGTTTGGCCTAGAAAACAAGCTTGTTGCATATGCAGATGATGCTACTATCTTTGCATCAGTTTCATATCCTGGATGTAGATCTGGGGTCGCTGAATCCCTTAATAGAGATCTAGCTAAAATTAGTGAATAGTGCAAATTATGGGGCATGAAGTTGAATCCTAATAAAACTCAGTGGCTCCTCAACATCCGGATCTCAGCATTGATAATGTTTCTTTAACTTTGTATGACTATTTTAAAATTTTAGGTGTGATTCTCGACAGCAAATTTACTTTTGAGAAACAAATTGGGTCTGTGTCTTCTTCAATTGCGCAAAAAAATTGGCTTATTGGGAAAGTCTTATAAGCTTTTCGGTGATCAATCTATTCTGCAGAAGTGTTTTAATTCTTTCATTATACCTTGTTTCGAGTACTGTTCTTCTGTCTGCTCTTCAGCTACTGATTCTCATCTTAATTTGTTGAATAGGAACTTACGGTCTATTAAATCTCTTATTCCTGATCTAGATATAAATATCTGTTACTGTCGCACAATTAGTTCATTATGCATGTTGCATAAGGTTTTTTATAATTCTGACCATCCTTTACATTCAGATCTTCCCAGACAGTTCCATCCTGTTCGTAAAACTAGGCATACAGTTAATTCTAATACTCAGGCCTTCTATGTAAGGCTCACTACTGCACAGTATTCTAGAAGTTTTATTCCAGCTGTGACCAAGTTGTGGAATGATCTTCCCAATCGGGTAGTTGAATCAGTACAACTTCAAAAGTTCAAACTTGCAGCAAATATTTTCATGTTGAACAAGCTGACATAAATCTTTTTATAGTTTATATATGAAATATGTTTTAATGTTGTTAATGTTTTTAAAATATTTTATTCTAATTGTTCATTACTTCTTAAATCGTTTATTGTTTCTTTTCTTCACTGGGCTATTTTTCCCTTTTGGAGCCCTTTGGCTTATAGCATTTGCTTTACCAACTAGGATTCTAGCTTAGCTAATGATGATGATAATAATAATAATAATAATAATAATAATAATAATAATAATAATCATAATTTCAACAACAACAACAACACTAATAATAATAATAATAATAATAATAATAATAATAATAATAATAATAATAATAATGGGTATGACAGGGTGCACTTCCTTGGAGCGAGATGTGCCAGAAATTCCTGTGTCCGACTTGACACACACACACACACATATATATATATATATATATACTATATATATATATATATATATAGTATATATATATATATATATATAGTATATATATATATATAGTATATATATATATATATATATACATATATATATATATATGTGTGTGTGTGTGTGTGTGTGTGTGTTTCTTAGTCAGCTTTTGAGAACAGAACTGAGCCAGACGTCCAGTCACTTTCAGACCAGAGAAAAACTCTTGAGGTTTATTTAAAGAAAGCCATTACTCTCAAGGGGACTGTGTATCAGAGTCGTTCCCGCAATGGAGTGGAAGGGTATCTTGAGTTCTTTTTTATTGTATCTGTCACTGCACGTCTATATTTTTCATTCGAATCGATTATTCTGTTTGTATAATGTTTTCAAAGTGTAGTTTGAAGTTCAGTTCGTCTGGATGTAGTCGACTGTAAAATCTGACAATTGTATAAGTATTGCAATATTTTTGCCTTCAGTGTGACAGAATTACATATGAATTGTACTGAGATGTAGTCTTGTTGCATATATAGTGTATATTGTATGTATATATATGCATGTATATATATGTATATATACATATATAAATATATATATATATATATATATATGTTTATATATGTATGTTTGTATATGTGTGTACATATACAATATATGTGTGCGTTATGTATGTACTAATATGTGTTCTATGAAAACACACACACACACTATATATATATATATATATATACATATATATGTATATATATATATATATATATCTAAATATCTATAATTTATATGTATTCATTATATATATACATATATATATATATATATATAATATATATATAAATATATATATATATATATATATATATATGTAATTTATATATATAAAACAGGACCAAATACCATTGAAATCAGAAACAAAACTGGTCGTAATTTGCAACGTCAGACGTACTGTTTGCATTGGTGTCACCATTGTCTGCAGTTACCCAAAGGTCACGACCCAGGAAGTTGAGGAATGTGATTGGCAAAAATATCGTAACTGCTCTTAAATTACTTACTGAATGAATCAAGTACTAATACGTTTCGTAATTACCTCAATTACCTTCTGTGAAAGGAATAATTGGAAGGTAAAAAAAAAAAAAAAAAAAAACAGGTTATACTTTTGATGAGCAATTTCTTTAGAACAAGTGGTTAATAAGTTAATGATTAAGGATTGGGTATCAATAAGATAATCTATGGTATAATTCAAAGTAATATTTTTTTCAGTTTCCTTAAGGAAAGGAAGATAAGTGAGGTTAAAGGATCTTTAAGATAAAATAAAACCGTACACGTTGGCATTACGCGTTAAAACAAGGTATCTTATAACAATCGTCGTCATCATTAGGTACGTAAGTCTATAATAAATTCAATATAATATAGAGTATGTTCTAGGGGAATAATGAGTGGATATGAGGGTTTTTCGTAAGCACCCATTGCCTGGCCCTCCTTGTCCCTAGCTTAGGTGGAGAGGGTAATAAAATCATTTTTTTTTTCTATATTTAAATATGGAATTCCTATCCAAAAATTTCGGACTATATTTGACTGTTACCTAAAAGCAAGAGGAAAAAAACCTAAACGGATTATAATTGGGTACATTTAGATTCTCATTATGACCAATTGCCGCTTGCAACAGACCGTCAAAATTCCCTGCAGGTTTCATTGGGTTTGGGCTTTAATAGGGATGTTATGAAACCATGCTTCACTTACACCTTTTATCTGGGCTTAAGTCTTGTATGAAGTTATACTGCTAAGATGCTAAAAGTTATATTAGAAAGGTACCTATTAAAATTAGGCCAAAAGAAACTATGTCAGATAAAGAAATAAGAGTTGCTAAAGGAAATTTCTCTTGTGGGATAGGAAGGAGTTCATTGTACTTGAACTGAAATAGGAAAACCTAGCTTTGAACGATGTTCATGTTTGTGGCTGATAAGAATAACTAACATTTCTTACGTATGACTTCCGTTGTAAATGAATAGTTATAAAGATATTAACAGATGTAGAAATTTTAATTTAAGTTTAATTATATGTATATATATATATATATATATATGTACTGTATATAATGTATATATATATATATATATATATACATATATATAGACACACTAGTTCCATTTTATATTTTGTTATTTAGACAATTGGGATAAAATCTATTATATTTTCTGTAGCTACAAAACTTTTCATATAAAACGACCACAATTTCGAGCAAAGCTGATTTCCAGCATAATATTATGTATCTGATTATGATCAAAATCATACACATATGACAATCATTTCAAATGGACATAGACGCTCAAAGAATAAAGACTTTCCTGTCTAGCCATCCAAAAATAGCAAGTTACCCACTAGAAAAAGATGGAAATGTAATCAAAAGGGTTAATTACCGGAATGCACCCACCGCAATATACCTAGACCGTGGCAACCACCGGCCGAACCTTCCCCGTCTCCTAGGGCCTTACATCCTGTTTGGAAAGGTGTGTGTGGGGGGTGGGGGTGGGGGGGGGGTTAATGGCAAGTCTCCTTATTATGTTATACACTGAATTAACAACAAAGTAAACTAAAAACAACCTGAGAAATATTCCTTGATAACTATGGAGGGATAAATGTAGTTCGTTGGGACAGGTGTAAACTTTCTTACTCCATGTCAAATCTATTTTCTTTATGGGGATGTTGATGCTTATTTTGGTCTGAAATACGATCATATGAAGCTAGTTTCATACTTAACGAAATATGATTTGGTGGTATCTTTTCGGGAGTGAAGCCGGAAACGTAGCAAACCCCCCCCCCCCCCACCCGCCCCTGCACATGGCATGTAAGTAGGTAAGGATTACGGCTCCTATGTTAGGTTAGGTTGCGCACTTTAAGTCACGTGGTGTTCTTGTGTTTGTTTCCCTTTTATAATGCACGGTTTCAGTCACAACCTTTGAAATTTTACACCCACCAAACTGCTATACATACCCCAGAGCAATAATTTCTTTATAATACCAGTAATCTCGGTAACCATACATTTGATACATAAGTCTAGCGTATAGATCATTTTTTTTTAATCAGTTTTGGATATAAATAATATTCCAGCAGTCCAGTCGGGTTCGTTTTCTAACTAAAATAATACCGATTATATAGATACCACCTAGCATTATATAAAAAAATGTCTCTGTTTATCGCGAACTAATCCTAGAAATAATTATGTTGACCTTTCTCAACTAGACCACTAGTAGCCTAGCCTGACTTTCTTGATTTGACAGTACTGCATTTATGATAGCTATCATACACAATGTCTACGCAAGCTTACAAGTAAGGAACATACTCTTCAGACATACCTATAACAAATTGCCTGCATCAGTTGTTTCCTCAAGTAAAGTCGCTTTCCTCACCCCAGTTTCAGTCTTCATGATATAGAAATATGTCTACTTTCTCGCAAATGTTTTTATTTTGACCAGGCTGACATGAGTCTTTTTATAATTTATATATGACATATGTTTTGACGTTGTTAATAGTTTATATAGGACATATCTGTTTTGACGTTGTTACTGTTTTTAGAATGATTTATTGTTAATTTGCTCTCATCATTTTTTATATTTCCTTATTTCCTTTTCTCACTGGGCTATTTTTCCCTATTGGAGCCCTTGGGCTCATAGTATCTTGCTTTTCCAACTAGGGTTGTAGCTTG
>NC_090757.1:24331769-24349269 GCF_036898095.1 Palaemon carinicauda
GGAGTTCATCTCTCTCTCTCTCTCTCTCTCTCTCTCTCTCGATGACCTTCCTAAAGATAAGTGTGTAAGTTCTTATGTGAAAGGAACCTTTTATAGTTGTGCGTATGTATATGTATGTATATATATATATATATATATATAGTATATATATATATTTTATGTATATATATACATATACCCTGTATATATATATATATATATATATGTATATATATATATATATATATGTGTGTGTGTATTCACAAGGATAATCAAAGAATCTTGATAATAAAGACATGAGAGAGAGAGAGAGAGAGAGAGAGAGAGAGAGAGGTGGTCATTGGTTATTATCTTGAAGTACATCATCCTCATCTGCCATCTGTCACAAGTGGTAAGTGAATTTAAAATCATCAGTGAATTATTATAGGAGTAATGAAGTTCAGGTGGACTCTACTCTACATCCTCGCTTATGAATCTGAGGTCATTTCAGCTCCATTTCCTTTTCTATTTGTACAGCTTCTTGTTTAAGATCTCTCTCTCTCTCTCTCTCTCTCTCTCTCTCTCTCTCTCTCTCTCTCTCTCTCTCTCTCTCTCTCTTGTACATAAGTGTGTTTTTTCATAGATAATAATTTTCTTTTCTTCTGGGTCTGATGATATGTAAATATAATAAATAAAGTAATGAATATATATATATATATATATATATATATATATATATATATATATATATATATATATATATATGTGTGTGTGTGTGTGTGTGTGTGTGTGTATCACCTTCATTATCATCATCATCATCCGTCATTACAAGACCACTGTAGAACAAAGGCCTCAGACATGTCCCACCAATTGCGTCTATTTATGGCCTTTCTGTGCCAGTCCACACTCGTAAACTTTCTTAGTTCGTCAATCTATCGTCTTCACTTACTTCCCTTGTTTCTTTTACAATATTTAGGGACCCATTCTGTTGTTCTTAATGTCCATCTATTGTCTGTCGTTTTTCTTATATTTCCTGCCCACGTCCATTTATTTTTCTTACTTGTTCTTGGAATGTCCTCTACTTTAGTTTGCCCTTATATCTACGTTGCTATTTTTATGTCTCTTGTTTTTAGCATCATAATTTTTTTTTTCCATAGCTCTTTGATTTGTAACTAGCTCATGTTCTATGGCTTTAGTAAGGCTCCAAGATTCTGATGCATAAGTTAATACTGGTTGGACCATCTCATTAAATCCTTTTCTTTTTAGAGAAAGTGGCATTTTACCTTCATTATATATATGTATATAAATGTGTTTGTGCGTGCGTATGTGTGCACTCGTCATCATCATTATTACTACCTTCCTCACTATCACTATTAATTATTTATTTGTTTTGCCTACAGTGACTCAGCCCACAGACTCCAACAGTCCAGGAGAAACCCCCATAGCCAACACAGCCGTCTCTGCCAGGTTTATATCAGAGGCCCTGACAATCGACAAAGGCCAGACGGCCAAACTGGTATCCTGGACCACCAAAGACTTCACTTCCAAAGGCGACAACTACGTCAGCGTCATCACCAGCGTCATCGTCCAGTACGCCCAGGGCTCAGAGGCCCCGAAGGAAGAGACGTACGTCGTGAAGATCAAGCAGGCGACCGAGAATGGGTCCGTCAGCCATTTCGACAACATGGTCTTCAACAAAGAGGGCAAGTTTCTCTCCGAACTCTTGCCGCTTCTCAATTCGGAACTGGAAAGTATCGGGCACGAGTGTTTGAAGATGCCTCGTTTCCTCCATCCCAGGTGGCTGGAAAACCAGAACCAGCTCTTTCTGAATGACCTAAGAGCTCTCAAATTCCAGCTTTACGACCGCAAGATGGGTCTGGACTTACCACACACCAGACTCGTTTTGTCTGAACTTGCCAGATTGCATGCCATTTCGCACGTCCTACAGAACAAGAGGCCTAAGAGAAGTCTAAGCCAGGATTTCAAGTTCCTTCTTTGGGAGTGGTTCACTTACTCAAAGAAGTTGAAGTCCTCTTTTGAGGTCCTCGTGTCCGGGGGACTCATCACTGCTTCGCTGATGGCGAAGGAAGTCGGGAGAGATAAGGTGTCGGAATGGTTCAAGGAGAAATCTTCGACAGGAGTAGCCATGTTGGCCGAACAACTAGTTTGTGATTCGTCTAAGTTTAAAGTAATTGGTCACGGGGATTGCTGGATTAATAATCTGCTGTTCAAGTGAGTTTGTAAAACACCAGAGCTATAGGGAGAATTCATTTTGGATTCTACGTTAAAAAAATTAGTTAATTTAGATTTTTTGTGGGATTTTTTTCCTTCAGATTCTGCATGCTTTAGTCATAATACGTAAATTAGAATATTTTTCATTTGTATAGTGTAAGAACATTACGATGAATTGAGCGATTTATAGAGAAATATCAAAGAATGATTAACAATATCCAGTCAAACCCGTATTTTTAGTCGTCAATATTCAAGAACGTCATTATTATTTACATGATTAAATACAAATTAGTCTTAATTATGTCAACATGCTCTTACTTATCCCCTCCCCCTCCCTCTCTTATTGACAGATACGACGACAGAGGCCTACCAACAGACATCGTCCTCCTGGACCTTCAGTTTTGCCGGCAGTCTTCGCTGGCCACAGACCTCAGCTATTTCTTCTTCACAAGCCTCGAGAAAACGGACAGAAACGAGCGACTCGAAGAACTACTAACGACTTACTACGACTCCTTCAAGACAGTCGTAGAGGCTGCACTACTGCCCATGCCTTTTACTGCGGAGGAACTCTTAGAGGAATACCGTCGAAAGATCCTCTTCGGGTTAATCATGAGTTCCCTGCTCCTGCCGAACATCCTCTGCGACCCCGAGGAAGTGCAGCACTTCGACGCGGGAGTGGACGGGTGCGCCGGGGGCTACATCGAGCGGAAGAGGTTGAGGAGCCTCAAAATGCTGCAAAATAACAGCGTCTTCAGGAGAAGAATGATCGACCTGTTCGACGACGTCGAGCCAATGACAGATCTGACTTAGTTTGTAAATAGAAAGAGCGAATGAAGCTCAAATAACCGCTGACTCATTGTATATTCAATAGTCCATTTCTTTTAGCGAGTCATATTTGCACCGACTCGCAAGGCTGCCCCTTTTAGCTCGGAAAAGTTTCCTGATCGCTGATTGGTTGGACAAGATAATTCTAACCAATCAGCGACCAGGAAACTTTTCCGAGCTAAAAGGGCACCGTTGCGAGTCGGTGCAAATATGACTCTAAAAAAGAAATGGACTATAGTGCCATCAAGCATCCGAAGAAGTGTGTTTATTTTTCTTCTTGAGGTTGATAGATACAGACATGTCCCTCTCGACTCTTGTCACTTGGCGGATCCTAAGACTAAGAGGCACTCGAGGGGCACCTAGTCAGTTTCATGACACAAATACCCTCGAGTCTTTCCTCATGGCAACTACGTCTCTTATCTACTTTTTTTTTTTTCTTTTAGTGTGTGTGCGTATGGTTGTGTGTATTAAGTCGAGAATAAACTAGTCATGAATATTCTAGCGTTATCATGTTGTTATTCATATATGCTGATTCTATTTCATTTATATTTCTTATACGTACACAGTACACCAATTAAGCATTGCACCATATTTGTAGATGAAACTCATTTACATACGTGTCCTTATTTATGAGTGCACACACACACACACACACACACACACACACACACACACATATATATATATATATATATATATATATATATATATATATATATATATATATATATATATATATATAATGTATATATATGTATATATATATATATATATATATATATATATATATATATATATATATATATATATATATATCATATACAATATATATGGAGCAAATAAGTACAATGTTGCATTTTCTTATTATGATGAGAAACTTTTAAATGGTAAAAAAACGAGTATAAAAATACTGTATGTATGTTTTTGTAAATTACACAACACGCTTTCCACAGATAATAGACAAAAGCTATAAAGTCTGCTGGGAAAATAAAAAAAAAATATCTTTATACTCGTCTCTTATCATATCGTAACCTCGGCATACGTAAATATATTCTTCAAATTAAATGAGTAGAGAAAATCTATTTATGTTATTGCATAACAATATATCACTCTATGTCTACAGCATGTCCTCAAAATATTTCTGATAAACAGTTAATCGTTAGTGTTATATTGGGTTTAATTACATATAATAAACAACTTAACTAAAGAACCAAAAGCCAATTGGAAAATATCAATAAATACAAATATGAAGGTTTTAATTCAATATGATTACTGCAGATTATACTTTTAAGAAGTCTGGAGATTTTATGTTTTCCCTCATGTTAGAGTGTTGACCAGAATGTTCTAAGCAAGGTCTATAGACCTTGGTTCTAAGGGCTCGGCCAGACCAAGCGCGGCTAGCGGCGAGGTTAGCGGCAAGAGGTTATGGCAGCAAATTGAAACCTTAGGTATCTTATGTAGGTGGCCAGATAGGAGGCGCGAGCTGGAAAGCGGCGAGGTTAGCGGCAAGAGGTTATGGCGCACAAAACTTCTTGCCGCTAACCTCGCCGCTAGCCGCGCTTGGTCTGGCCGGGCCCTAAGAGCGGGCGAACAGAATTGAAAAGTAACGTGTGATCATAATGATTCAACCAAAACTCATTTTCATGGACTTGCCTCCTAGGATTGATTTTATTATTTCACTTCAATTAGAGGCATTTAATTCATATTACTTTATTTATCCACCAGGAGACAAGTAGAGGCTAAACTAGATTTACAACTGGTCTTTGAAAAGTAGATTTTCACATCCGAGAAAGAAACACCACTAAAATATCTGATATGAAAAGCTGATATATACTGTCCATGATCGTAACAACGTGAAAAGATTTCAGTATAATCTTTTCTTCAAATATAATTAAAATAGAATATCGTGATTTCTCTACCGATACTCAATGAAATAAAATATATAAAAAAGGAACAGTCAATATTATTTTCTTCTATCGTCAATGAAATAAAAGATATCCAAAGGAATAATCATATACTGTAATATTTTCAGACTACCATCCAGTTCTGTGGTTCCGTACTTAGAGATATTCATTTTATCATTATTATTATTAATTGCCCATCTACAACCCTAGTTGGAAAAGCAGGATGCTATAAGCCCAGGGCCCCAACCGGGAAAATAGCCCAGTGAGGAAAGGAAACAAGGAAAAATAAAATATTTTAAGAACAGTAACAACATTAAAATGAATATTTCTTATATAAACTTTAAATAATTTAACAAAACAAGAGGAAAGGAAATTAGATAGAATAGTGTGCCCGAATGTACCCTCAAGCAAGAGAACTCTAACCCAAGACAGCGGAAGACCATGGTACAGAGGCTATGGTACTACCCAAGACAAGAGAACAATGGTTTAATTTTGGAGTGTCCTTCTCCTAGAAGAGCTGCTTACCATAGCTGAAGAGTCTCTTCTACCCTTACCAAGAGGAAAGTAGCCACTGACCAATTACAGTGCAGTAGTTAACCCCTTTGGTGAAGAAGAATTGTTTGGTAATCTCAGTGTTGTCAAGTGTATGAGGACAGATGAGAATCTGTAAAGAATAGGCCAGACTATTCGGTGTATGAGTAGGCAAAGGAAAAGAACCGTAACCAGAGAGAAGGATCCACTTCAGTACTCTCTGGCCAGCAAAGGACCCCATAACTCTCTAGCGGTACTATCTTAACACTATTTATTACTATTTGAGTCAAAAGTAAGAGTGAGGAAAAGAAGTGATTGATCAAGATATAACACTTCACCTCTAAAAGGAGAGGATCCATTTATTCAACCCTCGACTCAAAAGTGGCTGAAGATATTATGAGAAGTGGATCCCATCATCCATGACGCGGACAAAAGACGAAAAAGGAGTTGGATAATTTGATATATATTTTTTTTCATTTTCCTCTTACGTTTCACTGTATTAATATTGCTTAAATAATCATCATTATGTATTTATTTAGTTTTTTATTTCTTCTTAATGCTGTTGGCTATATAAAATTGAGAAAGTTAAAAAAAAACTATAATTGAAGGTTGTCTTAAGTCGAGCTAAAAAAAAAAAAAATATTAAATTGCTTCCTCTAGGTTTTTGATTAACAAGTTACGGAATGGATATTTATGTTTACTATTCCTTTAGGAAGTAGGTTGGCCTGGGCACCAACCGCCGGTTGAGATACTACCGCTAGAGGGTCCTTTGACTGGCCAGACAGTACTACATAGGACCCTTCTCTCTAGTTACGGTTCTTTCCCTTTGCCTACACAGACACCGAATAGTCTGGCCTATTCTTTACAGATTCTCCTCTGTCCTCATACACCGGACAACACTGAGATTGCCAAACAATTCTTCTTCACCCAAGGGGTTAATTACTGCACTGTAATTGTTCAGTGGCTACTTTCCTCTTGGTAAGGGTAGAAGAGACTCTTAAGCTATGGTAAGCAGCTCTTCTAGGAGAAGGACACTCCAAAATCAAAACATTGTTCTCTATTCTTGGGTAGTGCCATAGCCTCTGTACCATGGTCTTCCACTGTCTTGGGTTAGAGTTCTCTTGCTTGAGGGTACACTCGGGCACATTTTTATCTAGTTTCTCTTCCTCTCGTTTTGTTAAAGTTCTTATAGTTTTATAGGAAATATTTGTTTAATGTTGTTTCCATACTTAAAATATTTTATTTTTCTTTATTCCCTTTCCTCACTGGGCCATTTTCCCTATTGGGGCCCCTGGGCTTATAGCATTCTGCTTTTCCAACTAGGGTTGCAGCTTAGCATTTAATAATAATAATAATAATAATAATAATAATAATAATAATAATAATAATAATAATAATAATAGATAATGTATACAGTAACTCCACCGTTCGTAAATATAGAGAAATATGGTTTTCCAGATGTATTTTGGTTTAAATTTACTGTATTTGAGTCTGAAATCAGTCAGAATCATTGTGGACATTTTACCAATAATACAAAACCTAAAAATTTCATTTAAAAACGTTTTCAATGTCACCCGAAAATACAAGACCATAAGCCCGAAAAAAAAAAAAAAAAATATATATATATATATATATATATATATATATATATATATATATATATATATATATATATATATATATATATATGTGTGTGTGTGTGTGTGTGTGTGTGTGTATATATTTATCACAAAGGAAAAAAAGATCCAGGTATACATTGTAGTACCCTCCCTGCCTGACAATCTGTTATACGAGAGTTTGAGTTCCGTTACGAGCTCGCTAGATTTTAGTAGTGTCTGCAACCTCACTATCCTTATGAGCAAGGGCTTGTGGGTTTGGGAAAGCCTATAGGTCTACTTGTTGACTCTTCAGCAGCCATTGCCCAGGCTTCCGTGGTCCATACTTAATGGAGAGGGTTTGGGAACTGATCAGGACTATATAACTGAAGATATCAAGGGTTCTAAGAAGAAAAACTGGAGACTTTCTTTATTTCTAAATGCTTCGATAATGTGGATTTCACAATTAACACGGAATATACTAATACTCTAAATACCCAAGAATGTAGGCTTATACGACAAACAGAACTTGTGATTGGACAGGGAGATCAGCCCTTACGGTAAAATAAGTAAAGTATTTGGAGAATTTCTAGGGCAGTATGCTTTATTGCCTCTGCCATTCACGAGAGGCCTAAAAATAGAAAGCATGGTTCGCCACGTAACCTAACCTAGGGCGGCTTGTCCTTCCCTACCGAAACGGTCTTACACCCCCTTGCGAACCGTTCCCCAACCCCCTCACAATAGGACACCATGTTTAAAGGTAACTCATAAATGACAGGGGCAAGGAAACGTGCCAATTTCCCAGTCTAGCAGGCAATGCCCTAAAGACTGACCATATAAACATATAATCAGCGCCTAAGGCCCCTCTCCACTCAAGTAAGGGCCACGCAATAACCGCTGATGACTCAGCAGGTAGACCTATGGGCTCTCTAACCCCCAATACTTAGCTCACAACGATTTTAAGTTTGCAGACTCTACAAAAAACTATAGAGCTTGAGCAGATTTCGAAGCCCAGTCCAGCAGATCACCTGGCAGGGACATATCCATTAGGATACCACTTAAAACTGTGTCTTACCGTATTGTTAGTGTGTGAATCCGTATTCCGTCAAGTGATCTGTTGTCGTAGAAGTGGTTAATATAGAGAACTATTTTCTATGAGGAAAGTTCCTTTGGCATCAGAAATAGTAGAATAACAGTGTTATTTCATTTCTTTGAAATACCAAAGTCCTAATGGCACCTCCGAACTGATGTTTTTCCATCAGTATACTGTAACTACTACAGTTCGGGCCCTTGACACAATGGGGATGTACTTTTGGTTACACAACTTATCTGTAGCTTCTTTGCATTAAAGATTAAGGGGAATGACCCTATAATAGGAATATTTGAAACTTGGGCATAAAACATCTTACAAAAACAAGGGCATCGAAAGAACTGATAGACGCTTAAGAAAAACTGGACGAGTGGACGATCACGTTCCGGTTCAGGTGTTGTGCCGAGGGATTTGCCTTTTCATCGGCACCTCCTTAATTTTTCTTTTTATTCACGATCCTTGGTTTCATTTTCCCTTTTTTCCACATCTTATATATATATATATATATATATATATATATATATATATATATATATATATATATATATATATATATATATATATATATATACATATATATATATATATATATATATATATATATATATATATATATATATATATATATATATATATATATATATACATATATATATATATATATATATATATATATATACATATATATATATATATATATATATATATATATATATATATATATATATATATATATATATATATATATATATATATATATATATATATATATATATATATATATATACACTTTTTCATTGGCGTACACGATAATATACTGATAATCTGTGCTGCTTCTCTACTTCATGTCTAGCACATTTTTGTATCCTTATCCTATGATTTTTAAAATGACAATGTTATTTGTAACACTTAAATTCTAATCTTCGCACAGTTTGTATTTTGATGTTTTCCTTCCATATTCCATTATTTAGTCATTCTTAGTTTTTTTAGCTTTTCGTGTAAAAGGTGAATAGAAGTTTACAACTCTTGATTTGAGATGTCTTTCCTCCATTTAGAAATGATTCTTAATTTCTAGTTTTATCTTTTATTAATTTCTTTCTTTTTACTTTTATTTTTATTAACTTATTTATCTTTATTTTATTTTTATCAACTTGTTCATTTTTAGTTTTATTTTCATTGATTTGTTCATACTTAGAGTTTTACTTATATCAATTTGTTAATTTTAGAGTTTTATTTCCATTAATTTGTTCATATTTAGAATTTCATTATCATTATTTGTTATTTTTTAGAATTTTATTTTTTTATGAATTTGTTGATTTTTAGTGTTTTAATTTCATTAACTTGTTAATGATTAGAATTTCATTTTCATCAATTTGTTCATTTTCACAGTTGTTCAGCTCTGCTGGGAACATTTTTAGTTTTATTTTCATTAACTTGTTCATGATTAGAATTTTATTTTCGTCAATTTTTTTCATTTCTACAGTTGCTCAGCTCATGGTCAGAAGGATCAAATACGAAGCCCTTAAACAGAGTAACAAGGAACAATGAAACAAGACCTGATGGTAAAAGTGACATGTGTAATTAACAAATGCAAATAGAAAAAAAAAAAAGGGAACTACCTTTTGGATTAGTTCACTTTCTTGGAGAGTTATACAACACGGAGGTTTACTTACAACGGTAGACTAGAATCTCTTCTTCCTTTCTTTTAGATCCTTTAACAATAGCTATACATACGGGGCAGCTAACAATAGTTTACAAATTATCTTGACTAATTATCAGTAAAGGGTTAACCCGATTAGGCTCCAATTAGGCTCAAATTATGTTCAAAATAGGTACAAATTAGGCTCAAATTATGCTCCAATCAGGTTCAAATTATGCCCCAACCAGGCTCAAATTAGGCTCCAATCAGGCTCAAATTAGGCTAAAATCGGGCTCCAATTAGGCTACAATCAGGTTCCAGATAGGCTCAAATCATGTTCAAATTAGGTGCAAATTATGCTCCAATCAGGTTCAAATTAGGCTCAAATCGGGCTCCAATTAGACTCCAATCAGGTTCCAATTAGGCTCAAATCATGTTCAAATTAGGTGTAAATTATGCTCCAATCAATTTCAAATTATGCCACAACCAGGTTCCAATCGGGCTCCAATTAGGCTCAAATCAAGCTCAAATCAGGCTCAAATCGGGCTCCAATTAGGCTTCCATCATGCTCCAATCAGGTTCCAATTAGGCTCAAATCATGTTCAAGTTAGGTGCAAATTATGATCCAATCAGGTTCCAATTAGGCTCAAATCATGTTCAAATTAGGTGCAAATTATGCTCCAATCAGGTTCAAATTATGCCCCAACCAGGCTCCAATTAGGCTCCAAACGTCAGGCATGAACTAATCCGTCAGGCATCTTTGATGTAGGGATTCATATTTATAACAAAATGACTAGTGAGAATTCCCATACAAAAGTTGACTTCCGGTATCTCTTAAATCATATCTATTTTTTTCGTTATTTTTCCCAGAGTAAGAATAGAATATCTAAAGTTGACCTCCGGTATCTCTTAAATCATTTTTATTTTTTCGTTATTTTTCCCAGAGTAAGAATAGAATATCTAAAGTTGACCTCCGGTATCTCTTAAATCATATTTACTTTTTTCGTTATTTTTCCCAGAGTAAGAATAGAATATCTAAAGTTGACCTCCGGTATCTCTTAAATCATATCTATTTTTTTCGTTATTTTTCCCAGAGTAAGAACAGAATATCTATAGGATTTAGAGGTAAAGTTTTGACTCGCAAATTCATAATTAGTTTGGCTTTTTTTTTTTTTTTTTTTGCAGTCACGCTTGGCATATGAGAACGAGAGAGACGCAGATTTCTTAGCTTAGTAACATTGATTAGTGTGATCTGGAAATTGTTAAATCCTCAAAATAGACATTCCTTTGAAAATTCTAATAGCATGAGCCCTATGGATTCACCTCTTCGTAAATTGAATGATTTTTATACTCCATTTTTTTCAAAAGTTTTTGGTTTGAATTTGGAGGAAAAAATTCCGAAAGAGAAAACTTGAAAGCAGTAGATTATTTCATTATGGACATTTCGAGAGAAAAGATTATTTTGTTATTATAAATTTGCCAAAAGTTCGAAGTGCTGATGAATTTAATGAAGCCTTTTCTTTTTTATTTTTCTTTTAAACATTTCTCACTGAGTATCACAATACTTTTGAATCACAGTTTGTTACTGAAGAATTACTGGTAGGCTTACTTGTAATCATTATAGAATTTTTTTTTTCATTATACAAATGAACACTACGAAACCAAATTTCCATTTACAAATGAATTCAAGAAGAATTCCTTCAGTATTTACGAACAGTAACAAGCTGCGACACCAACGCTTCATAAATGCAAATACGTCAACCTCACACACAAGACTTAATACGTTACTCTCATCTAGTAGGCTCTTGCCTGGGTCATGACCCTCTGAAATCCTGAAGAGCATTTTTGCTGGAAATGCCCTTGTCTTTTTCTTTCGTGTGACTGGTCCCCTTCCCACCCGAGACATCTTCAGATATCCCCTTGGTCAGTTCGACCGCATCCTTTTTGGCAGTGACCCCAACTGAACTTCCCTTGTTCACTTCAGCTTGAGAGCTGCTTTCAGGGCAGCCAAGCTTCTCTTGAGTTTTCCCATCGCTCGCGTCTCGGCTGCATTCAGAGGAGCTCTCGGATGAAGCCGCTGCCGAAACTGGAACGGGGTTCGTCGTGCTGTTGCTGCTGTACCTGCGGCAGTCGAGGATGGAGCAGTGCCTTGACAGAGGATCCGCGGCATCCTTCGAGGGTGGATCTCTCGACGGGACGCCGCTGGTGCCTTCCTCCAGGGACAAGGTGATGAGAGGTAGTGGCTTCACCAATCGAGGAGCCGGTTTGACCTTCTTAGGCCTTCGCTTCTCGATTTTGATTGGACCCTTTTTAATCTGTCGTCCCACCACCTGCACAAATCAAAACAGAGATGTATAGTTTCTTTCAAAAGGGTTATGGTAAAAAAAATGTAATTTGAGTATTAGAAGCATAATAGCCTCACTCAAGCTAGAGATGCAACAAATTTGATAAATTGATCTTTTTTTATCATACTTTGCCGAGATTATTCTACTAGCACTCATTTCCAGTCATACACACAAACACACACACGCACATACACATACACACATGCACACATATACACACACACACATATATATACATACATATATATATATATATATATATATATATATATATATATATATATATATATATACATATATATGTATATATATATTTTTATATGTATATATATACATATATACATATATATATATATATACATATATATACATATATATACATATATATATATATATATATATATATATATATATATATATATATATATATATATATATATATATATATATATATATATATATATATATATACATTTATAAATAATCTAAATATTAAGAATTACACTCAGAGAGATATCCAAGATTTATCAATATAACTAACACGCACTATTTATGTATAAATACAAAAATAAACAAGAATAGAACGTTATCAAAAACATTCAAATCATTGAAATTATCCCCACAGACCAAACTCACCTGAAGGTTGACACCCAGGTAGGGCGGGTTAGGAATGGACTTTTCACTATCTCTGTAGGCCAACTCAAACAGCCCTGTGTCGGCCGTTTTGACGTGCTTGTAGTCGACCACGACTGTAAAGTAGGTAATTCAAGTTATATTCAGACAACCACACCTCGAAAATAAAATGGAAAAATATGTAATTCAAGTTATATTCAGACAACCACACCTCGAAAATACGCTGGAAAAATATGTAATTCAAGTTATATTCAGACAACCACAACTCGAAAATAGGCTGGAAAAATATGTAATTCAAGTTATATTCAGACAACCACACCTCGAAAATAGGCTGGAAAACGTGTAATTCAAGTTATATTCAGACAACCACACCTCGAAAATACGCTGGAAAAATATGTAATTCAAGTTATATTCAGACAACCACAACTCGAAAATAGGCTGGAAAATATGTAATTAAGTTATATTCAAGCAACCACAACTCGAAAATAGGATGGAAAAATATGTAATTCAAGTTATATTCAGACAACCACAACTCGAAAATAGGCTGGAAAACGTGTAATTCAAGTTATATTCAGACAACCACACCTCGAAAATAGGCTGGAAAACGTGTAATTCAAGTTATATTCAGACAACCACACCTCGAAAATACGCTGGAAAAATATGTAATTCAAGTTATATTCAGACAACCACAACTCGAAAATAGGCTGGAAAATATGTAATTCAAGTTATATTCAAGCAACCACAACTCAAAAATAGGATGGAAAAATATGTAATTCAAGTTATATTCAGACAACCACAACTCGAAAATAGGTTGGAAAACGTATAATTCAAGTTATATTCAGACAACCCCAACTTGAAAATAGGTTGGTAAATGTGTAATTCAAGTTATATTCAGACAACTACAACTCGAAAATGGGCTGGAAAATTTGTAATTCAAGTTACATTCAGACAACCCCAACTTGAAAATAGGTTGGTAAATGTGTAATTCAAGTTATATTCAGACAACTACAACTCGAAAATGGGCTGGAAAATTTGTAATTCAAGTTACATTCAGACAACCACGTCTGAGAAATTGGAAATTTTATTTATATTTTGATAATGTGTATGACACTGAAGCTTCAAGAGACGGTAGATGGTAAATGGAAATTATTAATTAGATTAAGTAGAATATTTGGTGGAACAAAAATGATGTCCAGTCATCCATTTAAAGGTAAACTTATGTTAGAGGGAAATTAGACATTAGGGATGTTAATTGTACACTTAGCTATAATATTCTTATTGTTCTTAACCTCTCTCACTGTTATATAAAGTGATCTTTAAGAATGTTAATGTATTTATGAGCGGGTGTACCAATGATAACAGGATTTGCTGAGGATGGATATGTGTGAGGTGGAACAGGGAGAAGATGATGCGTGGAATAAAAATAGATGGAAAATCACAACTCGAATAGTCGATCCTGCAATTGATTAGTAAGGTCGTAAGAAGAAGAATGTACCTTTGATAACATGCTTTGGTGAGGAGGGACATTGGTGAAGTGGAACAGAGGGAAGATGATGTAAGGAATAGAAATAGATGGAAAATATTACACGAACAGCAGGCACTGAATTTGATTGATAAGGTCGAAAGAAGAAGAATGTACCTTTGATAACATGCTTTGGTGAGGAGGGACATGGGTGAAGTGGAACGGAGGGAAGATGATGCAAGGAATAGAAATAAAAGGAACATATTAACTCGAACAGTAGGCACTGAAATTGATTGATAAGGTCGAGAGAAGAAGAATGTACCTTTGATAACATGCTTTGGTGAGGAGGGACATGGGTGAAGTGGAACGGAGGGAATATGATGCAAGGAATAGAAATAGATGGAACATATTAACTTGAACAGGAGGCACTGAATTTGACTGATAAGGTCGAAAGAAGAAGAATTTACCTTTGATAACGTAATGCGCTGAGAAGAGATATGGATGAAGTGGAACGAAGAGAAGATGATGCAAGGAATAGAATTAGAGGGAACATATTAACTCGAACAGTAGACGCTGAAATTGATTGATAAGGTCGAGAGAAGAATTTACCTTTGATAACCTAATGTGCTGAGAAGAGACATGGGTGAAGCGGAACGAAGGGAAGATGATGCAAGGAATAGGAGAGGGAACATATTAACTCGAACAGGAGACACTGAAATTGATTGATAAGGTCGAGAGAAGAATTTACCTTTGATAACCTAATGTGCTGAGAAGAGACATGGGTGAAGCGGAACGAAGGGAAGATGATGCAAGGAATAGAATTAGAGGGAACATATTAACTCGAACAGTAGACGCTGAAATTGATTGATAAGGTCGAGAGAAGAATTTACCTTTGATAACCTAATGTGCTGAGAAGAGACATGGGTGAAGCGGAACGAAGGGAAGATGATGCAAGGAATAGGAGAGGGAACATATTAACTCGAACAGGAGACACTGAAATTGATTGATAAGGTCGAGAGAAGAATTTACCTTTGATAACCTAATGTGCTGAGAAGAGACATGGGTGAAGCGGAACGAAGGGAAGATGATGCAAGGAATAGAATTAGAGGGAACATATTAACTCGAACAGGAGACACTGAAATTGATTGATAAGGTCGAGAGAAGAATTTACCTTTGATAACCTAATGTGCTGAGAAGAGACATGGGTGAAGTGGAACGAAGGGAAGATGATGCAAGGAATAGAATTAGAGGGAACATATTAACTCGAACAGGAGACACTGAAATTGATTGATAAGGTCGAGAGAAGAATTTACCTTTGATAACCTAATGTGCTGAGAAGAGACATGGGTGAAGTGGAACGAAGGGAAGATGATGCAAGGAATAGGAGAGGGAACATATTAACTCGAACAGTAGACGCTGAAATTGATTGATAAGGTCGAGAGAAGAATTTACCTTTGATAACCTAATGTGCTGAGAAGAGACATGGGTGAAGTGGAACGAAGAGAAGATGATGCAAGGAATAGGAGAGGGAACATATTAACTCGAACAGTAGACGCTGAAATTGATTGATAAGGTCGAGAGAAGAATTTACCTTTGATAACCTAATGTGCTGAGAAGAGACATGGGTGAAGTGGAACGAAGGGAAGATGATGCAAGGAATAGGAGAGGGAACATATTAACTCGAACAGTAGACGCTGAAATTGATTGATAAGGTCGAGAGAAGAATTTACCTTTGATAACCTAATGTGCTGAGAAGAGACATGGATGAAGTGGAACGAAGAGAAGATGATGCAAGGAATAGGAGAGGGAACATATTAACTCGAACAGTAGACGCTGAAATTGATTGATAAGGTCGAGAGAAGAATTTACCTTTGATAACCTAATGTGCTGAGAAGAGACATGGGTGAAGTGGAACGAAGGGAAGATGATGCAAGGAATAGGAGAGGGAACATATTAACTCGAACAGTAGACGCTGAAATTGATTGATAAGGTCGAGAGAAGAATTTACCTTTGATAACCTAATGTGCTGAGAAGAGACATGGATGAAGTGGAACGAAGAGAAGATGATGCAAGGAATAGGAGAGGGAACATATTAACTCGAACAGTAGACGCTGAAATTGATTGATAAGGTCGAGAGAAGAATTTACCTTTGATAACCTAATGTGCTGAGAAGAGACATGGGTGAAGTGGAACGAAGGGAAGATGATGCAAGGAATAGGAGAGGGAACATATTAACTCGAACAGTAGACGCTGAAATTGATTGATAAGGTCGAGAGAAGAATTTACCTTTGATAACGTAATGTGCTGAGAAGAGATATGGATGAAGTGGAACGAAGAGAAGATGATGCAAGGAATAGAATTAGAGGGAACATATTAACTCGAACAGTAGATGCTGAAATTGATCAACAAGATCGAAGGAATTAGAATTTACCTTTAATAACATCTTGGAGGCACTGGGCGCACATTCTCCTGGTGACGCTGGTCGTTGGGGCCATGCAGGGCGATGAATTGATCTCTATTAGCCAGGGCCTACGAATGAGGATTAATATGATAATGAATAATTTGATAATACATTATTCTTTAAATATCTAAGCGTATTAAATGTGCTGTTAATAACATTACTGTCTCCTAGACCATTTACAGCATGCCTAGAAGAAGTAAGTAAAAATATAGATTAAGATTTGTAGGACTCGCTAGTAATAGGGAATACCTTAACAAAGCAAGATTTACAGACGACAGAGTTCTGTTTAGAGAATCATTGGTGGGGGGGGGGGGGCGGAATTGGAAAAGGTGATAAAAGATTTGACTAGAAAAAGCAGAAATGTAGGACTGAAAATGATTATGAGTAAAACTAAGACAATGTTCAATAAAAATGCAGAGAGGCAACAAATAAGAGTTATGGACGAATCTCTAAAGATTGTTAACAAATATACGTACTAAAAAAGACTGTAAGCAGACAGGACACGAGATCGAAATTAAAAGGATAAGTATGGGATGGAGAGCTCTTGGTAAACAAAAGGAGATTATGAAATGTAAAATTTCCCTTTCTCTAAAAAGAAAAATATTTAATCAAATGGTCCTACCAGTATTAAATTATGTATCAGAAACTTGGAGCCTTACTAATTCCTTAGAAGATCATAAGCCAGTTACAATTCAAAGAGTTATGGAAAGAATAATGATGGGATTAACACTATGAGACAGAAAAGGGGCAACGTGGATACGAGAGAAAACTAAAGTAGAGGATATTCTAACAACATGTAAGAAAAAAAATGAACGTGGGCGATTT
>NC_090757.1:24354269-24356769 GCF_036898095.1 Palaemon carinicauda
GTACCCTCAAGCAAGAGAACTCTAACCCAAGACAGTGGAAGACCATGGTACAGAGACTATGGCACTACCCAAGACTAAGAGAACAATGGTTTGATTTTGAGGTGTCCTTCTCCTAGAAGTTGTAGACTTCTGTTTAGTTTGGCGTGTACATCTTTCCAAGATGCGCTGTAAGTGTGAATGTTTTTTTTCGAAGTAATTGCTAACTACTAGGCAGGCCTTCTCCATCATGTGGCTCAATACTACACAGTATTCTAGAAGTTTTATTCCAGCTGTGACCAAGTTATGGAATGATCTTCCTAATCGGGTAGTTGAATCGATTGAACTTCAAAAGTTCAAACTTGCAGCAAATGTTTTATGTTGAACAGGCTGCCATACGTCTTCTAATAGTTTATATATTAAATATCTGTTTTAATGTTGTTAATGCTTTTAAAATATTTCATTTTAATTGTTCTTAACTTCTTATATCATTTATTCATTTCCTTATTTCCCTTCCTGACTGGGCTATTTTCCCCTGTTGGAGCCCTTGGGTTTATAGCATCTTTCTTTTCCAACTTAGGTTGTAGCTTAGCTAATAATAATAATAATAATAATAATAATAATAATAATAATAATAATAATAATAATGATAATAATAATAATAATGCCTTTTTGTACGCCTCTTGCGTTTAAGCATCCTTATACGTCGTTTAATTTTGTGTATACTTGGTTGTTAATTGGTTTCAGTTTTTCTTAAGGTCAAGAAAAAGGAATGTGAGATCAACAATCTCACCAGTAAAGACTTTCATAAAAGATCAAAGTCTTTCATAACAGATGAAAATGTAGTGTAACTTAATATCTTTAGCATAATGATGAAAAGGAAAACTAGATTATTATAGACCTTTATTACTACCATTTACGTTTATTGTAGAAATGTTTAAGTAAATATCAATGTAAAATAAAAATTTTTATTCTAATTTGTTTGATTACATGTTTATGTAAATTAAACGCAAATTAAGAAAATTCCTTTATAAATGACAAATGTATTAAAGTATATATCGCAATAGATTACTTATGTTGAAATTAAAGAGAAAGAATTTCTCGAACAATAAACTTATAACAAAAACTAAAACTTAAATATTGTAACGCAATTATTGAATACCATTTATTGAAATAAAAATGCAAACAATTCAGCTACTATATCGTAATTACCCTAATACATTTGTATATACTGTACATATATCAAAATAAAAATATCTTTCACAAGGTAAAAATAATTCTTCCTTTTTAGATTATACATGAAAACTTATTTCCATTCTTCATTCTTCATCCTCAGATCTTCATGGCTGCCTGAACTGACCTTTGCTCCATGAAAGAATTTTTTTTACCCTCTTACTTCGCCAGAGAAAACCCTTCTTCAACCAGAGATCCCGCAGGCTCTCGTGAATTCCAGTGCATTGAGATCTTAACTCCATCGCCTGGGCACGGTCCTGTGTGCTTGAAGGAAGAGTATAATTAAAATCCCACTGTATGTTCAAAGTTAGTGTCTTACTACTTCACCTATTATAAGTCTGCCATAGTTGTTTTCCTTGTGAACAATCTGGGTTCCATCAATCAATTCTTTTAGAGAGGGTTTCAGGTCGGGGACATCAATATAGTGTCGGAATATTGCCCCCTGATTTCTGTGGGCCAACATCCGTCTTCTGAGTGTTGTGGTAGTATGTCCAGGGTAGTATTTTCTGTGAGATTTGCACATTGTACCAACCGTGTGTCACACAATCGTACATAAATTATTTTGTATATATATGCTTGTATCTGCGCTCTTCCCTCGCACTAAAAAGAACCTGAAAATACATGTCTGCGTGTTTCCTCTGTAACATTGTCTGTTTCTCGAACATGAAAATTCCTGTTGCCTTGAAGTTTTGTATATAAAGGAGAGTGTTCTTTAATAAAGTTACTCAGTTGATTGCTTCCTGCCTTTGAGTCACAACCTTTCTCTCGGCATCGTCACAACTCTCCCCAGGGCATGAAAATATATAGACATTTAAATAGAGAAAGCAGAAATGTAGGACTGAAAATGAATACGAGTAAAACTAAGGTAATTTTCAATGAAAATGCAGAGAGGCCACAAATAAGAGTTAAGGACGAACCTCTAAAGATTGTTAATAAATATACGTACTTAGAATAAGTTGTGGAATGATCTTCCTAATCGGGTAGTTGAATTGATTAAACTTCAAAAGTTCAAACTTGCAGCAAATGTTTTTATGTTGAACAGGCTGCCATAACTTTTAATAGTTCATATATAAATATCTATATTAATGTTGGTAATGTTTTAAAATATTTTATTTCAATTGTTCATTACTTCTTATATCGTTTATCTATTTCCTTATTTCCTTCCCTGACTGGGCTATTTTCCCCTGTTGGAGCCCTTGGGTTTATAACATCTTGCTTTTCCAACTAAGGTTGTAGCTTAACTAATAATAATAATAATAATAATAATAATAATAATAATAATAATAATAAT
>NC_090757.1:24364269-24379269 GCF_036898095.1 Palaemon carinicauda
CTACTTATTACTGTAATTGAGATTTATATTCAGAGAGAGAGAGAGAGAGAGAGAGAGAGAGAGAGAGAGAGAGAGAGAGAGAGAGAGAGAGAGAGAGAGAGAGAGAGAGAGAGAGAGAGAATCAGGCGAATCAATCTCACCTAAAAAGGATTGCTGAGAGAGAAGATGAAAGTTCAGGTTCTGGGGTGAGGCATACCCTTTACAACGGCGCCTCTGTGTCTTTTAGTTTTGTGTGTTCCTTATTTTCACTAGTTTTTCTCTTTTCATCCACATTTGTTGTAGTATACTTTTCTTATTTTCAATATTCTCTTCACAAAAAAGGAATTTGCCAACTGTTTGTGCACTATCTTCTTCGTATGGTTGTTGGAGCTCAATTGCTTTTATTCTTATATCACTAAACTGTGGACAATATAACATAAAGTGGTTAGCATTTTCTTCTACATCACAGAATACACAGTTTATATTTCCATCTTGGTGTCTGTTTCTTATATTCAAGCCCAATGAGTTTGTCCTTGCTCTGAATAATAAAATTGACGAAAATGTATTGTCATACACTTCCTCCTCCTTGATTTCACTTTTCCAGTTTTTATACAAAATTAGACTCTCCTTACACTCCATTTCACTCTTCCATTTGCTTGTGTCCCATTCTCTTGTTCTCTTCTTTATGTCCTCTTTCGTACATCTCTTGACTTCTCTCATCGCCATCCCACATTCTTCAGCATACTTCTTCACATGCATCCACCACTTCCTCTCTTTTTCTTCCATATCATTGACTATTGCTGTTAGTAGGTCCTTTTCTCCCTTAAAAATGCTTTTAAGGTACCTCAGCTTACCATCCATTACCCTTGTTTTCATAGCAGATGCTCCTACATCCCCTCTCAAGGCTACAATTGCTGTATTCTTTACACCCCCTGACATCCTTCTATACACTCCATTCTCTATTCTCTGCAACTTTTCTATTTCCGTTTCCGTTAAGTTAATCACATTTGTTCCATATAATATAGAAGGTAGTACTACACTTTTCCAGTATGTTTTCCCTATCAGTATCTTATTACAACTTTTTTCTATGATCGAATATGTAAGATTAGCTAGCTTTTGCGCCTTAACTATCATTTCACTTTATAAACCCAACCCTTGTAAATGTATTCTTCTTTGTATACGCTTAGCACTTACAAGGTGTGGTTCAGTAAAAATACTCATGTACACATACATACATACACACACACGCACACACACACACACACACACATATATATATATATATATATATATATATATATATATATATATATATATATATATATATATATATATATACATGCACACACACACACACACACACACACACACATATATATATATATATATATATATATATATATATATATATATATATATATATATATATAAATATATATATATATATATATATATATATATATATATATATATATATATATACAGTATATGCATATGTGTGTGTATATTTATATATAGATACAACATTCTTTTAGTTGCATACCTTGTGATAAGAGTACCTATTAACTGACGTATTGCTGCCCTTTATATATATATATATATATATATATATATATATATATATATATATATATATATATATATATATATATATATATATATATATATATATATATATATTCCTCTTCTCTTCACGTAGTATCCTCCGAGCATGGAAGATATTCACTATAGTCAATTTCTTTTAATGAGGCGCATTTGCACAGACTCGCAGCGGTGCTCTTTTAGCTCGGAAAAGTTTCCTGATCGCTGAATGGTTAGAATTATCTTGTCCAACCAATCAGAGAGCAGGAAACTTTTCTGCAATAAAAGGGCACCGCTGGGAGTCGGTGCAAATCAGCCTCGCTAAAAAATTGACTATAGCTATATAAACATTTTTCTTACCTCGACGTTGATAACCACATCCATTGCAACGCCATGTCAGACACAGTAAACAAAACAAGGAAAGAGACTTACCTGAGATCCTCAGTGAGCATGAAATCGGCCCCGAACAGCTCGAATCCGTGTTTGAACGTGTCCATTTCTACTTGCGCTGCCAACATGGCCGCTACCAGGGAGTCCCTCATGCCTGGGTAGATGACTTCGTTCCACATGTGTTCTTTCTTGAGGCATCTTTGAAGGTAGGGGAAAAATTAGTGAAGGGGGTGGCGGTGGGGAATGGGGGAAGGGAGTGAAGTGGTGAATAATAATAATAATAATAACAACAACAATAATAATAATAATAATAATAATAATAATAATAATAATAATAATAATAATTACTGTACAATCTTGATGATAATACTCAATAACAATAATAAAACAAACTATATAACATCGGTGACCCTATAATATATATATATATATATATATATATATATATATATATATATATATATATATATATATATATATATATATATATATATATATATATATATATATATATATATATATCAAGATTTGAAGTGAGTGATTCACGAACCTGGTTAAAATTTACATTATTTTTTAGAATTAAGTAAAATTGAGGGACTACTAGATTTATATTTACGTTTCCTACTCCAGCTTAATTGGCTGTAATTAGATCTAAGCGCCACCTATCTGCAAGAACTCACCAGCGCGACCCTAGGCCTACTTACCACCTTCCGAAGTGCACCGAAGCCCTGGTCCAAGACCTACAGAATAGGTGGTCACTTACCGAAGGTACTCCTTGAATTGGTCACAGTCCCACATATTCTCGTCAGGCAGTTCACCGCTCCTTTCCCCGTTCAAGTACTTGCACTGGATGGCATTGTTGCTCAGATGGATGGCCTCGTTGTTGTTCGTGAGGTCGTACTGCTGCGAGCAGAAACGCAGGTAGCATTCTCTGAAAGGGGTAACTTCGTTAAGTAGCTGTAGGACTTAAAGATAAACTTATACAAAAGGTCATTATATTGGTTTGTTGATAAGTTTGATAAGAACTACCAAACTGTCCATTTGTTCCGAATGATGACCAGCTGTAAGTCAACGCAGATAGCATTCTCTGAAAGATGTAACTTCGTCAGGTAGCTGTAAGACTTAAAGATAAACTTATACAAAAGGTCATTATATTGGTTTGTTGATAAGTTTGATAAGAACTACCAAACTGTCCATTTGTTCCGAATGATGACCAGCTGTAAGTCAACGCAGGTAGCATTCTCTGAAAGGGGTAACTTCGTTAAGTAGCTGTAGGACTTAAAGATAAACTTATACAAACGTTCATTATATTGTTTTGCTGATCATTTTGATAAGAACTACCAAACTGACTATTTGTTCAGAATGATGACGAACTGTAAGTCATTAACACTAAGTTTCACATCTGTAAATGGTGTATCTTTTCATAAAATGGTACTGAGAGACATTTTATCTTCACATGCATATGTAAAAACCCCTTGGTGTATATACACATAGACCTATGTGTGGAACCTTGTTTTATGAGGCAAACAAAATTTAATTGTATTTTATGCATTCTTGAAATGAAAACTTATTTTTTTTACATATATTACAATGTGATTACTTAATTACACACTACAGAACTTCCACAACATACCAAAGTAACGTGAAATCTTTGTAATTTACAGCCCAGTAGTGGTTAGAAATGCTCTGTACGAAACAAATACAAAAATACTATTCGAAATTCTCACTAGATTTATTTACTAATATAATAGATTTCTTTCTTTTATTTCAATACTATAAATTGGTTTTTACTAGACTGAAATACGACAAGACTGCAATAAAAAAAAAAAAAACCTTTTCAAGTACCTGAATCCTTGATAACAATGACAAGAAGTTTGTCCGCCCAAACCAAAACAAACGAGGGTTGCCAGTTTGGCCTTTTTTCCGGCCAAAAAAAATTCAAATTTGACCTTTTGTATTTAAATAGGTTGGCCTTTAGCAATATGAAAAAAGCCGGCCCTTAAATACTATATTTTTGACCTTTTTCTATTAATGGGTTGACCTTTTAAAGCCTCTGTTGATTAGAAAATGACCTTTTCTCATTTAGAAAACCTGGCAACCCTGAAACAAACGATTGCTCAGATGAGTCGGCTCGGTTACCTTAGAAGGTAGTGACAAATCGAAATCATACCGTTATTTCTATACTGTCATCTTGAATCTGTGTCTTTATGAGTGACAATATGAAATTATATTTGTATTTGTGGGGATGCTCCCTTGGATATCATTTAGATACCTCGGAAATGCGTTATACTTTAGTTTCGTGGCAAAAGTGTTTCTCCACAACTGCTAAGTAATCTCAATGCTGAATTTGTGTTCGACAGAGGTTTACTGACGTCTACAAATACAACGTGAGTAAAATGGTCTTTTTTCCCTCTCAAATGTTGTCCGAGATTACGTAATGACTTCATTATTAAAAATGTATTCATTAGTATTTGAAATTTAAAACAACAGACTTTGGGTAGACGGTGTAGCCTATGTCTATGTTGTCGAAACAGACAGTTCGACAAAATTTAGTCGAACCAGAACTAGGGTTTAATTCATTTAATTCAAGGATCATATTTACTCGAATAAAATCAGTTATTATCGGAAACAATCTATTTCCCTCAAGATAATTGACCGACAAATAAGTTTAGGTGGATACATGACTTTTGAGCTAAGCTATTTCTTTTCCAATAACCGTTAAACAGTTTTACTTATCAATACTGTAATTTACTTATATTGTACACCAGAGAGTCCATGATTCCATTAACATATATGACATGCCTTTAAATAACGATACAGTATATTAGAATATTGTTCGTATTGTTTTCATTTGCGAGTTGCCGATGAATAACAATACAGTAGGCCTACCGGTATATAAGAATGTTTTTATATTCTTCATTTCACACCAGTTTTGTAAATAGGTATTTCGTCGGAATCAACAACCTGTCTTGCAAATTTTCTATGACGCAATAATATTTATGATTGTTGTTTAATCTTTCTTTTATTTGGTCCAAATATAAACATAAATACTATAAAGAGAGGAGAATGTTTAGTTTTATATGAAGTAGATTTGCTATGGTAAAACGAGATAGTGTCTTGAACGTGTTAAACAACTTAATTACACTTAAAATATGTATTCATTTATGTTCCCTTAAGATTCATAAAGAGGTTGTGGATATATTTCATCAAAATTTTGTAGTGGGTGGACCAAATGATTGGTATATTTACTGTATCAACAAAGGTATGGTGAAATTTGCCCATGTTTCGAACCATCGTCTCCTCTATATCATGCGTAAATGCTTTGGTAATGTTTTCATTATTTTGTTTTGGGTTACTGTGAAAATAGGCTGTGAAGGATATACGAAGTTTATTCGTAAATGGAAACACGCATTTTTATAAATAAATTGTCTGTTTCTTCTCTTTTGTTGTATGATTAAATTTCAGTGTCCAAGAATAGGTTAACTAATGTTATTATAGTTAACCAGCACAAGGGTTTAATTCATTTAATTCAAGGATCATATTTACTCATATTTACAAGTCAGAAACAGTTACTACCCTAAACTAACCTGACCAAAGATGCGATGCTCTACCTAACCTAGGATTGAGGTGGCGAGAACTCCCGAGAACCTGTCGCTAACGGCATTAGCTTGAGAATTGTCACTACCAGTAACGAGGCTGTGACAGCATTAATTGTATTTTGGTTATAATGCCCGTAGAGTTTATTTCATTTACTTTACTATGTTGCTGTGGCTTTTGACTGCTTTTTGTCATAATGTAGGCCATAGCACTGGTTCATTCGGATAGTGTGCAGCGCAATTTTAGCATATAATGTTCGTTTGCATTTTGAAAGCAGATCTTGGTCAAATGATTATATTTTTATTTAATAAGTTTTATAAGTCATGTATTTGAAGTATGTATTGGTTTATGAATATATTCGGAGCTGTATGCTTATTTCGAAAGATACACTGATTTGAGGTGTATATTAGATTTAGAATTTAATGTGAATATTGCTAGAGGAGAAATCGGTTTTGGGGGTTATGAAATACAAGCTAACATAATAGCGAGGTCGGAATGCTTCAACAGAGACTGGCATTCCTTTTAAATGGGATTTAACTGCTGCCTCCGGTGCCTTAGATGACCGCGGAGGTAGCAGCAGTAGGGGATTCAGTGTTATGAAGCTTCATCTGTGGTGGATAACGGGGGAGGGTGGGCTGTGGCACCCTAGCAGTACCAGCCGAACTCAGTTGAGTCCCTTGTCAGGCTGGGAGGAACGTAGAGAGGAGAGCTCCCCTTTTTATTTGTAAGTAGTAGGTTGGCTAGCTAAGGTACCAGCCACTCGTTGAGATACTACCGCTTGAGTTATTGGGTGATTTGGCTGGTCAGATAGTACTACATTGGATCCCTCAATGGTAAACTAATTTTTCCCTTGCCTATGCATATACCTGGCCAAAATTGTGTACACCTTCGCCTCGTTCCTCATACACATGACAAGACTAAGGTAACCGAAATTTTCTTCTTCACTCAAGGGGCTATACTACTGCAATTGTTCAGTGGCCACTTGGTAAGGGTACGAGAGACTTTAACAATGGTAAGCCGTTCTTATAGGAAAAGGACACTCCAAAATCAAACCATTGTTCATTCTTGGGTAGTGCCATAGCCTCTTTATCGTGGTCATTCACTGTCTTGGTTAGAGTCCTATTGCTTGAGGGTACACTCGGGCACATCATTATAGGTTTCCTTATTTCCTTTACTCACTGGGGTATTTTCCCTGTTGGCGGCCTTGTGCTTACAACATCCTTCTTTTCCAACTAGGGTTGTAACTTAGCTATTTATAATGGTAATAGTCTAATAATCCCAGAACTTGATAGAAAACATAGCCGAAGAAGTTTAGAAGCTCTAATCAGTGTAACGGGTTGCCCAACCTATGAATTCGTGATGTAGTCTTGGTAATTTATCAAGGAAATATTATTATTATTATTATTATTATTATTATTATTATTATTATTATTATTATTATTATTATTATTATTATCCAAGCTACAACCCTAGTTGGAAAAGCAAGATGCTATAAACATGGTAAATAAAGTTTTAGCTTAGTATTTAATCAGTTGCATTCAACACAACGAATAGGTCTATCAAGCCCATGAATGTTGATCAGCTACGAAGTGTCACACTTCAGTTCTGTTTTTGGCAGCCCATCTATAGCAGTCATTCCCAATTTGGGGTGAAATTTCCCCCCGTTTCCACAAGGGAAAAAATCGATTATTCCAAAGAGCGGGGAGGGGGGATTAACTTAAAGGAAATATAAATCACTAGAAATTCATAGGCAATATTACTGTCTGCTGCCCCCAGGAAATCACACACTGATCACCACAAAGCTGTAAAATCCACAATTACGTCGGGCATGTATTATTATTGCTTATGCCTATATCTGTATTTATGTATGTAATTTATTTATTTATTAATTGTTTCTGGTATGGCCTTCATTTAGGCTCTCCGTAATTCTTGAATTTTTAAAATTAAGATTTCATGGTATTGCAGGCGTATTTAGTAATGTACATTACTAATTGAATATTAGCATTATCATTGATAATGATAATGACAGTTATTGTTCGATAGGTCTCATTGAGTCAAGCCTGAATGTCCAAAATTCATATTAAACTCGTTTGCATTGGTTATGTACTTAGTTCTCTTGGGAAGATAGAATAGTAAAGGCGAAAATGGAGATGTAAAAACTTTGTCTGTAGCTTTTAACATTTATAATTAAACATCAAGTGTTATTCGAGCATATGTGAAGAAAAAAAAACGGTCTTCGTGTCGGTTACGTTTTCTTTTATAATCTCGCTTTCTATAGAAAATGAAATTATTTGAATGGCAAACTACCATATTCTTTTGATTAGGCTAAGCCTTGTGTTTATTCACTTGCCAGGGGACGGATAAATAAAATGAAGACATCCAGGAATACGGAGTGAATTGTAAAATAATAGTTAGTGGGGGAAACAGAGGATTTATTAGCAATAGATAAATATGTATGGTAAATGGTAATTTGGTATTTTCTATAACGAAGAAAATTATAAAAGATTTTAAAATATATTTGGGAAAGAGGAGGAGGAAAACAGAATAATCTGGTCTAGATAGATACTTAGGTAAAAGAAAAAAATAGGAAAAAGGCGATGTGTGGTTCCGGGAAGAACATATAAAACAGACGATGAAATCTTAGACGAATATAGAATAGAGTTAGAAATGGTCATAGAAAGTAAGGAGGTGATAAGGATGGAGCAATTTGATGATGCTGAGGTAGAGGAAGGAGAAGGGAAAGACAAGAGAAAATAGACACAGATTGGAAAAGATGAGATTCGTGAGTAAAGGAAGGAAAGAGACTCGACAGACATAATTGGTTTCCATCTTCCCCAATAACAAAAAGCTCTCCAAAAGGGGAAGGGTGTAGGGCTACTGCCAGTCGCGTTTCGGTGCATAATGGCTTCCCTGGCTACAGCGTAGGGCCTTGTTGCCAAAATTCTTACACGTAATCTAATAGCAAAAATAGAGAGCGTAGACAGTAATGTGGAGGCTATGTTGGGAAATTATTATTTTTATTATCATTATTATTAGTAGTAGTAGTAGTATTTTGTTGTTGTTATTATTATTATTATTATTATTATTATTATTGTTATTATTATTATTATTATTATTATTATTATTATTATTAGCTACAGTCCCAGTTGGAAAAGCAGGCTGTTATAAGCCCAAGAGCTCCAACAGGGAAAAATAGCTCTGTGAGAAAAGGAAGTAAGAAAGTAGATAAACTATATGAGAAGTAATAAACAATTAGAATAAGATATCTTAAGAACAGTAGCAACAATAAAATAGATCTTTCATATATAAACTTTAAAAAAAGACTTATGTTAGCCTTTTCAACATGAAGACATTTGCTGAAAGTTTTAACTTTTGAAGAAATTATGGAAATTAAAGAATGATATAGAAAAAAACTTAAAGAAATTTATGAATGAAGGGGAGGAAAATATGAGGATGACAGACAGTTCTATTATAAGAATAGATGGAAGAGCAAATTGAAAAGTGAGAAATAACAAAAAGAATAAGCAATTTATGATAGAATTTGGCGAAGAGAGAAGAAAGATGAAACTAGAGTAACAGCAGTCTTATGGAGAGGAAAAGAAGGAAATTGTTGGAAATGCCTTAATTAGGAAGGAAGGAACAGACATAAAGAAAAGGTAAAAGAAAATTATGAAAAAAATCTGAACGTAGAAGCAATTTAAGGAAATTATTACTATTATTACTAGGCTTGGAAATGCCTTAATTAAGAAGGAAGGAACAGAAATAAAGAAAAGGTAAAAAAAAAAAAATATGAAAAAAATCGGAACATAGAAGAAATTTAAGGAAATTATTACTATTATTACTAGCCAAGTTACAACCCTAGCTGGAAAAAGAAGATGCTACAAGCCTAACAAAGGCTCTTAAAAGGGAGGATCCCAGTGTGGAAAGGAAATAGAGAAATAACGAATAAACTATAAATGAGAAATAATAAACAAAGATTTTAAAATACTCTTTCAGTAACAACATTCAATAGATTATTTTTATATAAACTGTGAAACCAGATTTATGTCAACCTGTTCATTAGAAAAGCATTTACAACAAGTTCGAACTTCTGGAGTTTCCTCGAATTCAACCTCCTGATTGGGAAGATCATTCTGGGCATAATTATTATTATTATTATTATTATTATTATTATTATTATTATTATTATTATTATTATTATTATTATTATTATTAGCCAAGCTACAACCCTAGTTGGAAAAGCAAGATGCTATAAGCCCAAGGGCTCCAACAGGGAAAAATAGCTCAGTGAGGAAAGGAAATAAGGAAATAAATAAATGATGAGAATAAATTAACACTATATCATTCTAAAAAAAGTAACAGCGTCAAAACAGATATGTCCTATATAAACTATTAACAACGTTAAAAACAGATGTCATATATAAACTATAAAAAGACTTATAAATATTAGAATAATGTGTAGGAATGAACTTTATGATGGAGAAGGCGAAACTATTAGAATTAACTAAATACCAAGTACTACTTACAGGATGGTACAGACTCTGTGAAGATTCGAATGCCAAGGATGGTCAAAATTATGATATTTTTTATTAAACATCCATAAAAAAATAACTGAACGACGGTGCCAGAGTTTAATATCCAGATTATGGATAATGAATTTGATAGACCGTAAGTTTTTGTCCAACAAATTCAGATGAGAGCCAGTGTCTAAAGACCAGACATAACAATACACAAAATATTGGTAAAATTAAATAATTAAATTTTTTTTTTTATGAAAGATTGGTCTCTAAAAATCTTTAAAGACTTTATCAATATCAAATTGAAAAGGCAGAATCCTTCGGCCAACTACTAACCTGAAATGGATTGAGGAGGATGTGACGGTGGTAGGAGAAGGTTGTGACTCAAAGACAGGATGAAAGCAACTGAGTGAGTTTATTATAGAACACTCTCCTTTCTATACAAAAGCTCAAGGCAACAAGAATTTTCATGTTCAAATTCAACACCGTTACCACTGAGAAAAACACATGTTTTTTTCAGGCTCTTTTTAGTGCGAGGGGAGAGCGAAGATACAAACACAAAAAGAACCTGAAAAAAAAAACAAGTCTGTTTTTCTCAGTGGTAACGGTGTTGAATTTGAACATGAAAATTCTTGTTGCCTTTAGCTTTTGTATATAAAGGAGAGTGTTCTATAATAAACTCACTCATTTGCTTTCAACCTGCCTTTGAGTCACAACCTTCTCCTACCACCGTCACAAGGATGAAAGCCTAAGAGATTGGTGAAGAACTAAGGTATTTAGAGATTTGTTATGAATCTCATCATGGAAATAACCTTGTTTCTATGAAGCTTCTGTGAAAAATTACAGTAGCTATACAAAGAAACCTTTCTCTAATAATTGTTCTAGTTTTGAAAGTGTTAAAAGGCCTTTTGACGATGATGTTGATAATAAAAATAATAATAATAATAATAATAATAATAATAATGATAATGATGATGATGGTGAAAAAATATAATAATAATTTTGATAAATTGTACCCCGAACCCATACGCTGACACAGAGTATCAAGTATAATATGACCTCCAAGGTCTATACCTAGAGACTAAAATAATAATACCAATTCCCTAATATCGCAAGAGGGTCTGCCCCTCTCTTTTATTCTTCTCCTATACTTCTCTTTCTCCCTATTTCCTTAATCTTTCCCATCCCGAGTACCTGCCTTTGAGCTCTTAACTGGATTGTATCCAGGGGTACTCTTCCTTTCCCCATATTCCCCACTTCCCTATTCTTATTATTATTATTATTATATTCTATAGACCTTGATAACATCTTTACTCTGATAACATTTCAGTTACATACTAACGTGGAAGAACAGTCGAATTATAATATTCTGACAAAAAAAAAAAAAAAAAAAAAAAAAATAAAAAAAGGCTTTAGTCAAAGAATATAGTAAAGATAGTGAAAAAAATATAAGAGAAATTAAGATCAGTCGCCAACATCATTTAATCATACAGGCGTAAAATGAAAGCGAACACGGATTGCGCCCTAATTAAGATCAATAGGAGAGTTGAGATGTGCGAATTTCTGATCAATAATGATGGAAATTTTCAAAAAAATTTGCATTTTCTGTAAAGGGAAAAGGCGATCGACTTTGCTGCTAATGTTCCCCTCCATTTAAATGGTCAGGGAGTTCCCCTCCAAAGTCACTTTCTGATGTAAGTCAAGTTAATTTTCTCTTGTCAAAACACCATGACTGAGAGATTGCGTTAATTTATGTTATTTCTTATTTTGATATAATGCATTTTGTGTTGAGAGATAGAGACATTAATAGAATGATTCATATGGTATCGCTATACAAATTTATATATATATATATATATATATATATATATATATATATATATATATATATATATATATATATATATATATACATATATATATATATATATATAGATATTTATATATTTATATATTATATATGTATGTATGTATATATATATATATATATATATATATATATATATATATATATATATATATATATATATATATATATATATATATATATGTGTGTGTGCGTGTGTGTGTGTGGGTGTGTGCCTAAGCCTTTGTCCTGCAGTGGACTGGAAACGGCTGCGTTTATTTTATGATATATATATATATATATATATATATATATATATATATATATATATACACGTATATACACGCACACAATAACACTCATGTTTTATATATTACGTCTTTGCCTTTGTGTTGTATATTGTCTATAGATTTTTTTTTATTCATACGAACAGATATATGAAAACACTTGAATGAATGTTTTTAATGGGTGTTGTATTTTTGGCTTATCTCTTTGTTAATCAAGTTAATCATCTTTGCGCGCATTTGCTGTGCTTTGTTACCGTGGGCATGTGGCGTGAGTAATAGCGCTTTTTTTTTTTTTTTTTTTTTTTTTTTTTTTTTTTTTTTTTTTTAACAACGTACGCTTCGTTTTAAGTTTCATTCAAATAGTTACATATATAATAAGTAGGAGAGTAAATGCTTTAACTTGTGAATTATTAAAGTAAATGAATTTAGTTTTTTTCTGATTTTAATTATTTATACATAAGTGTACGCGACCCGTCATAAATGATAAACAGATGTGCATGCATACGCACCCTCGTGTATGATTTTTCCTCCCCCCTACCCGAGGGACAGGGAGAGCGGAGTGTGACTGAGATATATATATATATATATATATATATATATATATATATATATATATATATATATATATATATATGTGTGTGTGTGTGTGTGTGTGTGTGTGTGTGTGTGTGTGTGTGTGTGTGTAGCCAGACACTTGCTCTTTATTACATAGGGGGGATTTTCATTGATAGGAAATATAACTAAAAAAACAATCCTGTAGAGCGTAGATGTTAATTTGGAAGTAGATAAAGATACAATACTACAATTTCCTCTTTTTTGTCTTTAAATAAAATGTAAATTTCTGCCATATAATTGAAGGAAAAATAAATATTTTCCATCTCGAATATCACAAAATCGAATGAAACTATGCAAACAAAAACCATGAAACATGCTGTAACAACTATAGTTTCAAAAGACTGATTTTGCTTAAATTGACTTTATACTACTACTACTACTACTACTACTACTACTACTACTACTACTACTACTACTACTACTACTACTACTACTAGCTAAGCTACAACCCTAGTTGGAAAAGCAGGATGCTGTAAGTCCAAGTGCTCTAACAAGGAAAAATAGTCTAATGAGGAAAGTAAATAAATAAATAAGAAAACTAAAAGAGAAGTAATGGGCAATGAAAATAAAACATTTTGAGAACAGTTACAACATTAAAACAGATTTTTCATATATAAACTATAAAAAGACACTTATGACAGCCTAAACAACATGAAATACAAAAGAAAAAAAAAGTACACATATCAGCCTGTTCAATATGAAAACATTGACTGCAAGTTTAAAGTTAGTTTAAAGTTCCTCGTTTTGTTCACCCCGTGTATTTTAATTTCCACTACGCTGCCCCAGTTTGTCCCAGTGCCGTACCACGGTCCACTCGTATCTAGACCGTGGGCCGGACCAGGGTTAACCCTGGGCCGGACGTACTTACTTGTAAACCCAGACGTGCAGTGGATTCCAATCGGTGACCATAAACCACTGCCGGATGTCGAATTTCGTGTTGTGGATGAGCAAGGGACGCTCTGCGGAAAGACGGGGAATTCTGTAGTCATAGGCGGTTCGGTTAATGTTTAAATGAAATGTAATGTTAATTCATTAATTGTAGGGGTAAAATTATATCATTAAATGTTATAGTAATATATAAATATATGGGAAAGTTAGGTTATGTCGATATATGTAACAGTAACATTGCCATCAGATGGGGAAGTATATTGGGAGGAGAGTGATGGAAATGGAGGTACAGGAAAGGAGAAGGAGAGGGAGACCAAGGCGAAGGTGGGTGGACTGTATCAAGAATGACCTTCGATCAAAGGGATTAACCAGTGATGAGGTGTGGGACAGAGGTAGATGGAGAAAGCTGACCAGAAACATCGACCCCACATAGAAGTGGGAAAAGATGTAGACAAAGAAGAAGAATTGAGTGGGAACGTAACGTTATTTCATTAATTGGGAAAGTAAAGTTGTATAATTATTTTGGAAGGTAACATTATAATTAATTGGTGAATACCATTTCCATCATTAAAAGCGGAAGTGACATTATTTTATAAAATGGGAAAGCGTCACTGTCATCAATGCGGGAATATCAGGTCATTTAATAGAAGGGTAACATATAATTAAATGGAGAAACATTATAATTAAATAGGGGAGTAACATAATATAATTAAATGGGGGAGTAACTTTATATAATTAAATGGAGGAGTAACATAATATAATTGAATGGGGGAGTAACATTATATAAGTAAATGTGGAGTAACATTATATAATTAAATGGGGGAGTAACATTATATAATCAGATGTGGAGTAACATTACATAGTTAAATGGAGGAGTAACATTATATAATTAAATGTGGAGTAACATTATATAGTTAAATGGAGGAGTAACATTATATAATTAAATGTGGAGTAACATTATATAATCAAATGTAGAGTAAAATTATATAATTAAATGGAGGAGTAACATTATATAATTAAATGGGGGAGTAACATTATATAATTAAATGGGGGAAAAACATTATATAAATAAATATGGAGTAACATTATATAATTGAATGGATAAGTAACATTATATAATTAAATGTGGGAGTAACATTATATGAATAAATATGGAGTAACATTATATAATTGAATGGATAAGTAATATTATATAATTAAATGTGGGAGTAACATTATATAAATAAATATGGAGTAACATTATATAATTGAATGGATGAGTAACATTATATAATTAAATGAGGGAGTTTTATGTCGATAT
>NC_090757.1:24389269-24406769 GCF_036898095.1 Palaemon carinicauda
AGCAATCTCAGCCTGCATGTAATCTTAGATGGCATCATCATCGTTGCGAGGCTGTTCAAGGCATTCTAATACCTTCGTCTCTCTCTCTCTCTCTCTCTCTCTCTCTCTCTCTCTCTCTCTCTCTCTCTCTCTCTCTCTCTCTCTCTCTCTCTCATTTCTTAATGGTAGTCTCTCTTCCACAAGGATGGAAACTAGGCAATGTTCCTCCAATCTACAAGAAGGGACCAAAAGAACCTGACAACTACAGACTAGTGTGTTTAACTTCAGTGCCTTGCAAAATTTTTGAATCTATTATAGTACATTCAATAGTAGAATATATAGAGAAAAAAACATTTTCTGATAGACACCCACATGCTTTCAGACAAAAGAGGTCATGTGTGACAAATCTTTTGGAATTTTTCCACTTCATGTTTAGCATTCATAACAAAAGAAGGGCAATAGGTACTATATACCTAGACTTTCAAAAGGCTTTTGACAAATTTCCGCATGAAAATTTAATGGTCAAAATTAGAGCACTAGGCATCATTGATGAGTCAGCTGAATGGATCGAAGATTGGCTTACAAACAGAAAACAGAGAGTTGTAATCAATGGAGAAGCTTCAAAGTGGGCTGTTGTAACAAGCGGAGTACCTCAAGGATCCGTCCTTGGACCAGTGCTATTTCTGATCTATATTAACGACATAGATTTAGGATTAAGTAGTAGAATAGCTAGATTTGCCGACGATACTAAATTGGGCATAAATGCTGCGACCTCAAAAGACGTAGAAGCCTGAAGAGAATGGTCCAGAAAATGGCAAATGCCTTTCAACTGAGGGAAATGTAAAGTTGTGCACACAGGTTATTTTAACCCACAATCAGATTACTCACTGCTGGGTAATGAAATAGAAGGTGTGGAACAGGAGGTAGATTTCGGTATTATAACCAGCAAGGATTTGAAGTTCACCAAACAGAGCATAAAAGCTGAAAAGAAAGCACAGAAACTAGTAGGCTACAGAAAGAGACCATTCAAATACAGAAACAAAGACACTGTACTACAAACCAATGGTAAGACTCCGTCTAGAATACGGAGTCCAATTCTGGGCTCAAATTATTCAGAAGGATATAGATAGACTGGAAGCAGTACAAGCTAGGGTCACTAAACTAGTTCAAATACTAAGGCAATATGGATATTGACGGAGAATGGAATGTTTGAACTTATTTGATCTACAAACTCGACGACTATTGGACAGCTAATAGAGGCATTCAAAATTCTTAAAGGAATAACAAATGTAGATTGCAACAACGTGGCATTTTTTATATATAAAATAACAAATACTTGGAATAGACTTCCAGCGGATGTAGTAAACAGTAACAGGGTGAACGAGTTCAAGAATCTCTCTCTCTCTCTCTCTCTCTCTCTCTCTCTCTCTCTCTCTCTCTCTCTGTAACATCCCGTGGTCGGGCGGTCTCCATTACAAAATCAGATATTATTTCTGAGTTTCTTTGTCTGTCTGGAAATGCTGAAAAGAACGAGAGATTCAAGACTAAGATGAAAATGGGGAGATGCTGGCCACGTTTTCATAATCCGAGATTTTTGAAAGCCAAATGAAATATGCTCCTGTTCAAACAAGCACAATGGCTACGGGGTTGGCTTTTATTTAAATGGTATATGAACAGGATACCACGTTATGCATACTCAGAAAATTTTGAATATTTTCATATGTATTTTTATGAATAGGTGATATGTAGATAAGAGTGAACGTTTGTATGTTGATCAGTGCACGATTGCTATTTTGTTTTATTTGTAATTATTGAATATATATGTATATGTATATATATATATATATATATATATATATATATATATATATATATATTATATGTATGTATGTTTGTGTATATGCATACACACATGTACTATATGTATACCTACATTCTACATATATGCATAAATATATGTATATGTATATATATATATACATACATACATACATACAGTATGTGTATAAGTAAATCTGATAAATACTGTATATATATATATATATATATATATATATATATATATATATATATATATATATATATATATATATATATATATTTTTGGGCTCAAGCCATGTCGTCCTGATGGAAGTTCCTATAGGGTAGCTTCCTAGGGTATATTACAACTACGGCGATATTCCCAGAGAATTTACCTTAAGGTACCAGAATTCTAACTCCTGGAGCGAGTATCCCTCGTGAAAGGGATATCGCGACATATCAGAGGACGTATTCTAGACACGTCACATGGCAATCTAAATCCTGGACAGAGATTTCGTCTCGTAGGAGGTGATTGACGAGATACGAATTCGGGAAAGAAAAAGGGGGAGCCGCTCCCAAGGCTTCCCTATCCCCCGATTCGTATGCGTGCCTGGCGCCAATCCTGGCGCCATCTGTATTCCTTTTTGCGTAGCTTAACAACTCGGTGTTTTTTCCTGTTTTTCTCGCAAATCTTGGATTTATTCGACTTTTCATGGCTTCTTCGTCTTCGTCGGCCTCTGATAAGTTGAGTATAGTGTCTGTTATGTATAAATGTAGGCTCTTGGTAAAATTTTGAGTGATTAATAGGATTAATCTTTGATACAAGAGCCGTAGCCTACCAGAGGTGTCCTGGACACTGTCGCTCACTAGGTATAAATTAGTTAGTCAGAGCGACATTCCTGGTTGTTTTGCTTTAATAAATTTTAGCTATTTAGCATTACATAGGATTTCCTTTCGTGCTTAGTATTATTTGGCGAAGTATTCGCCATTCTGGCCTACGCTAGGCCATGTAGCCTAGTCGTTTGGTCCTAGTACTTCATGCATGATTTTGGTTTTTCCGAGTGTAATTAAAATTTTATTGAAGCTTTAGGCTATATTTTATACATTTTAGACTGTGTGGAATATTTCCAAGATTGTATACGTGTGAGTTTCGGTGAATTAGGTAATCGATTCTCTTGGTGCCTAGGCTAATTGCTTATGGAGCCTTAGTATACTTTATCATACTCCCCGGTTGCTTTCTTTTCTTCGGAGAAGGTATGCAATCCCTTTCCCTCTGTTTAAGCCTTGGGCTTTTCCCTAAGTGGTTTTTTCCGAATTTATTTTCGATAAAACTATACTAGGGTGTTACTGTACCTTCCTGTTCCTGTAGTTATGGTTCAAGAGGGACAGAACAACAGAGTTTTTAGTCTGAGTCTGTGTTGTCTGGCTTGGGGCAGAGTCCCCCTCGCTGACCTAACACATACAAAGGGAGCTTAGCTCCCTTAGGTCACTACCGAAGGTTTCTGTAGTTATGATTCCTTCTTTTGTGATCTACCAGACTAGTCCTGTTGCTGTTCTCGGGGGAGGATAAGTTCTTCCCTTGGGAGTAGCAACACCTTCCTTGCTTTGGTGCTCTGGAAGCTTGCAAGTATTGCTGGCCTTTCCCCTTAGATCTCCCTTAGGCTAAGATAAGTTTCTTGGCTGCGGGTGATCTGTCACTAAAGCAAGGTTGGCAGGACCCTCTTGTCCCTTCCCCCTCTATCTCCGTAATGGCCTAGCCATTACTGTACTGTACCTTGCCGGCCGGCAGAGCTGGCCGGCAGGGGTCTTACTGTACTGTACGTCGTTCTACTTCTGGACCTAGTATAGGTTGGGATGTGGAATTGACTCAGCCCATTGCCGGCCGGCAGAGCTGCTGGCCGGCAAGGGTCTTATGTTTTCGAGTGCTGCCCGGACCTCTCTTGGTCCCTCATCCATGCCTGCCGGCAGAGCCGGACGGCATTGGTCAAGGAAGCCTGAATTAGTTTCTCCCCTTCCTTATATGCACTCTTTCGGTTGCCGGGCTTGGAGGTTGTGTACACTCTTATCCCGGCATCCATTCTATTTTTCTTCTAGTGCTGTACCTGTCCCGGCTGCCGGCCTATGAGGCCGGCAGCCGGGCAGGTGTAGTCCTCTGGTTCTTTTGCTGCCGGCTGGCATCGGTCTTGTACCTTTGCCGGCCGGCTTATGTCAGTCCTTGTCTGCCGGTCACCAAGAGTGTGGCCGGCAGCTGGGTACTACCTTGTGTAGTTGCTGGCCGGCAGCCATTGCCGGCCAACACTGGCTGTTACCGGCCGGCAGTTGCTGCCGACCGGCACAGGCATTTGAACCAGAGTGCTGCCGCCCTATAGCTGTTAAGTAGTATACTTTAAAGCTAGTTGTGATGTGTGCCGGCCGGCAAAGGCAGGCCGGCACACATCCCCCTATACTGTACTAGTATTCTTCTGTATAGCATATACAGTAAGAAGAAAACTATAGTAAAGGTTTTGGTACAGCACTGTATCTTCTAACACTATTGTGTTTTCTTGCACATCCCTTTGCTGTTGCCCTCAGATAGGAAGCTGAGTTCTTCCCTGTCTATTATCCAGGATTTTAAAATCATTGCTTAGGTGTGAGCTCCACCTGTTTCCTCTGGAAACCTTGCATTGGTTACTCTAGAAGAGATAAACCATTTTTGATTTTATTATCTGGAAGGCTGCAACAATGGGTTGTGAGGGAAACACAAGTGTGTGTCTTTCCTTTCTGAATTGTTATGCTATACTATGCATATCCAGTGATACATAGTTCACTTGATACTCATGGAAATTTCTTCTCTTTACAGAAGGACACTCCGAAGTGGGGAAGTGCTTTCTGCAATGTCAGCAGCAAGAACCTCTGCGGACATGAGTTTTGTAGGAGACACGCAGCATACGCTGTCTCCAAGGATGATCTGGGGACCCTCAGTATGTACTGTGTGCACTAACCTGATTATTGAGACATTTAAATAGCTAGGAAGAAGCTTCGTACCTGGGTAAGGGGCTTCCAAAAGAACACTTCTGGCCTTATCTTCCAAGTGAGAAGATGAGGGCGTATCTTTTCCCTAAGGCATCAGCTGATGCAGTGATTCCCCAGCCTCAAGAGGAGATCCCCTAAGTTCAGATCCAGGTGGATGCTGAAGTCGCGGTCGCGATGCAAGACATCCAGCTAAATGACAGGATGTCTGATGTGGACGGGTGTCAGGAGGAAGACCTCCTGGCAGAAGCCCAGGATGAAGTTCAAGCCCCTCTACATCGACCGGTCTCCCAGTTGAGCTGGGACAGGCCCTCTCTTCTATTGTTGGAATGATCCAACAAATGCAGAAGGAGAATCAGGAGAAGGCGGCTGCAATGGAACTGCGAATGCAGTGCCTTGCAGAATCACATGGGCCCCAGAAAAAGCTCAATGTGAAAGACCTTCCCTTGTGCTCAGATGCTAACCCATGGAGGTATGCTGAGCACATGCCGATGACGACTTGAAACATCGTCATCTCGGATAAGCTGGGCTCAGTTCCCCTGGAGGGTGGAATTCTGGCCCAGCAAGGCATCATATCCGGACTGTTATGTCCGGCTGAGGAAGGAACCAGCTTCAAAGGAGGAGACAGAGCCGAAGGAGGTCATAGTGATGGACCATGCTAAGGCTCAAGCTCTACTTTCATCCTCGATGAAAGAGAGGGGCTTCTCTAACTCAAAGGTAGCTGCATTGAATAGGAAGCTCCCTTCCTTTGTGTCCTCGCCTACTAGAGCCTTCCCCCTTTTACAGAAAGGGTTTCTGGCTGTACTAAAAGCAATCGAGGCCGGCAAGTCTTGCCCCTCCCTAGAGGAGTGTAAACCCTTGTCGCTGGCCCTGCCTATGGGCCACAAAGACTGGAAGGACGTCCATCTTACGTTCTCAGTGGGAAAGTTGGAGGCTGATATTGCCGGACGTCAGTTCGGCAAGGACCTCCCTAAGCTGTCTGACTTTCTTTTGCGAAGTGAGTTCGATACAAAAGAAAGACTGACTGCCTCAATGTCTCTTCAGACTACTCTCGAGACGATGGCAAGTGACCCCAAGGTCCATGAAATGTTCATGGTAGTGGCCAAGCCTCATCTGGCCACAGTGACGAAGGACCTTTATGGCTTCGTCAAGGCAAGGAGAGCTTGTAGGGAGTTCGTGTTTACCTCGGCTACGGTGAGGCACGAGCTAAAGAAACTAATCTCCTCCAACATTTGGAGAAAAGACCTTTTTCCCTACCGACTTGGTCAAAGAAGTTGTTGATAAAGCCGCCTTGGAGAATAGAAACCTTCTCCAGAAGTGGGGCCTGGCTATCAAAAGAAAGTCTTCCCCGGATGAGGGTCCTCAACCAAAGAGGAAGACTATGAGGACTAGGCTACCGTCTCGGCCAGCCAAGCCTCTTAGACAGCAACAGCAACGGCAATTGCCATTGCCCCCAGTGCCCCAGATCGTGGCACAAACCCCGACCACCTTTCAGTGGGTACCCCAGGCCGTGTCGACACAGTCCATGGCAGTCACCCCAGCGTTCGAAGGGCAGTCTACTTCCTTTCGAGCAAAGCCTAGAGGAGCAGCCAGAGGCTCGTCTAGACGCCCCTCAAGGGGAAGGGGATTCAGGGGTGGTCGTGGTCAGGAAGGCAAGACCTCAGGACGACAGTCCAAGTGAGGTGATACCGGTAGGAGGGAGACTTCTGAAATTTCGGGATCGGTGGACCTTCGATCCCTGGGCCCACAGCCTACTCAAGAATGGACTGGGCTGGAGCTGGTACAGCACTCCACCCCCGTACCTTCGGTTTTTCCAACACTCCACCCCCGTTATGGAGGAGTACGTTCAAGAACGGTTGGAGAAAAAGGGTGAAGCCCATCAATTTCTAAGGGAGGCTGTTTTGTGTTCCCAAGAAAGACTCGGAAAAGCTCAGAGTCATTCTGGACTTGTCGCCACTTAACAAGTTTATAGTGAATTGCAAATTCAAATTGCTAACACTGCAACACATAAGGACCTTACTGCCCAAGAGGGCATATTCCGTCTCTATAGACTTGTCAGACGCCTACTGGCACATTCCAATTAGCCATCGACTCTCCCCCTACCTAGGGTTCAGGCTACAACGAAGACTATACGCCTTCGGAGCCATGCCATTCGGGCTAAACATAGCCCCAAGGATTTTTACGAAGCTTGCGAGCGTAGCTCTCAAACAATTTCGCCTAAAGGGAATTCAGGTAGTAGCCTACCTGGACGACTGGTTGGTGTGGGCAGCATCCGAGACAGAATGCTTGCAAGCTTCCAGTCAAGTGATCCAGTTCCTAGAGTACCTAGGCTTCAAGATCAACAGAAAAAGTCTCGACTTTCTCCATCTCAAAAGTTCCAGTGGCTAAGATCCACTGGGACCTTTTGTCACACCGTTTCTCCACCCCGGCGAAGAAAAGGAAGGAGATAGCGGGTTCTGTCAAGAGACTTCAAGATTCCGAAAGGATATCAAGACACGAACAGGAGAGAGTACTGCGCTCTCTCCAGTTTGCTTCGGTGACAGACCCAGTGCTAAGAGCACAGCTAAAGGATGCAATCGGAGTTTGGAGAAGTTATGCATCAAACGCGTGAAGAGATCTGAGAAGACCAGCCGCTTCGGCTAAGTACTCTTCTCAGGCCTTGGTCCCAAGCCAGACATCTAAAGAAGTCAGGTTCTTCTTCAGCCACCTCCCCCGTCGGTGACGATTCACTCAGACGCCTCGAAGGAGGGATGGGGAGGTCACTCTCATCGGAAAAAAGTCCAGGGGACTTGGTCCAGGCTATTCAAGACCTTTCTCATAAAACTTTCTAGAAGCTAGGGCAGTGCTCCTTACCTTAAAGAAAGTCTCCCCGCGTCATTCGTTCCACATAAAGTGGTAATAGACAGCGAGGTAGTTGTGAGATACTTGAATCGACAAGGATCGAGGTCACCACCTCTCAACCAGGTGATGTTGGCCGTCTTCCGATTGGCGGAAAAGAAGAAGTGGTACCTGTCGGCAGTTCACCTTCAAGGAGTCCGCAATGTGACAGCGGACGCTCTATCCAGGTTCACACCGATAGAGCCGGAATGGTCCTTAGACGCAGGATCATTCTCCTTCATTCTGAATCAGTCCCAGAACTGCAGATAGACCTCTTTGCGACGAAAGACAACAAGAAGTTGCCCCTGTACGTGCCCCGTTCGAGGACCCCTTAGCGGAAGCAGTGGACGCGATGTCCCTCGACTGGAACAGATGGTCCAAGATTTATCTGTTCCCTCCTCACAACCTTCTGTTGAGGGTCCTCAACAAACTGAGATCCTTCAAAGGGTAGCGGCAATAGTGGCCCACAAGTGGCCGAACAGCGTTTGGTTCCTCCTGGCATTGGAACTGTAGCTGAAGTTTGTACCACTACCAGATCCAGTTCTGACCCAGCGAGTCCAGAAGTCAACTGTCTGCGCTTCATTACAGAAAACCCGGACCCTGCAGTTCATGATTTTCTCTCCCTAGCGGTGAGAAAGCGTTTCGGGATTTCGAAAGCCAGTATAGACTTCCTTGAGGAATATAAATGCAAATCTACTAGAAGGCAATATGAGTCATCTTGGAGAAAATGGATGGCCTTTTGTCAAGGCGAAGATTCCGCAGGAGATCTAGACAGACTTCTGCTTATCTTTTTTCCCCACCTCCATGGTCAAGGGTTGGCAGCGAACACGATTTCAGCGTGTAAGTCTGCTTTGACAAGACCCATTCTATATGCCTTCCAGGTCGACCTAGGTAACGAGATCTTTAATAAAGTCCCGAAAGCCTGTGCTAGGCTCAGACCTTCAGCACCTCCAAAGCCCATTTCATGGTCTTTAGACAAGTTCTTCATTTCGCTTCTCTGTGAGCAATGAAGAGTGTGCGTTAAAGGATTTGACACAAAAAGTTATTTTCCTATTTTGCACTCGCGTCCGGGGCCAGGGTTAGTGAGATTGTAGCCTCTCGAGAGAGGCAGGTCGTGTTCAGTTCCTGGATGGGGAAGAACTGAACCTGTTTCCGGATCCTACGTTTCTCGCCAAGAATGAGTTACCCACCAACAGGTGGGGTCCCTGGAGAATCTGCCCTCTGAAAGAAGATGCATCTCTATGTCCAGTAGAATGCCTAAAGGTCTATCTTCATAGAACTTCAGACTTCAAGGGTGGTCAACTATTCAGGGGAGAAACATCAGGCTCAAATTTATCTCTGAATCAACTCAGAGCGAAAATCACATATTTTATTCGCAGAGCGGATCCTGACAATACACCCGCAGGTCACGATCCGAGGAAAGTTGCCTCATTCTTAAATTTCTTTAATTGTATGGATTTTGAACATCTCCGTTCATACACTGGCTGGAAGTCTTCCAGAGTGTTCTTTCGCCACTATGCGAAGCAAGTAGAGGAACTAAAAGAGATCTGTGGTAGCAGTGGGTCGCGGTGTTAACCCTACTGTTTAACTCTACAGTGGTGGGACGATTAATTCCAGGGTGAGTGTGTAGTTACATACTGTACTACAAACTAAGTGAGGGCACTGTGTTGCCCATCCAGACTGTTCCATTTCCGAAGGTGAACCTAGCATAAGTGCAGACATGTGTGCCGAGCGTTTCTAACGCTAATGTCATTGATTTGTAATACAGGCTTTTATGACTTGGATACCTCGGTATCTTAAAAGTGGCATCTAATGTTTTTTCTTTCAGACAAACAAGCTCTGTTTACTATCATACTTATGCTTAAAGTTTTGGGTTATCCTCTTCTATATATATATATATATATATATATATATATATATATATATATATATATATAATTGTGGTTAACCTGTCTATTTATTGCCTGTCAATAATCTGGTTCTTGAGAACCTTGCGTCTCCTTCACCTGTGTCAATTTATTGGTATAATTGAGCATTCATTCTATGTACCTTATCTGGGATAATTCTAATAGAATTGTTCCTTTATGCAAGCTATGTTGCATTGGTTTTCCTCCTATGCGGATATAAAACCTTTGTCCAATACAAGTATTGTGCGGAAAACTGGTCGATATTTCATATTGACGCAGTTGTCCTTTACAAACTATGCTTTACTTAATATAGGGCGAGACCACTATATTAGCTTGCCTGGTATTCATACATAGATATATGTACTCTTCGAGACTTTTCCAGAGTCTAGTAGGACTCTTCCCTGTAGGGGGCAGGAAGCTCTAACATAGTTTATAGTTAGTTGAAAAGATGTATAACGGTAACATCTTAGGTCTCTAGGTCTAGTCGACCGGGAAAAAATTACCTCCGGGGAGTACGGCACGTTCTGAGAATCCACAGATACAGTAATGCTCTGGTACACTTCCCTCAGGACGACATGGCTTGAGCCCAAAAAACGGATTTAGAGCGAAGCGAAAAATCTATTTTTGGGTGAGATAGCCATGTCGTCCTGATGGACCCGCCCTTGCCTTTCTAAGAAAGGGCTGTAGGACCCCTTCCTACATACAGTATCTGTAGCACCTCGTGTACGCTACAAGGAATACAGATGGCGCCAGGATTGGCGCCAGGCACGCAAACGAATCGGGGGATAGGGAAGCCTTGGGAGCGGCTCCCCCTTTTTCTTTCCCGAATTCGTATCTCGTCAATCACCTCCTACGAGACGAAATCTCTGTCCAGGATTTAGATTGCCATGTGACATGTCTAGAATACGTCCTCTGATATGTCGCGATATCCCTTTCACGAGGGATACTCGCTCCAGGAGTTAGAATTCTGGTACCTTAAGGTAAATTCTCTGGGAATATCGCCGTAGTTGTAATATACCCTAGGAAGCTACCCTATAGGAACTTCCATCAGGACGACATGGCCATCTCACCCAAAAATAGATTTTTCGCTTCGCCAAAATCCGTTTTATATATATATATATATATATATATATATATATATATATATATATATATATATATATATATATATATATATATATATATATATGTGTGTGTGTGTGTGTGTGTGTGTGCGCGCGCATATGTATGTAACCACATATTTGTGAAATGTGGTATGACATAGACTCACATCATAGCAAATATTTAAATGCCTAATCTTTCATACCATTTATCCATCTGCTAAATACAAACGTTGGACTGCATTTAACAACTGCATACAGTTGACGATGTGTTTCCCTATTATCATTATTTTTTTTCCTTTTTTTTTTTTTTTTTTTTTTTTTTGCGTTTCATTTATTTGCCCTATTTTTATTCCTTTGAATGACTCATGATTTTGACCACTTACCTTTATTTCCTTATCCTAACCTATTTCCCATACTTTAGAATAAACGTCCTTTGATATGCATGTTTAATTAGGCTACCTGTTTTATCATTATTTTATTTTTTGTAATTACAAGTAAATTCCTCCCACTGTCTTATTCCAGTTATTGAATTCCCCATAAATGACCCACCCACTTCTCTAGATTCACCTGGTGCACTGTAGGTATTTCATAAGGGTCTTCACCCACTTTTTATCTCTCTCTCTCTCTCTCTCTCTCTCTCTCTCTCTCTCTCTCTCTCTCTCTCTCTCTCTCCTTACCTGGAGCTGGGCTTGGTTGGATATCTTGATCTTCTTATCCATGTGGACGATTTTGTAATGGGCGGTGATGAGGGCGTCCCACTCGTGGTCCTTGAGGGTGATGGGGGGAGGGGAGTCCAGGTCGTCGTGGCAACAGGACTGGATGAACTGTTCCACGTGGGCCAGGGCTTGGCGGACCCTCTTCATGGGGACCTGCAAGATTTGGGGAAGCTCTTGATAGTGGACCTCGTCTGTGATTAGAAGATTTGGAAGTGCGGTCTATGTCAGAGACTATTTAGGTCAAAATCTAAAAACTTAAAGATTGTAGGTCGTCGATAGTATGTGATTTTATGTCGTTAATGGTTTGGTCGTAGATCCATTATTCCTCCAAGGGTCGTACTAATGATTTGATGGAGGTTGATAGGTTGAATCCAGAATCCAGCCATGAAAAATTGGATATTTGTTGATTCTCTAAAACGCGAATAACGTTTGTTTTGAGTTACTTTGTATTGATTTTTAAGGACTTCAAAATAATGTCAGAGATGCAGACAAATATTGCTGATATTCAGACTAAAAATAACGAGGAAAATGCAAATACATTTAGGAGAGAAAAGGTATATCCTAGATTTCAGCTTTCAATTAGTCACTTATCCATATATGGTCCAGAATTGTCCATTACTTTTTTTATTACTTTGCATCATTAGATAACCTATTGTATTATCAGCCATATATACATTAAAGATAAAGAAGTTCCCATTATTAATATATCTATTGTATAAAAAAAATTTCCATTTAAGGAGATCAAGGACTGGCTTCTGTAAGGGATTGAGGCACTATAAAACTAAAGGACACATTTGCAAATTTAAAAAAAGATAACTCCGTAAGTGTACATAAGCATTATCAAGGTTTATAGATTCTATATATATCTAGACCTTGGTGGGCATTATGTACTCAGGGGCCTTTAGTAACGACCCTTCGTCCCCTGAGTACCTCCACGTTTTAACTCTACTTTGCCTCCGTTCCAGCTTCCTTTCTGCCACAATGCTGTTCAGGCTGTTTTCTTTTTTTTTTTTTTTTTTTTTTTTACATTTTACCTTGTGGATTTATTTTTTACCTGGTGGTTTTAATTTTTGCCTTGTAGTTTTAATTTTTACCTTCTGGTTTTAGTTTTTACCTTGTAGTTTTAATTTCTACTTGTAGTTTTAATTTTTACCTTGTGGTTTTTATTTCTACTTTGTGGTTTTAGTTTTTACCTTGTAGTTTTAATTTCTACCTTGTAGTTTTAATTTTTACCTTGTGGTTTTTATTTCTACTTTGTGGTTTTAATTTTTACCCTGTAGTTTTAATTTCTACCAGCTTCCTTTCTGCCACAATGCTGTTCAGGCTGTTTTTTTTTTTTTTTTACATTTTACCTTGTGGATTTATTTCTTACCTGGTGGTTTTAATTTTTGCCTTGTAGTTGTAATTTTTACCTTGTGGTTTTAGTTTTTACCTTGTAGTTTTAATTTCTACTTGTAGTTTTAATTTTTACCTTGTGGTTTTTATTTCTACTTTGTGGTTTTAGTTTTTACCTTGTAGTTTTAATTTCTACCTTGTAGTTTTAATTTCTACCTTGTAGTTTTAATTTTTACCTTGTGGTTTTTATTTCTACTTTGTGGTTTTAATTTTTACCCTGTAGTTTTAATTTCTACCTTGTAGTTTTAATTTTTACCTTGTGGTTTTTATTTCTACTTTGTGGTTTTAATTTTTAACTTGTAGTTTTAATTTCTACCTTGTAGTTTTAATTTCTACCTTGTGGTTTTTATTTCTACTTTGTGGTTTTAATTTTTACCTTGTAGTTTTAATTTCTACCTTGTAGTTTTAATTTTTACCTTGTGGTTTTTATTTCTACTTTGTGGTTTTCATTTTTGCCTTGTAGTTTTAATTTTTACCTTGTAGTTTTAATTTTTACCTTGTGGTTTTAATTTTTACCTTGTGGTTTTAATTTTTACCTTGTAGTTTTAATTTTTACCCTGTAGTTTTAATTTTTACCTTGTAGTTTTAATTTTTACCTTGTGGTTTTTATTTCTACCTTGTGGTTTTAATTTTTAACTTGTAGTTTTAATTTCTACCTTGTAGTTTTAATTTCTACCTTGTGGTTTTTATTTCTACTTTGTGGTTTTAATTTTTACCTTGTAGTTTTAATTTCTACCTTGTAGTTTTAATTTTTACCTTGTGGTTTTTATTTCTACTTTGTGGTTATAATTTTTGCCTTGTAGTTTTAATTTTTACCCTGTGGTTTTAATTTTTACCTTGTGGTATAAGTGTGCGAATTTCCTCCAGTTTCACATCGGTTCTAAATGGCCTGATAACTAAAACTCCTTGAATTTAAACGGAGAAGCTAGTGTCAGGAAATGTTCAACAGTGCTCATACTCGAGTATGTTATCTAGACAGTAGCTGTTAAACGGGGAAAGTTGACAGTTCAGTTGAATTTGAGTAACAAACATAAAAACAAAGACATAAATCCTTTTATAGTTTATATATCAAATATCTGTTTTAATGTTGTTAATGTTTTTAGAATATTTTATTTTAATTTTTTATTACTTATATCGTTTGTTTATTTCCTTATTTCCTTTCCTCACTGGGTTATTTTCCCTGTTGGAGCCCTTGGGCTTATAGCATCTTGCTTTTCCAACTAGGGTTGTAGCTTAGCTAATAATAATAATAATAATAATAATAATAATAATAATTTAGTACCGTGTCCTTAAACCTACACCAGTGCCTCCTTATCACTCATCCCGGTAACTTGGCTCTATTCTATCCCATCTGTAATTGAATTAGATTATTAACACTGTATGCCACTTTTGAACAAGCCATGGTACGAATTAGATTGCTTCAACATGAAACCCTTCCATGACCCTTATTGACCTGACCCAGGATATCTATTGACCTCGACCTCACCTCTCCATGCGGATCGGAGACCGACTGAGGGCCCAGCATGCCGTAGCGTTCCGTCACCCACTTGAGGACGTTCAGACAGGCTGTCGTTCGGTAGTCGTGGATAAAGGCCGTTCGCTCGTCTTCGTGGCCGATGCAGTAACCCCGGGGGACGAAGGTGTCCACGCTGGCTGCCTCGCTGAACCAGTGCAGCTGTTGCAGGGTCCCGCATAAGCCGTACTGCAAAAAATTATTAGGGGTTATGATGGTAGTAATGTTGATGGTAATGGTAATGATGATAACTCAGATTGGCATGGACGATAGATATGATAATGATAATTATAGTAATGCTAATCCTGATAATAATATTGACTAAAATGTAAGAATGATGATAAAAATTTAAAAAAGAATTCAGTACAAAATGCACTGTCAGCAATATTTATGGAAATAATGATTATGAGATCAGGACAATGATTGAAAATTATGTGTGCAGTTTACAATGCAAGCTATAATCCAGCCGATGAATAATGATAAAAATACAATAGAAAGAGTCCAAAAATAAGTCGTCCTCATTGGATGGCAGCAGCTGTTTAACAGTGCAGTAACATCTTATCAGTGTCACTAAAAGCAAGTCCAGTAAGGGGAACAGTGACGTCAGTGGGCACCACTCAGTGCACTGTAAACACACATATAGGTACACTATATGTGTATATATAATGCATAGTACACATTTTTCTCTTTATAGGGTGTGGTGCTAGAAGATTAAAGCCCTCTAGTTTATCAGTAAATCCTTTAGAGTAAGGTTGCTATACCTTTGCCATTAGTCTGTATCCCAGTAGATTTTTGTACTAATTTACAGTTGAGCAGAGGTGTGACCTCGTTCCTAGTAATCGTCACCCAAGAAACTGTACCATTCAGGCACGAGATCTATCTGCTAACTTCTCCCTACCTTGCAGAGGAGGTAAAACCATGTCTCAGTGTAATCAGAGGTGAGCAGCGTTTATCTGAAAACGGTTGCTCAGTGGGTGCTGTCTCCTTTCTTCATTTTCACCATGTAATTATGGGATGAGTTGCTAGCCCTATGCCACACGACATCACGTCCATCTTTCCCGGCTGTGGTACAACATAAATGACTGACTGGGCATGGCATATAATGATAATGACAGATAATAGATGGACATTAAGAATAACTGAATGGGTCTTTGAGATTGCAAAAGAAGCAGGGGAAGGGAGAGAAGACTATGGATTGACGAAATAAGAAAATTTACAGGTGTGGACTAGCATAGAAAGACCATACTCAGACGGGAGTTGAAGGACATACATGTCTGAGGGATTTGTTCTCGTGGGCTAGTAAAGGCTGATGATATATATATGTATATATATATATATATATATATATATATATATATATATATATATATAAATTATATATATATAAATTATATATATATATATATATATATATATATATATATATATATATATATGTATGTATATATATATATAAATATATATATATATAAATATATATATATATATATATATATATATATATGTATGTATATATATATATACATACGTACATACATACATACATATATATATATATATATGTATGTATATATATATATATATATATATATATATATATATATATATATATATATATATATATATATATATATATATATATATATATATCAGGTTTTAAAGGGTCATTTGAAACTTCGGAAGTTATTCAGACAAGAAATTTCCCCTTGATTCAGTAGACAGAGACTGAATAAGAGATTTTGATCTCACCGAAGCCACAACATTTCAGGGGAAAGACCTTTAGCTTGAACATCATTATGAGAAGATTGAACATGCCACTTCCTCTTGACACCTATATATCTTTTGATATAGGCCTCTTTCCCCTTTAAACTCCAACCCTTCCCCCCCCCAAAAAAAAAAAAATACATCCTTTCCCTTCTACCCTCCCAACCCCCCAAAAATTCGCCCCCCCCCCCCCCCCCGCCACCTCTAACTTCTAAGCTCGTTCATTATTCGTGAATTTCCTGTATTTCTATCACACCGTATCCAGGCTTCTCCTCCCTACGGTATTTAGCGTTAAAAGGCGTTTATGGGTATCTCGGCTCCTGATGTAGGGAACGCTCATATAATCTCTGTTATTTGAGCTTCCTTACGACCTCTATTATATGGTTATCTCGCCACGATTTATTTCTTATAGGGTTGAATGTGACGTCACACACGAGTCGCATTTGGTAGGGAGAAATTTCGTAAGGGATTTTAATATAGTATGGTTTTTCTGAGTGTGTGTGTGTGTATTAATAAGTTGGTTGCTTTTATTAAGATTGAATATTGATATAAGATTTTTATATTTTACGATATTAAAAATCAATAAGTCAATACATACAGTGTATGATTTTTATTTAAGAAAAGGAAATAAAGATTATATTAAACTTGACCTACATGACAGATGAAATCATATAATGAAATTACTGTTCACAAACATTTACTATTCGCCGATATGTTATAAAAGAATTTGCATTTTATACGAACGCAGCCCGACTTCGAATATAGGCTAACAGGCACAATTCATTTTTTCAGGAAGCGAGCAACAACAAACATTGCTTTATCATTCGTTGGACCAAAATATCCCAGAGTCTTTTTAATTCGACCATGTACAGTCCTTTCGCTCTTAGTTCGGGGCATGGGCCGGGAAGGCCATGCATCGCCAAATTGCAGCTGAGATAAACTCTGTAATTGCATTAAGAAGTAAAAGTTAAAGAAAAAGAAGAGCTGCTTAAATGGTTCAACTCATATGAAAGAAAGGGTTGTGGTGGCCGATGTGGTAACGTCCCTGACTGCTGAACGCCAGACTGGTGTTTGAGTCCCGCTCAAATTCGTTAGTTTCTTTTGTCGCTGCAACCTTACCATTGTTTTGATCTAAGGATGGCGGGGGGGGGGTATCCTATAGGTCTATCTGCTGAGTAATCAGGGGCCATTGCCTGGCCTTCCTTGGTCCTAACTTGGGTGGAGAGTGGGCTTGGGCTCTGAGCATATGTGTATGTGGTCAGTCTCTAGGGCATTGTCCAGCTTGATAGGGCAATGTCACTATCCCTTGCCCCTGCCATTCATGAGCGGGCTTTAAAACCTTTAAAATACATAGAAATCTAAACATGAGAGGGTACATGATACTGGAAATACAAAAGAAAGGAATTCCAAAGAGTAGTAGAATAGGGGAAGAAAAGT
>NC_090757.1:24411769-24416769 GCF_036898095.1 Palaemon carinicauda
TATTGTAACTCAGCAGATTTTTTTAAATGATTATTATTTTGTTGTATTAAAGAGGAACATATGAACACAATTTCATTCCACAGATATTTAACGTTATCGTATGACCTTAGTTTCAGTATTATCTTTCTCACTCCGTACGACAGTTACTTGCAGTCAGTTAATTTCTCTCTCTCTCTCTCTCTCTCTCTCTCTCTCTCTCTCTCTCTCTCTCTCTCTCTCTCTCTCTCTCTCTCTCTCTCTCTCTCCATCATCACAATGTGTTGTGTTTGTCTCCACCTTCCACCTTTGGTGATGTACATTTAAGATCTACTTGACAAGTAATGTCAGTAACCAAAATGGCACAGGGGACTCGTACTTTTTCTCTCCCAGCACTCGTGGATTTTTGTCCCCACACTGTTCATTTCTTTTATCCTCCGCAAATATCCCCAAAAACTCCCTACGGACATGGTAGCCCTTCTATTGAATCTTCAAAACTACCCGACCAGCTTTTGTCTCATCTTTGCATCCATCCTTTTTTTTGCACACCCTTTTCTTCTTGCCCACCGTTATCCATATATTAAGGAGGTCGGTTGCATAGGCATGTTAATGATTTGGCAGAGGGATTTTATGATCGCATGGCCTGGCAGTCATCAGTCAAAGTTATTGGCGGTGGGCCTAACCTTTGACTAAATAGTCCAATTGCAAGGCAACAGTTTCCGCAGTTATTGACAGTTATAACCTTTTGCAAAATAGCTAGACTACAAGGCAGCGGTTGTCCTTTTAGTCGCTTTCTACAACATGCAGGGCGTATGATGGCAGTATTCATACACCTTTACCATATTTTTTTTTTTCTTTTTTTTTTTTTTTTTACTCATTGATTGTGCGAATTCCATCGACCTCATAAAATTCAAAGCAAAACTTGATTATCACAATTTAATCTTCTGCACGGGGTTAGTGCCGAGAGTGTGGCTCGCACTCAGTAGAGGAATTCCTTGAAAAGTCTATCCTGCATCTCTTCAACCCCCTCTGTTGCACACACTTTTTATTCTTCTATTTCACCTTCCTGAATGACCTCCCATCTTCATTCTCAGATATTGTGGCCCAAATCTCATGCAGCTTTTTGTGATCTATAGTTTAATAGTAATCATCTTCACATTCCCCTATCACATCCTAGACGAGGAAATGTAAAGAAATATAATGTACTTGATGTAATTGCCATTGTAAATTCCATACGAAGTAGAAACTTATTAAATGATTTACAGTTTTTTACGGACAGGTAGGCCTACTCATATGATAGTGTACACGACCCGTCAAAAATAACCCGTAAATATTTCGATAGATGTGCACACAAGGACACAGTTTTAACCCTTCCCACCCCTTCCCCCCTCTCCTAACGGCAACATGGCAGTATTAGCAATTTTAGGAGATTGTAGTTTCCGCGTGTACCTCCTGGGGTAGCCCAACCCCTCTCACCAGGGCATGACTACTCCCTCTTCCCCCCCCCCCCCCCCCCAGAGGGATAGGAAGAGACTTAGTAGTAATATGCTTGGCAATACTGCTGAACGTGCCAGTAAAGATATAATATATATATATATATATATATATATATATATATATATATATATATATATATATATATTATATATATATATATATATATATATATATATATATATATATATATATATATATACAGACATGTTTCTCTTTATTGAATAGGGAAGATCATTTACATGGAATGTAAACATTTGCAGATTGTATGTTTAGATATAAAGATTATTCTTGTTTTGATTGAGCGTGTATCTAAGAATTTATTTATTGCTTATAATATCCGTAAGAATAATTCAATAGCAAATAAGTAATAAAATTCCTCTCATATTTAGGGGATAATCTCGAACTTCCAGGAACGCGGTGCTTTTCATGCATATCGGCATGAATGATCGTATGTCAGGGCACTGAAGTCATCCTTTGCTTTAAGAATATCTCTCTCTCTCTCTCTCTCTCTCTCTCTCTCTCCTCTCTCTCTCCTCTTCTCTCTCTCCTCTCTCTCGATGTTGTTGGATTGTATATTAAATTTATACACATATTTATAATTTATATATACATATATACTTTTATATACACACAGACACATATATATATATATATATATATATATATATATATATATATATATATATATATATATATATATATAATATATATATATATATATATATTTTCAAATAAGCCATATATTTTTGCTACATTAATGTCTGGATTCTCTTAACGACCTCGGGATCAGAGTCCCAGGCGAAATCACACATAGACAAGAGCTTGTGACCGGCCGGGAATCGAACCCTGGTCCGGCAAGCTTGTAGAGACAGTGACTACCCCTTGGCCACGAAGAAAGATCCCGAGGTCATTAAGAGAATCCAGACATTAATGTAGCAAAAATATATGGCTTATTTGAATATGACAAACACATCAATATATATATATATTATATATATATATATAGTCTGTGTTTATGTATATATGAGTGTGGGTGTATGTATGTATGCGTATACTGTATGAAGATGTTATTTACAAATAAAATGCCTCACAACATAAATACATTATATGCTTTGTATTGCACATACCTGTACCTGAAAGTATGCATATATGCATACCTACAGTATGTATATAGTAAAAAACAACATACACACGAAACTGATTTTTTAAACTGTATCCAGCAACTATACACAATGGATCAAATCCTATTTATAGTCGTAATCATTATGGACCGACGACCACTCGCACCCGCATCGGAGTTAATTACCATGGGTAACTACTTTGGCAATTAAGGAGAATTGCACTCATTGATCAATCTCTTCAGAGAGGCCGGGGAGGGCTCTTTTTAGAAAGGGAACTCGGGTGCAACTCTTCATTTTGGTTATTGGTTTTTATCTTGTCTTGTTATTGTTTTTTTTGATTTCAGGGATTTTTTTTATTGATTGGTGAAAATTTTTTTTTGCTTATGCATACACAGACATATACATGCAAACACACACACACATATATTATGTATATATATATATATATATATATATATATATATTATATATATATGTATATATATATGTATATATATATATATATATATATATATATATATATATATATATATATATATATATATATGTGTGTGTGTGTGTGTGTGTGTGTGGGTCTAAAATATGCATGTACTATGTATATTCATATGTTATCAACAACAACAAATACGGCATTTTCTAGTCTTCTGCAGGGCAAAGGCGTCATACATAGCCTTATTCATGTCTGGGGTTTTACCAAGGTCGTCTCGAGAGAAGGCCAGGTCATTTGAGGGGTAAGGAAAGGTCCCACGTGGTACGAGTAGTACACGAGTTGTGCTTTCTCACAGTTACTATAGGCTGTGAGTAAAGGAGTCAAGCTCGATTTCTTCACAGTTTTCTGCTGTTATTCAAGAAAATTTGACTGTTTCTGGAATCCAGGGTAATGCCTTTTATGTGCTGTGTGCCAAACTGCAAAGGAAATTAAAGAACTGGACCGAAAGTGAGTGTTTTCCTTTCCAAATGCTGATGAAGAAAAAGCCTAGTTTATTATTATTATTATTATTATTATTATTATTATTATTATTATTAAATGCTAAGCTACAACCCTAGTTGGAAAAAGCTGGATGCTACAAGCCCAGGGGCCCCAACAGGGAAAATAGCCCAGTACGGAAAGGAAATAAGGAAAAATAAAATATTTTAGGAATAGTAACAATACTAAAATAAATATTTCCTATTTAAACTATAAAAACTTTAACAGAACAAGAGAGCCCGACATGTTTCTCGGTTTTACACGCTGGCCGACTGCTGATTGGATGGCGGGAGAATTTTGTCTGATGTTCACAGCAAACCAACCTCGTATGGGTGACCCTGTATAGTACCAGGCATTCCTGATCATGGCGAGTCAAAAAACCCTTTCACAACGTTAAGATATCCCTACTTTCAGAATCCTCTTTTATTAATTTCCGCCTTACACCGTGAATTATTTTTTGCATTTAAATACAATATATAATATATATATAATATATATATATATATATATATATATATATATATATATATATACTATATATATATATATGTATATATATGTATGTATATATATATAAAGAGAGAGAGAGAGAGAGAGAGGAGAGAGAGAGAGAGAGAGAGAGAGAGAGAGAGAGAGGAGAGAGAGAGAGAGAGAGAGAACAACATATTTAGACTCAGGGGCCTAACCACTGAAACCTAGACTTCATGATCCAATCCAATCCAATTCATATATCTTATTCATATGAGGAAGAAAGGAATATAATTTTGTAACGCTCGTAAATTGTCTTTAGAATGGCTAATAGTATTTCTCTAATAATGATAATGAAGTTGATAATATTGATAATATATGATAGCATAATGTTAGGTTAGGTTAGGTTACTTTAGTAGGCATTTGTCTATTCTTTTTATTTATTGTCTCCTGCAAATTCTGTTACTTTAACTCTTATCCTAGAGTCGGTATATTTAAAAGTTTAAAGTGCGCCATGAGTAGCAAAAGTAATGGGCAGGTAATGGCCTTGTTGAGTAATGTCTTATTGACGTATTATAGCAAATGGTCATTACCCAAAGTCATACTCCACCTACGTTTGTACCTGGGAGGATATTGTAGTGGCTGCGTATAATTTTACCCGTGAATTATATCAAGTCGAGACTTAGTTACAGTTAGATAAATATGGCATACCACTTAGCTATAAGATTTTAATTTTATGAATTGCCAATTTTTCTTCAATACGGAAATGACCTCAATTTGAAATTAAATTGAATGTGTTGACCTCAATTTTCATTAATTGAAACTGTACATGACCTCAATTTTCATTAATTGCAACTGTACATGACCTCAATTTTCATTAATTGCAACTGTACATGACCTCAATTTTCATTAATTGCAACTGTAAATGACCTCAATTTTCATTAATTGCAATTGTACATGACCTCAATTTT
>NC_090757.1:24426769-24436769 GCF_036898095.1 Palaemon carinicauda
CAGTATATTTTTTCCGAAGAATTTCCCATTAATTTGCGTTTTTTTTTTTTAAACTAATTTAAGACATAATCGTACCAAAGCATTTTTAAACTTTGGTCTCTACAATAAATATCTACCTTATATGAGGATCAAACCCAAGACTGTAACCAATAAGGTAATATTAAGAAGCATAACATCTAAAGAAATCATTAACTCTGATGTCATCCACAGCCTTCCGTGTGATGAAATTCGGATGACTGCTGGATGACCGTTTTCCTGAGGGGTAGTATCAACCTTCGCGTGTTGCCGAACGACAAGTTCCTTTTGTCTGAAGACGAATGAGATGGGGAACACAGAGGCTGTTTATTTCATTTTCTTAGGATGGAAGATTGCTACATAGGGCTAAAAGATATAATATCTTAAACGGCGAGATTTTAATATCTTTGCTTGAAAACTGTTTTAATGCTGTTGGTGTTTTTAGAATATTTGATTAATTGTTGATTATTTCTCATATCGTTTATTTATTTGCTTATTTCCTTTCCTCACTGGGCTATTTTTCCTGGTGGAGCCCTTAGGCTTATTGCATCTTGCTTTTCCAACTAGGGTTGTAGCTTAGCTAATAATGATAATATTAATAATAATAATAATAATAATAATAATAATAATAATAATAATAATAATGATAATATTTTTTTTAAATGTTATTGGTCAGGATTATATAATCTTTACTTCAGGACAGAAAGTTATGAAGGGAATTTTATATCATTGCTTCAGAACTTGATCTTAAGAGAATTAAGATAACAACAACAACAAATGCAGCCGTTTCTAGTCCAATGCAGTACAAGGGCCTCAGACATGTCCTTATTCATGTCTGAGGTTTGGCCATTTCATTGAAGACATGAATTGTTAAATCGAAATTTGTGGAGTAAAGGTTATAATCTGTAATATTATTGTTATTGTTGTTTACAAGCGAAGGTATAACCCTAGTTGGAAAAGCAAGATGCTATAAGCAATAGGGCTCCAACAGGAAAAATAGCCCAGCGAGGACAGGAAACGAGGGTAGTAAGAAAACTAAAAGAGAAGTAAAAAACAATTAGAATAAGGTGTATCAAGAGCTTAACTAAAAGCGAAGTAATAAACAATTAGGAAGAATATGCTAATAACAGTAACAGCATTAAATTAAATCTTTGGTATATGAACTATAAAAAAACAGGAGAGAGAGAGAGAGAGAGAGAGAGAGAGAGAGAGAGAGGAGAGAGAGAGAGAGAGAGGAGAGAGAGAGAGAGAGAGAGAGAGAGAATTAAAATGGAACAACGTACCCGAGTGTACCCTTAAGCAAGATAACTCTAATCCAAGACGGTGGGGAGACCATGGTACAGAGGTTATGGCATTACCCAAGACTTAGAGAACAGTGGTTTGATTTTGGAGTGTCCTTGCTTCAAGAATTAAGGTTATAACCTGTAAAGGCTTCATAACTGAGATAATTTTACCATTCCTGGTTCATAACTGAGATAATTTTACCATCCCTGCTTCATAACTGAGATAATTTTACCATTCCTGATTCATAAACTGAGATCATTTTACCATCCCTGCTTCATAACTGAGATCATTTTACCATCCTTGCTTCATAACTGAGATAATTTTACCATCCCTGCTTCATAACTAAGATAATTTTACCATCCTTGCTTCATAACTGAGATCATTTTACCATCCCTGCTTCATAACTGAGATAATTTTACCATTCCTGCTTCATACCTGAGATAATTTTACCATTCCTGCTTCATACCTGAGATAATTTTACCATTTCTGCTTCATAACCGAGATAATTTTAACATCCCTGTTTCATAACTGAGATAACTTTACCGTCCCTGCTTCATAACTGAAATAATTTTAACATCCCTGCTTCACAACTGAGATAATTTGACCATCCCTGCTTCATAACTGAGATAATTTTACCGTCCCTGCTTCATAACTGAGATAATTTTACCATCCTTGCTTCATAACTGAGATAATTTTACCATTCCTGCTTCATAACTGAGATAATTTTACCACCCCTGCTTCATAACAGGTAATTTTACCATCCTTGCTTCATAACTGAGATAATTCTACCATCCTTTTTCATAACTGAGGTAATTTTACCATCCTTGCTTCATAACTGAGATAATTCTACCATCCTTTTTCATAACTGAGGTAATTTTACCATCCTTGCTTCATAACTGAGATTATTTTACCATTCCTGGTTCATAACTGAGATAATTTTACCGTCCCTGCTTCATAACTGAGATAATTTTACCATCCCTGCTTCATAACTGAGATAATTTTACCATTCCTCGTTCATAACTGAGATAATTTTACCATCCTTGCTTCATAACTGAGATAATTCTACCATCCCTTTTTCATAACTGAGGTAATTTTACCATCCTTGCTTCATAACTGAGATAATTTTACCATTCCTGGTTCATAACTGAGATAATTTTACCGTCCCTGCTTCATAACTGAAATAATATTACCATCCCTGCTTCATAACTGAGATAATTTTACCATTCCTCGTTCATAACTGAGATAATTTTACCATCCTTGCTTCATAACTGAGATAATTCTACCATCCCTTTTTTCATAACTGAGGTAATTTTACCATCCTTGCTTCATAACTGAGATAATTTTACCATTCCTGGTTCATAACTGAGATAATTTTACCGTCCCTGCTTCATAACTGAAATAATATTACCATCCCTGCTTCATAACTGAGATAATTTGACCATCCCTGCTTCATAACTGAGATAATTTTACCATCCTTGCTTCATAACTGAGATAATTTTACCATTCCTGCTTCATAACTGAGATAATTTTACCACCCCTGCTTCATAACAGGTAATTTTACCATCCTTGCTTCATAACTGAGATAATTCTACCATCCTTTTTCATAACTGAGGTAATTTTACCATCCTTGCTTCATAACTGAGATAATTCTACCATCCTTTTTCATAACTGAGGTAATTTTACCATCCTTGCTTCATAACTGAGATTATTTTACCATTCCTGGTTCATAACTGAGATAATTTTACCGTCCCTGCTTCATAACTGAGATAATTTTACCATCCCTGCTTCATAACTGAGATAATTTTACCATTCCTCGTTCATAACTGAGATAATTTTACCATCCTTGCTTCATAACTGAGATAATTCTACCATCCCTTTTTCATAACTGAGGTAATTTTACCATCCTTGCTTCATAACTGAGGTAATTTTACCATCCTTGCTTCATAACTGAGATAATTTTACCATTCCTGGTTCATAACTGAGATAATTTTACCGTCCCTGCTTCATAACTGAAATAATATTACCATCCCTGCTTCATAACTGAGATAATTTTACCATTCCTGGTTCATAACTGAGATAATTTTACCGTCCCCTGCTTCATAACTGAAATAATATTACCATCCCTGCTTCATAACTGAGATAATTTTACCATTCCTGGTTCATAACTGAGATAATTTTACCGTCCCTGCTTCATAACTGAAATAATATTACCATCCCTGCTTCATAACTGAGATAATTTTTAAGGCCAAAATTTTCATATGGAGAGATTTTAACATTCCTGCTGTGGTTATTCTATAAGCTGAGATTATGTTCCCTAAACATCAGAACTTGGAGTTATAATGTTTGAGGTTAGGATTATAGTCTTTACATCATTGCCTTCTCTTATTCTAAAATTATAAACTTTATAGTGGGAGATTTTCACAAACTTGCTTCTGAACCAAAGGTTATAACCTTTATAGGCTGAGACATAAGCATTCCTACTTCAGAAACAAAGGTTATGATGTTATTAACTGGGATTAAAGTACCCTACTTCAGGTATTGTATAATCTCGAACTTTTATATAATAATATTCAAGAGCATCTAAAGGTTATATTATTTACTAGTGGACGCGACCCGTCAAAAATGGTGGTTAAATATTTAGGTAAGTTATGTATATATATATATATATATATATATATATATATATATATATATATATATATTATATATATATATATGTGTGTGTGTGTATGTATGTATATACAGTATATGTATATGTATATATATACATATATATTATATATATCTATATATTTATATATATATATTATATATATATATATATATATATATATATATATATATATATATATTTATATATATATATATATATATTATCAGACACTTGCTCTTTATTAATATAAAGAAGATAACATTATTTTTGCATCTCAATAGAAGCTTAGTTTAAACCTTCATAGGATTCCATTTGTAGATAAATCCTACTTTAGAATTAAGAATCATTTCTTGAGGGCGCAAGTTCTGAAACCTTATATGGGAAGATTTTGGGACCCCTCCACGAAGCCTTAAGGCAATAATCAATAATCTTGGGTTAGAGTTCTCTTGCTTGAGGGTACACTCGAGCACACTCTCCTATCTTATTTCTCTTCCTCTTGTTTTGTTAAAGTTTTTATAGTTTATATAGGAGATATTTATTGTTGTTACTCTTCTTAGAATATTTTATTTTCCTTTTTTCCTTTCCGAACTGAGCTATTTTCCCTGTTGGAGCCCCTGGGCTTATAGCATACTGCTTTTCCAACTAGGGTTGTAGCTTAGTAAGTAATAATAATAATAATAATAATAATAATATGCTGGGATTAAACCATCCATAATTTAGAGCCACCTGGGATGGTTATCTGTCGGTTAACGTAACTCTCAGAGTTATAAAAGGTATTAGAAAGTAGTGATGTTCATCAAAGCCTTCTTGTATGAATTGGTTGATACATATGAAATGTGAAGGGCACTGTGGTTGTTGTTTGTTTTATTCATTTGGAGTCCTTATTATGAAAAAGTGATTGTTGATCTCTCTCTCTCTCTCTCTCTCTCTCTCTCTCTCTCTCTCTCTCTCTCTCTCTCTCTCTCTCTCGATATATATATATATATATATATATATATATATATATATATATTATTATTATTATTATTATTATTATTATTATTACTATCCAAGTTATAACCCTAGTTGGAAAAGCAAGATGCTATAAGCCCAGGGGCTCCAACAGGGAAAAATAGCCCAGTGAGGAAAGGAAATAAATAAATGAAGAGAACAAATTAACAATAAATCATTCTAAAATAAGAAACAATGTCAAAACAGACATGTCATATAATAAACTATTAACAACATCAAAAACAAATATGTCATAAATAAACTATAAAAAGACTATGTCCGCCTGGTCAACAAAAAAGCATTTGCTCCAACTTTGAACTTTTGAAGTTCTACTGATTCAACCACCCGATTAGGAAGATCATTCCACAACTTGGTCACAGCTGGAATAAAACTTCTAGAGTACTGCGTAGTATTGAGCCTCGTGATGGAGAAGGCCTCCCTATTAGAATTAACTGCCTGCCTAGTATTACGAACAGGATAGAATTGTCCAGGGAGATCTGAATGTAAAGGATGGTCAGAGTTGTGAAAAATCTTATGCAACATGCATAATGAACTAATTGAACGACGGTGCCAGAGATTAATATCTAGATCAGGAATAAGAAATTTAATAGACCGTAAGTTTCTGTCCAACAAATTAAGATGAGAATCAGCAGCTGAAGACCAGACAGGAGAACAATACTCAAAACAAGGTAGAATGAAAGAATTAAAACACTTCTTCAGAATAGATTGATCACCGAAAATCTTGAAAGACTTTCTCAATAAGCCTATTATTTGTGAAATTGAAGAAGACACAGACCTTATATGTTTCTCAAAAGTAAATTTACTGTCGAGAATTACACCTAAAATTTTGAAAGAGTCATACATATTTAAAGAAACATTATCAATACTGAGATCCGGATGTTGAGGAACCACCGTCCTTGACCTACTTACAATCATACTTTGAGTTTTGTTAGGATTCAACTTCATACCCCATAATTTGCACCATGCACTAATTCTAGCTAAATCTCTATTAAGGGATTCACCAACCCTAGATCTACATTCAGGGGATGGAATTGATGCAAAGAGAGTAGCATCATCTGCATATGCAACAAGCTTGTTTTCTAGGCCAAACCACATGTCATGTGTATATAGTATGAAAAGTAATGGGCCAAGAACACTACCCTGTGGAACACCGGATATCACATTTCTATAATCACTATGGTGCCCATCAACAACAACTCTTTGAGATCTATTACTTAAAAAATCAATAATAATGCTAAGAAACGACCCACCCACTCCCAACTGTTTCAGTTTGAAAACAAGGGCCTCATGATTAACACGGTCAAAGGCAGCACTAAAATCAAGGCCAATCATACGAACTTCCCGACCACAATCAAGGGATTTTTGTACAGCATTGGAGATTGTAAGAAGGGCATCACATGCTCCAAGGCCTTTGCGAAAACCAAATTGCAAACTAGGGAACAGATGATTACCTTCAGCAAACCTATTAAGACATTTTGCCAGAAGACGTTCAAAAACTTTAGATAATATGGGAGTTATGGAAATTGGGCGGTAATCAGTGGGACTTGAGCTACCACAAACACATTTACATAGAGGAGTAACATTTCCAATTCTCCAACTAGTGCTAAAAGCTCCTCGTCTTGCTAACTTGCGCAAAATAACAGATAACTTTGGAGCTAAGAAATCTGCTGTCTATATAAAAAACAAAGGAAAAATACCATTTGGGTCAACACCTCCATAAGCATCAAGGTCCATCAACAGAGCTTTAATCTCACGAGATCGAAAAGCTAAACTAGTTAGTTTAGCCTCAGGAAAACAGGAATGAGGAAGTTCAAGTTTTTCATTACTCTGTTTACTGTCAAAAACATCAGCCAAAAGTGTTGCCTTTTCCTTTGGACAGTGAGTGACTGAACCATCTGGTTTAAGTAAAGGAGGAACTGTTGCATCTACACCAAAGAGTGCAGATTTAAGGGTAGACCACCATTTATGTTCCTGAGTTGTACCAGAAAGTGTTTCTTTTATGGTTAAATTGTACTCCTTTTCAGTTGAGGCATAAACTCTCTGAGCAAAAGCTCGAAGCTGAGTATAGTTGTTCCAGGTCAAATCTGATCTGTTACCCTTCCAAAGTTGATAGGCCTCCTGCTTCTCCAAAAAAGCACGTCTACAATCATCATTGAACCACGGTTTGTCCTTCACTCGGTACCTTAGCACACGAGAAGGGATACGCCTATCAATTATGTTGACTAGATTCTCATTCAAAGGGACAACAGGATCTACACTATTATATTATTGTGACCAATTCAAGCACAAAATATCATGTAAAATCCCATTCCAGTCTGCTTGGGATTTCATATAAATTTTACAAGAATATGATATATCAGGGACAGGCTGCTCAGTCTTCACTAATAATGAAATCAAGGCATGATCAGATGTCCCGACTGGAGGACCAACCTTACCAGTTATAACGCCAGGGGAGTCAGTGTATACAAGGTCCAAGCAATTACCAGACCTGTGAGTAGCTTCATTTATGATTTGCTCACAGCCTGATTCAGAGGCAAAGTCTAAAGCTCTTAAGCCATGGCGATCGGTAGGAGAGATAGAACTTAACCACTCCCTATGGTGAGCATTAAAATCACCAACAAAGACAAAAGAAGCCTTTCTATCATCTTCTTGTATCTTAGCCATAATGGTAAGAAGACAATCGAAGATAGAATCATCCATGTCTGGATTCCGGTAGATCGAACATAAATAAAAGTTGTTATGCCTGCCACAAACTTTTATTACCTGAATCTCATGACATCCACATTGATAGCAGGACTTATGAGAAGCAGGGTACTCGGTCCTAATATACACCGCCATTCCCCTGGCCCTAGGGATGGCATCACGTTTCAACATTATTGGCTTCTTAAAACCAGTTATAAGGAGCTCAGATGAGTGCCTCATATTAGAAACCAAAGTTTCTGAGCACAAAAGAATATCATACTGTCTGGACGCAACTGTAAGGTCTTGGATATTTGCATGAAGACCACGAATATTGCAATACAGAAGACGACATTGACGAAATCTAGGACGTACTGGTCCCGGATTTCGCTCAATGTCTCCAGACAGCATAAGAATTAATAGAAATAAAAAAGAGACATCATACTTATAAACTAGATTAACAAGAATTATAACAAAAACAATACGTACAGAATTATAAACAAAGTGATTAATGATACCCATAGACTGTAGTAAAAAGTCGGAAAAACTGGTCAACATGGAGGAGCCGATACACCATGCAAGGCTAAATACCCTCCAGGATAGCCACTTCAACTGAAGGGAGGACAGTAAGGATGGTTTTGAGAAGAAAAAGAATCAGAAAAAGGAAAAGACAACCTCTTGATAAACCACCAGGCATCCATGGCCCTTCTATTAAGCCTGCCCAACACACCATTTCAAAAAAACAAGAGGAAGAAAAAAAATTAGATAGAATAGTGTGCCTGAGTGTACCCTCAAACAAGAGAACTCCAACCCAAGACAGTGGAAGACCATGGTACAGAGGCTATGGCACTACCCAAGACTAGAGAACAGTGGTTTAATATTGGAGTGTCCTTCTCCTAGAAGAGCTGCTTACCACAGCTAAAGAGTCTCCTCTACCCTTACCAAGAGGAAAGTACACTGAACAAATTGCAGTACAGTAATTAACCCCTTGGGTGAAAAAGTGTTAAGTATCTCATTGTTGTCAGGTGTATGAGGAAAGACGAGAATATGTAAAGAATAGGCCAAACTATTCTGTGTAAGTGTAGGCAAAGAAAAAATAAGCCGTGACCAGAGAGAGGGATCCAATGCATTACTGTCTGGCCAGTCAAAGGATCCAATACCTCTCTAGTGGTAGTATCTCAACGGGCGGCTGGTGCCCTGGCCAACCTACTACCTATATATATATATATATATATATATATATATATATATATATATATATATATATATATATATATATATATATATATATATATATATGTACGTTTGTATATATACTTAGATTAAGATAGGCATACATATGCATTATATATACATATATGTACATGCATGCATATATATTTTATATATATATATATATATATATATATATATATATATATATATATATATACATATACATATATATATATATATATATATATATATATATATATATATATACAGTATATATATATACACATATAATATATGTATATATATATATATATATATATATATATATATATATATATATATATATATAATACACTGTGTGTGTGTATATATATATATATATATATATATATATATATATATATATATATATATATATATATATATATATATATATGCTGTATATATATATATATATATATATATATATATATATATATATATATATATATATATATATATATATATATATACACTGTATATAAAATTTAAGAGCTTGCAAGATCTCATAACGATTTTGCATCGTATTCAAGGTAAATATGAAATTGTTCTTAAAATGATTTTGCCTCTCTCTCTCTCTCTCTCTCTCTCTCTCTCTCTCTCTCTCTCTCTCTCTCTCTCTCTCTCTCTCTCTCTCTCTCTCTCTCTCAAATGGAAGAGAGTTCTTATCAAGTTCATAACTTTTAGGCCTAACTTCCGTTTAAACATGTCTACCTTTTGTGCTTTGAAAATAGCAATCTTCACAGAAAGAAGTATTAATGTTTTGGCCTTAAAGACTAAAAACATTTTTTAGCGTAGTCATAGCAATAAAAAATTAAATGGATATTTTACAGAAAGAAAACTATATTCGTTGATCTATATAGGTTGAGAGAGTTCAAGAGTATATTTGCTTCGACTTTTGTTTTACTATGTAATGTACAGTTAAAATATTGCATTAAAAGACGGTAAATGGCTGGCAACATTTATTCTAAGCATTTTCTATTTTATAAACGGATATATTGACGTAAAGGAGTGATATTACGTTCACCAACCCATTGAAGATAATAACAAATTATGGTAAAATTACGTTCGCCTGTATTTACTAATATACGGCTGAGAACAGTA
>NC_090757.1:24441769-24446769 GCF_036898095.1 Palaemon carinicauda
GCCGAACAGAAATGCCTTTTCATTTCCAGTATCACCTCAAGAATCTTTTATATAAATCATCTGTATTCTGGTGTTTTCCTTTAGTGTTTTCGAAGGGGCCGATACTTATCTCTACCACCGTGCAGGAACAAAGAAATTACTTTTACAACTTTTAAAAAGATACTGCATGTTTCTTTCATGTTCTTAGAAGAAAGTTTGGGAGAATGTTATTCTTTGCCGTGTTTCTGCAGTATTCTTTTAAATTGAGGGTGCAAAATGTGAGGTATCTTAGGGGAGATGAAATGAGGCACAGAGTGGACCCCTTGCAAATTATCTGACGTGTTAAAATATTGTGATTTTCTATTATATATATATATATATATATATATATATATATATATATATATATATATATATATATATATATATATATATATATATATATATATATATCATTCAAAGGTGGCCGTAAATTGCATCTTTAGTGGCCACATTTAGTCTTGCAGAGTTAATCTATTGTCTGCTAACTGGTCAAGGAGGAGGTATGTTCTCAATTGAGTGTTCTTGATGTCGAGAGGATATCCCTGGAAGCATTGCCCTCCTTCCTGTAAGGGAGTAGTGCCGTCAGTACAACTGGCATGGTGTACTGTAGGCATTAATTAAGGATCTTTACGGCAGTCTTTCATCTAAATCTGCACTTGGTTTAGATCTTTCTGCTTTACCTCCTTTCATGTTCATTTCTTCTTTTTTTGCTGTTCAACCTCTTTTAACTTTTACTTCATAGCGTAGCTGAAGGATTTCTCCTAGCTGCTATTGGGCACTGAATGGCCAATTCAATTCCTTACTGACAGATTTACATTTTGATTTGATCCATTGCTTTATCAAGTTTGTTTTTTTTTTTTCTATTTTTTTTTACAAAATTTCATTGATCAACTACGAAGTAAAAAAATTGTGTTCCTTATTACGTAGTAGATGAATTGAATAAACATTGCGGTATTTCATATTATTCCTTTGATATGGAGCTTAATTCTTATCTAAAATTAAAAACGTGTTCATTATTAATAAATAAACAGCATCTGTTATATATATATATATATATATATATATATATATATATATATATATATATATATATATATATATATATATATATCAATTGCTGGCATAGAAATTGCAAAAATGATAATCTGATTGTTTATTTCTTTCTCTTTCTGAAGGGTGATCTGTATTAGGACTTTTCCGTTATCTTTTTTTTTTATTCTTTCTCTGGTGTTTAACTGATTCTATGCTATCTAATTTCAACAGGCGTTCATTTAAAGAATCTCTCTCTCTCTCTCTCTCTCTCTCTCTCTCTCTCTCTCTCTCTCTCTCTCTCTCTCTCTCTCTGCAAGTGAACCAATCATGGTATTGTCAGTTTTGTGCCCGAGTGAATGCAGACTATATTGACAGAATATCGTTTTCACGAAAATGTAATCCCTTTCTTCCATGACGTCACGCAACTTTAAAGAGGGAATTACGAATTCCTGTTTTTAGCCTCTTTGATGATATCAGAACTTAGAGACAAGTATATACTCCGTTTTAAACATTATATATATATATTTATATATATATATATATATATATATATATATATATATATATATATATATATATATTTATATATATGTATATATACATATATATATATATATATATATATATATATATATATATATATATATATATATATATATATACATACATATATATATACACACATATATATATATATATACATATATATTTATATATATGTATATAAACACACACACATATATATATATATATATATACATATATATATAATCATCATCATCATCAGCCGTTACTAGTCAACTGCAGAACAAAGGCCTCAGACATGTCCTTCCACTTGTGTCTGTCTGTAGTCTTTCTATACCAGTCCACACCTGCAAACTATCTTTGTTCTTCAGTCCATCGTCTTCTCTTCCTTCCCCTGCTTATTATGTAATCTCTAGGGATCCATTCTGTTATTCTATGTCCATCTTTTATCTGTCATTAGCATTATATGTCCTGTCCACGTCCATTTCTTTTTCTTACATGTTAGAATATCCTCTACTTTAGCTTAATCACGTATCCACGTTGCTCTCTCTCTCTCTCTCTCTCTCTCTCTCTCTCTCTCTCTCTCTCTCTCTCTCTCTCTCTCTCTCTCTCTCTGTTTTTGTCTCAGTGTTATTCCTATCATTATTATTTCACCACTGTATAGCTTATGTTCCAAGCTTTATATATATATATATATATATATATATATATATATATATATATATATATATATATATATATATATATTTTGTTTTGTTTTGTTAACAGGGGATAGTTTCAGTGAAAAACAACAGAACTCACATCCACATCCAATGCAATACGACTTTTACAACATGTTCTGCTACTAGACTGAGGGCGTCGATCCCCTTTCACACATTGCACCATTCAGTCCTGTCTTGTACATACGTGATTATGTGGTTTCTCCATTCCAATATAATTCTTACAGTATCTGTCCAACCATTTCGAGGCTTTCCTCTCGTTCAACCTGACAGTGCTTTTAGATTATGCTCTCATATTTTACTTTGTGAAAGAGAGAGTTTTCATTTGCTTTCCTCCTGGTTTCAAGGTTTGTTGAGATGTACTTATCGAAATGTCTTAGGAAATGAATCATCAAGAGGTCAATATGGTTACACGTATATAAGGAAGCACCTATAGCTAACTCTTCTAAGGAGAAAGTATGTTCATTAGAATAACAACCTAATAAACGTCATTGAAAAACATATAATACTTTTTCTGAAACGTATGTGTATCCCTCTGTATATGAAGATTCACAACAAGGGTCTTTCCTTTGACTTTACTTTCAAGATATGCATATACTCAGATAAATAATTATAGTATCTGTAAATACATTAATAACTATCAATGCATTATATAGCTTATATCTTCTTAAATAGATTGCTGTGATATGTATATGAAGGGATTCACAGCACTGTTCTTTACTTTGACTTTACCTCATAGTATATACAGTATACTGGATAAGTACACTCAGGTAAAGCATTTACGTATCGGTAAATACATTTACGTATGAGTAAATATCTCACACAAATACAGTACCTCGTAAACTCACTCACACCCTTTTGATATCACTAGAACATGAACAACATTTTTCACTTGATCTCGTTTGCATGTTTAGGTTCAAGCACTATTCAACAACTTCTTCCCTCCCTGGAGATCCTATCTGCCTCCTTCCTTCCGCTATCAGATTCTGCTTGTAATCCCTTCTGCATCCCGAGGAGTGCACGCGATAAGCAAGCAAGCATTCATGCAAGCGTCGAAGATCGCATCAATCTGCAACGTCCGCTTCCATCAAGCAATGCATGATTCTTTGGAGTGGTTTCGTGTGCAAAGGCAGTTAACCGCTACTTAACCCCCTTGCCTTAAATGAAGGTTTGGAGGAGGGGAAAGGGAACCTTCTTAATTCAAATACTCATACATGTTACATCATGTATCATGATTACATGAATAAATTTATTGATGAAGTGTCTAGTCTCAGAAGACGCTGTTGAGAATAAGCCTCCATAAGCCGTGTGTGTTAAGCTCCAGAGGTCAGTTATCATGCCTTGCTGTGTAGACGATTGTATAACATGTTTAGAATAGTTCTGATCTTTCCGTTGACAAAGGTATTTTGATCTTTTCGTCGACAAAGGTATTTTGATCTTTTCGTCGACAAAGGTATTTTGATCTTTTCGTCGACAAAGGTATTTTGATCTTTTCGTAGACAAAGGTATTTTGATCTTTTTGTAGACAGGTATTTTGGAAACATGGTTTTTAGATACTTTAATATAAAATTCCTGAGTCTAATTTTATTTCTTCATTAAGTTTCTGAATGATTGGAATTATTTTAAATATGAGGATTTGGTTTCTTCAGTGGCTATATTATCGCATAATATACAGACTTTTTTTTTTTTTTAATATTTTCTTCGTTCCTAACATACAGTTGGCTCCAATGATTCCGGTACACTTCAACAGAAGCTAAGGAGACGCCTGACAGTTGTCCATTGTACTGCGGCTGGTAACGCTGTGTTTAGCAAAAGAGAATTTACTGGCAACGCTTCATGTATAGCAAAGTCGCCTAACTTATAAACCCCTGGCCAAAAGCATTTTTATCAATTTAACGAAGTGCTGTTAAGCAAATAACAATATTTTACTATGCAGCAATTCGTAAGATTAATAAAAATGCTTTTGATTACATGTTTGCAAACTCAATGACTATATTACATGCAGCGTTACCAACAGTTTCTCTTTTGCTAAACAAATAATTACCTGCTACAATATACGGCTGTCAGACGTCTTTCCTCCTTCCCGTGAAGTGTACCGAAATTAATGAAGACAACTGTATCTAGGAAATAGTAACTATACTCAAATTTTTTTAATGAGGCGCATTTGCACCAACTCACAGAGGTGTCCTTTTTGCTTGGAAAAGTTTCCTGATCGCTGATTGGTTAGAATTATCTTGTTCAACCAATCAGCAATCAGGAAAGTTTTCCAAGCTAAAAGGGCACCGCTGCGAGTCGTAGCAAATCTGCCTCGCTAAAAAAATTGACTATAGTCCCAATTGTTGATGAAATATATAGCATTTACCAGTAATGCACAATAAATAACACATATAAGATGGCTGTAAATGATCTTACGGTGTATGATATTGGGACTCAAGCACTTGACACACGGCACCTACTATCTAGTACTTGACACACGGCACCTACTTTCTAGTACTTGACACACGGCACCTACTTTCTAGTATTTGACACACGGCACCTACTATCTAGTACTTGACACACGGCACCTACTATCTAGTACTTGACACACGGCACCTACTATCTAGTACTTGACACACGGCTCCTACTATCTAGCATCATTTGCACAACGTCTATACTCTATTATAGTCTAGCAACAGGTCTCAACCCTTTGTAGCTGAAGTATAG
>NC_090757.1:24453714-24458714 GCF_036898095.1 Palaemon carinicauda
TATATAAATAATTAAATAAAATACACAACTATAAAATCTATATGCTTACAATTAAACGGCAAGGGAGTTATCGATAAACATATATATATATATATATATATATATATATTATATATATATATATATATCTATATATATATAATATATATATATATATATATATATATATATATATATATATATCATTTTCCTAAACGGGAAATTAAAATCAAATAAACATCCACCAACGTCGATCGTAGTTAAACAAAATATTGCTCACTGCACAGTTTTAATCAGCCATATTGAATCCCACGTAATGAAACCCTTTTTTTTCTTTTCATTAAATACAGCTCAAATTTCCATTTTAGATTTTTTTCGATGCTAATAATTATTTCGTAATTGATTCCCATTGAGACGTAGCTAAAATAACTTTTATTAAATAAAATCGAAATAAATATATTCTTTATTGTCTCATTTATTTGAAAGTCTTGAATCTTAGATTTAAAGGCTTAAAGGCCGCAAGGAACAGTGACATTGCCTATCAAGCAGGACAATGCCTTAAAGACTGACCATATATCCTATGATCAGCGCCCAAGGCCCCTCTCCACCCAAGCTAGGACGGGGGAGGCCAGATAGACTTATAGGCTCCCCCAAACCCCCATCCTCAACTCACAAGGATGATAAGGTTGGCACTAACGAGACCTGAGCGGGACTCGAACCCCCGACTGCGCAAACACCCGGCAGAGACGTTACCAATTGGTCACCATCCAATAGGGGTAATAGTATTAACCTCACATCATTCAATAGTGATTCGAATCCAGCATAGGAAGTAAAATTATCTTCATTTATATCCTTTAGGTAAAGGTTTCAGAATATAGCGTAAAAGAATTATATATAGTAAAATCGAAAAGTTAAAAGGTTCTTGTGATAATAGAAAGACAACCAAAGTATTAAATAACGACAGAGGTATAAACATTTTTGAAAGTCATGCTGGGAAAGAAGTTACATACTTGGGGTATTTATGTATTGAAAACACGTATATGGGTGTTTTAATAATAATAATAATAATAATAATAATAATAATAATAATAATAATAATAATAATAATAATAATAATGATATAATAATAATAATGATAATAATAATAACCACACCTCACAGGCATACCTTTGGTCATCCAATGAACTACTATAAGATTCAGGGCCTCTGTAACACGGTTTTTTGGACTTTGCTCCTTAACAAAGCATCGGATGTAGCTGAAAGTTGACATATGTATATTTTACAACCACACACAAATTTTGTCAGCATTATCAATAGCCTAAACCCGATAGTTTTCATTTTTATAGAGTAAAAATGATCTAGCCGACGCCATGGCCAGTGATAACGAGCCAAGAATCGAAAACATCATTACGTAAGCAATGTAAACACCTTTGGACAAAATTTTGCCCCGCCCATCCACCAGACACCCATTCACCTTCTTCCATCGACTCTGAAACCCCTAACATTCAAGAATGGCTAACAGGATCTGGAATTGCCCCCGTGGTTGCAAAACTGCATTTGTCTTACGACTTGCAACTTTATACAGTCAAGAGAAAGCCCGTGGCCATATTTACTATAGCCTGAATAGGTAATTATCCAGTTTCTAGTTTAAATCCAATGTTTATGGTCTGATTTGTACCTAGCGTAACATGATTATAATACTTGTAATGTCATTCAGGCTTTTGAACATTTCCATTAACTATTCACTATGCCACCAAGAGAGAGAGAGAGACAGAGAGAGATTGTATGTAAACAGTCTTTATATAACTATTTTGGTTAAAATAAGATTTTTGTGCTAAAATCTCCACCAGACCAACGGATCATCCGATATAATTTCTTTTCTTCTTCTTAGGCCGTACGACCGTGTTGGCTATGTTTTGGGCATGACTGCATTTTGTAAATAAATCATGAATAGTTTTAGGAGTTTTATTTGTACATCTAATGGGAATTTATAGAAGTAAAGTGAACATAATTAATTTATCCTTTAAAATAATTACTACATGTAGCAAACAAATAGTAGTAAAGATGATAATGCAATGAAGGAATGATACCATACTTTATCTTTAGCTTCAACATCGGCAATAACATACCCAGTTGCCATAATTTGTCAGCTTAATGAAATAACTTATCATCTAATGTTAAACTTAATTTCTGAGGAGGCCATGGCAGTGAAAAAAACATGACAAAGACTGCGGAACGATACATAAATGTGGGTGGGGTATCTGTGCTAGCGTAGTAATACGTTTAGGCCAACTGCTGGGATCCTTGAGGATCATTTAGCACTTCTTACAACTACTCGAGAAATGAGTTTTTATAGCCAGAATTTAAATTTTCTGATCCAACAATGCCCATGATAGCCTTCAGTGTTATCCTGAATTATAACGAGGCCAAAGTGGGTGGATCCTCATGAAGTCATCATTCTGACAATAATTATTGGTGAAGGTTTAAAGCGAAAAATACGGTACCGGCTATCTTTTTTTTTTACAGTAAATAGGTAGGTAGATAGACAATGAATAAAAATTGCTTGGCATTGGATATAGCAGTTATCAAATCAAGCTGGTCTACTACGTTTTTGAAAATTACCAACTATTCCATACACTTTGTCAATCTGATTGTGACCTATAAAGTAGACTGTAATTTCTTAGGAAACTTATTCTGGGAGTTAGACTAATAATCGAAGTGTTTTTGTATTTATTAACATATTTTGTTCGTTTGTTCATTATGACAATTCTCAGTGGAGAAGTTTCAGAGTTCATAAAGGTGTACTGTTTTGCTTTTATTTACACTTTTGTGTTATTGTTGGCAGAGGTATAGCCTTCGTTACGTATAACCAATCATCGATCGAGAAAGAGAGAAGAAATGCCGTCATAAGTTACGTAACGAGTGCGTTCGAAACCTTTTCTCTGAGTAAGTTGGCCCGTCTTCAAAAATCGTCACTTTTACTTAATAAAGTACCAAATTTATTCAACCTACGTAATGCAAAATGTAGTCAAAATTTATGTGTAGATATAATGTGCATTCTGAATAAGCGTTATATTTATGAAATTCATAGAAAAAAAGTTATTGCGAAAAAACCGTGTTACAGAGGGCCTGAATCTCATAGTAGTTATTATCATTATTATTATTATTATTATTATTATTATTATTATTATTATTATTATTATTATTATTATTATTATCTTAACTACAACCCTAGTTGGAAAATCAAGATGCTATTAGCCCAAAGGCTCTAACAAGAAAAATTAGCCAAGTGGGGAAAGGATCCAAGGCAATAAAGAAACGATCTGAAAAGTAATGGACAATTAAAACAAAATATTTTAAAAACAGTAACAACATTTAAAAAGATGTTTCACATATTTCAACCTGTTCAACATGAAAACATTTGCTGCGTAAGTGACCATCAATAAATACAACATTAATAAATACAAGATACCATCATCATCATCATCATCAAAAAAAAAAAAAAAAAAAAAAAAAAAAAAAAAAAAAAAAAAAAAAAAAAAAAAAGGATGCATGTACTGTGAACGCATATTTGCTATTACACGATGCAGCACATAATTGCAGCTGGTACAAATACATGACTTTACAAAATTATTCATTCCTGTAACCCATATGTCGTTTATAATCTGAATATAAGCGATAAATTTGCAATGTGAGGAGCTTTCTCAGTTTGTAATATAATAAAGGTAATTCTAGACTCCAATGTCATTAAAATATAACACGAAGTTAAATTAAAACAATGTCCAAAACGAAATGTATAATGAAGAATCATGTAAATCAACCAAGGATAATAATTTTTCATTTTTTTTTCATTTTTTTTTATCTCCAATGTAATTAAAATACAACACGAAGTTAAATTAAAAGAATGCCCAAAACGAAATGTATAATGAAGAATCATGTAAATCAACCAAGGATAATAATTTTTCATTTTTTTTTTTTTCATTTTTTATAAATGCTATTATTTTTAGCAACGGAACTAAGGATACGAGAAATTTCTACCTGCAAATTTCAGCCTCGAGTAATTGTTAGGTATTGCTATAATTACGTATCATTAAACTAGAGCCAATGAAGGTCATACGCCGGGAATTGCATTTGCCAGTGACAAAATGCCTGGCTGTAATGAAAGGGTTCACGTTGCTGATCATGCTACGGTGGGGCGGTACATCATTTCTTCGTTTCGTCATATATTTTTATTTACTATCTGATCATAAAATTGAATGATCATTCATAATGTATATATATTCGTTCTCTCTCTCTCTCTCTCTCTCTCTCTCTCTCTCTCTCTCTCTCTCTCTCTCTCTCTCTCTCTCTCTCTCTCTCTCTCTCTCTCTCTCATCGAGTTCAAATATTGATTTTCACACACGGAAGCATTATATATATATATATATATATATATATATATATATATATATATATATATATATATATATATATATATATATATAATATATATATATATATATATATATATATATATATATATATATAAATATATATGTATATATATATCTATCTATATATATAAATATATATACATATATATATATATTTATATATATATATATATATATATATATATATTATATATATATATATATATATATATATGTATATATATCTGTCTATATATATAAATATAAATATATATATATATATATATATATATATATATATATATATATATATATATATATTTATACATATATATAAATATATGTGTGTGAAGTAATACCATGTAAGTACGTGCTTCCTATAATACAATAGAGAACTACTGTAGTAAGTTAGTAGTGGATAAAAATTTCTTTAAATCTGTTAAATCAGCCAGAATAATCTTCCGATAGAAGATTAATTTGCATCAGTAGGCGTCAGAGGAGATGATTGATGATGATGATGATGAAACTCATACCAGAATAGCATAAAGAAATAAACAATAAGAAAGGAAAATTTTAAAAAAAATAAAGAAAGAAAAAAAAAACTACCAA
>NC_090757.1:24471214-24473714 GCF_036898095.1 Palaemon carinicauda
ACCATGCCTTTTGACATTTGCACAACGACCTATAATTCTTGAACCATGAACTCTTGACTTTTTCATCACGCCCTATGATACTTGCACCAAGACTCTTGCATCACCCCCTATAATTCACGTGGATTAGTGATGGTGGGAGACTTTTGTCTGATAGCTCACAGCAAACCAATCCAGTACAAGTGTAAACAATTATTCTAATTTATTAGCAATGAAAATAACGTATCAGAAGATACAATACAAAGTAAAGGTCACTAAGTACAAAAAAGTAAAGCTACTTAATCTTTCATAAAGCACTCCGCTCGAACATTAAAAACTATAACTTTACCCATAAGCGCAAGCAATAAAGCCCACGTCAGGTCCGCTGGGAAAGACCAAATGTGTCATAATTTATATTTATATTTTCATGGAACACCTGTTCTTCCGTAATTCCCTTTTGTCGTAATAAACTTTTATTAATATACTTTTATTCCGAAGTGTTCTTTTACGGTTCTTGTCAGGGGTCGTAAAACAAAGCTAGATGAGGAGAATTTGGATGAGGATGGAGATGGACGATGAGGAGGGTCAGACGTTGAGGTTAAGATGATGGTGAAGGATAACGATGGAGATGATAAAGGGATGGTATAGAATAGAAGGAAGAATTTTCGAAACATTCTTTACTTGCTTATTTACTTTCCTCACTGGGATATTTTTCCTTGATGGAGCCCTTGGGCTTATAGCATCCTGCTTTTTAAACTAAATTATATCTGAGCTAATAATAATAATAATAATAATAATAATAATGAGGAGGGTCAGACGTTGAGGTTAAGATGGTGGTGAAGGATAACGATGGAGATGATAAAGAGATGGTAGAGAATAGAAGGAAGAATTTTCGAAACATTATTTATGTCCTTATTTACTTTCCTCACTGAGCTATTTTTCCCTATTGGGGCCCTTGGGCTTTTAGCATCTTGCTTTTCAAACTAGGTTGTAAGTTAGCTAATAATAATAATAATAATAATAATAATAATAATAATAATAATAATAATAGTGCGCTGTAACTATATGGGTAAGGTTTTGCGATTAAGAAAAAAGATAAAAAGAAGGGGTTCCAGAAATATAAAATATACAGTAGTACGGGTAGTGCAGATAATAATAATAAACTCGTCTTAGTGGTTTACTAGGCTCAAGATGTATGGAATCTGTTCGACCTTTAAAGGCAGGAAGAGGATGAATATACATTATATATTAAAAGTATTCTTGGTTTGAGACCCGTCCCTCTCCTCTGGCAGTCCAAAAATATCGTGTGGTTTAAAGACTGATCAATAACCACAGATTCTGTAACAATCACAACGGCGAGCGTTCGAGAAATTTGACAATCCCACAGACAGACTGACAAAGAACAACAAATGCAGGCGTTTTGAGTCCACTGCCGGAAAAAAGGCCTCAGACATGTCAATTTATGTCTGGGGTTTGGCCAGTTTTCATCAACACGCTGGCCAGTTCGGATTGGTGATGGTGGGAGATTTTTGTCTGATCGCTCATAGCATACCTAACTATAGTCCATTTCTTTTAGAGAGTCATATTTGCACCGACTCGCAACGGTGCCCATTTAGCTTGGAAAAGTTTCCTGGTCGTTGATTGGTTAGAATTATCTTGTCCAACCAATCAGCGATCAGGAAACTTTTCCGAGCTAAAAGAGCACCGCTGCGAGTCGGTGCAAATATGACTCGCTAAAAGAAAAGGACTATAGTATGGGTGGGCCTGACTAGTACAGCTTAACTCATCATGAAAATACTCAAACCCTTTCACCACCCCGAGAACACTATCTCTAAAATCGCGCGCTCTTTGATGATCACAATATCCTTGACGATCTATTCCTAGAACACAGACTCTCTGACGATAACTGACTCAGATTATCAGACTTGCATTCTCTTACAGATACCAGTGTTACCTACAGTGCACCTCACGAGTTGCGCTGTAAGCACTAAATACTTCCTGCGCTTGCTTTATTCCCACCGTTTTCGCTTACTTCCTTCCCTCTTTGCTTCTCCACCTCTTCTAAATATTATTTCATAGTACAACTGCCGGTTTTTCCCAGTTGCAAGTGGTCAACAAGGTATGTATGTATGTATCTATATATATATATATATATATATATATATATATATATATATATATATATATATATATATATATATATATATATATATACATATATACATATATATATATATATATATATATATATATATATATATATATATATATATATATATATATATATATATATATACCTTGGTGGCCAATGAAATGCCTCACCGGGCCATGTCACCCATATGTGACAAAGGCAAGGGACAGTGACAATGCCCTAGAGACTGACAAACATACCAGCGCCCAAGCCTCCTCTCTACCCAAATAAGGCTTAGGGTAGACCTATATGATCCCCCAAATCCCGCCCCCTTCCTTTGCTCACAAGGATGGTGAGGGTGCAGAATCGAAAAGAAACTATCCACCTTGAGGC
>NC_090757.1:24478714-24505740 GCF_036898095.1 Palaemon carinicauda
TGATCCGCTTAGAAGAGGGGAGCTGGGGTCAAACTGAAGTGAGTTGAGGTCTAACCAAAGTGAGATGAGGTCTAACCGATGTGAGATAAGGTCTAACTGGAGTAAGCTGAGGTCTAACTGAAGTGAGATCAGGTCTAGCTGAGGTGTAACCAAAGTGAGAAAAGGTTTAACCGGGGTGAGTTGAGGTTTAATTGAAGTGAGATGAGGTCTAACCGAAGTGAGATGAGGTCTAACCGATGTGAGATGAGGTCTAGCTGAAGTGAGAAAAGGTTTAACAGAAGTGAGTTGAGATTTAACCAAAGTGAGGTGAGGTCTAACCGAAGTGAGATGAGGTCTAACTAAGGTGAGCTTTGGTCTAACCGAATTGAGATCAAGTCTAGCTGAGGTGTAACAGAAGTGATAAGAGATCTAACCGAGGTGAGCTGATGTCTAATTGAAGTGAGATAAGGTCTAACCGAGTGAGCTAAGGTCTAATCGAAGTGAGATGGGGTCTGGAAGAGGGGAGCTGGGGTCTAACAGAAGCAAGGTGAAATCTACCCGATGTGAGCTGAGGTTAGCTGAAGTGCTAACCGTAGTGAGACGAATTCTATCTGAGATATCGCCGAAGTGAGCGGAGGTCTAATCAAAGTAAGGTCTAGCCGAGATCTAATCAAAGTAAGGTCTAGCCGAGATCTAATCAAAGTAAGGTCTAGCCGAGATCTAATCAAAGTAAGGTCTAGCCGAGATCTAATCAAAGTAAGGTCTAGCCGAGAACAAATCAAAGTAAGGTCTAGCCGAGATCTAATCAAAGTAAGGTCTAGCCGAGAATAAATCAAAGTAAGGTCTAGCCGAGATCTAATCAAGGTAAGGACTAGCCGAGAACTAATCAAAGTAAGGTCTAGCCGAGATCTAATCAAGGTAAGGTCTAGCCGAGAACAAATCAAAGTAAGGTCTAGCCGAGATCTAATCAAAGTAAGGTCTAGCCGAGAACAAATCAAAGTAAGGTCTAGCCGAGATCTAATCAAAGTAAGGACTAGCCGAGATCTAATCAAAGTAAGGTCTAGCCGAGATCTAATCAAAGTAAGGTCTAGCCGAGATCTAAGCAAAGTAAGGTCAAGCCGAGATCTAATCAAAGTAAGGTCTAGCCGAGAACTAATCAAAGTAAGGTCAAGCCGAGAACTAATCAAAGTACGGTCTAGCCGAGAACTAATCAAAGTAAGGTCTAGCCGAGATCTAATCAAAGTAAGGTCTAGCCGAGAATAAATCAAAGTAAGGTCTAGCCGAGATCTAATCAAGGTAAGGACTAGCCGAGAACTAATCAAAGTAAGGTCTAGCCGAGATCTAATCAAGGTAAGGTCTAGCCGAGAACAAATCAAAGTAAGGTCTAGCCGAGATCTAATCAAAGTAAGGTCTAGCCGAGAACAAATCAAAGTAAGGTCTAGCCGAGATCTAATCAAAGTAAGGACTAGCCGAGATCTAATCAAAGTAAGGTCTAGCCGAGATCTAATCAAAGTAAGGTCTAGCCGAGATCTAAGCAAAGTAAGGTCAAGCCGAGATCTAATCAAAGTAAGGTCTAGCCGAGAACTAATCAAAGTAAGGTCAAGCCGAGAACTAATCAAAGTACGGTCTAGCCGAGAACTAATCAAAGTAAGGTCTAGCCGAGATCTAATCAAAGTAAGGTCTAGCCGAGAACTAATCAAAGTAAGGTCTAGCCGAGAACTAATCAAAGTAAGGTCTAGCCGAGATCTAATCAAAGCAAGGTCTAGCCGAGATCTAATCAAAGTAAGGTGTAGCCGAGATCTAATCAAAGAAAGGACTAGCCGAGAACTAATCAAAGTAAGGTCTAGCCGAGATCTAATCAAAGTAAGGTCTAGCCGAGATCTAATCAAAGTAAGGTTTAGCCGAGATCTAATCAAAGAAAGGTCTAGCCAAGATCTAATCTAAGTAAGGTCTAGCCGAGACTAATCAAAGTAAGGTTTAGCCGAGATCTAATCAAAGAAAGGTCTAGCCGAGATCTAATCTAAGTAAGGTCTAGCCGAGAACTAATGAAAGTAAGGTCTAGCCGAGATCTAATCAAAGTAAGGTCTAGCCGAGAACAAATCAAAGTATGGTCTAGCAAAGTAAGGTATAGCCGAGAACTAATCAAAGTAAGGTCCAGCCGAGATCTAATCAAAGTAAGGTCAAGCCGAGATCTAATCAAAGTAAGGTATAGCCGAGAACAAATCAAAGTATGGTCTAGCAAAGTAAGGTCTAGCCGAGAACTAATCAAAGTAAGGTCCAGCCGAGATCTAATCAAAGTAAGGTCAAGCCGAGATCTAATCAAAGTAAGGTCTAGCCGAGAACAAATCAAAGTATGGTCTAGCAAAGTAAGGTATAGCCGAGAACTAATCAAAGTAAGGTCCAGCCGAGATCTAATCAAAGTAAGGTCAAGCCGAGATCTAATCAAAGTAAGGTCTAGCCGAGAACAAATCAAAGTATGGTCTAGCAAAGTAAGGTCTAGCCGAGAACTAATCAAAGTAAGGTCTAGCCGAGATCTAATCAAAGTAAGGGCTAGCCGAGATCTAATCAAAGTAAGGTCCAGCCGAGATCTAATCAAAGTAAGGTCAAGCCGAGATCTAATCAAAGTAAGGTCTAGCCGAGAACAAATCAAAGTATGGTCTAGCAAAGTAAGGTCTAGCCGAGAACTAATCAAAGTAAGGTCTAGCCGAGATCTAATCAAAGTAAGGTCCAGCCGAGATCTAATCAAAGTAAGGTCTAGCCGAGAACTAATCAAAGTATGGTCAAGCCGAGAACTAATCAAAGTAAGGTCAAGCCGATATCTAATCAAAGTACGGTCTAGCCGAGATCTAAGCAAAGTAAGGTCAAGCCGAGATCTAATCAAAGTAAGGTCTAGCCGAAAACTAATCAAAGTAAGGTCCAGCCGAGATCTAATCAAAGTAAGGTCTAGCCGAGATCTAATCAAAGTAAGGTCCAGCCGAGATCTAATCAAAGTATGGTCTAGCAAAGTAAGGTCTAGCCGAGAACTAATCAAAGTAAGGTCTAGCCGAGATCTAATCAAAGTAAGGTCTAGCCTAGGTGGGCTAAGGTCACGCAGAGGTCAAACCTTCCCTTGCAAACACGGAAATTCTGCGTGACGTTGACCGTTCCTAAAACAGAACGATTCCTCCGCCGTGCACAGGTGCGTGTCACCCGACAGTGACGTGAGACGTCGGGTGAATAGCATTCCCCTTTTCGCCATAGGCATTATCGTTTCTTACAAAACGATCCCCCACTAACCCTCCCTCTATCTATATCCTCCCTATTTACATATCTTTTTTACTATAGACACGGTAGATTTTCTATCCATTTTCAAAGAAACATTGATCGTATGTCCCTTTTTTTTATAGTTTATGTATGAAAGATCTATTCTAATGTTACTGTTTTTAAAATGTTTTAATTGTTCATACTTTTGTAGTTTATTTATTTCCCTATTTCCTTTCCTCACTGGGCTATTTCTTCCTGTCTGAGCCCTTGGGCTTATAACCTCGTTTTTACAACTATGGTTGTAGCTTGGAAAATAATAATAATAATAATAATAATAATAGTTTGCCATCATCAACTCCTACGCCGATTGACGCAAAGGGCCTCGGTTAGATTTTGCCAGTCGTCTCTACCTTGAGTTTTTAATTCAATACTTCTCCATTCATCATCTCCTACTTCGCGCTTCATAGTCCTCAACCATGTAAGCCTGGGTCTTCCAACTCTTGTGCCTTGTGGAGCCAAACTGAACGTTTGGTGAACTAATCTCTCTTGGGAAATGCGAAGAGCATGCTCCATCTACTCCTCATCATGATCTCATCCACGTATGGCACTCGAGTAATCTCTTATAGTTTCATTTCTTATCCTGTCCTGCCATTTAACTCCCAATATCCATCTGAGGGCTTTGTTCTTAAATCTACTAAATCCATTGGAGATTGTTTCATTATCATATCATGACTCATGTCCATAGAGTAATGTATTGTAATTTCGTTGTCATATTTGAGAATATTAGACCAGAGTAGTACTTTACTCATTGTATGAAGATACGTTTTTCCATATTGATGGCTTTTGATTCTCATTTAGAATTCCTTTTCAGCCTGTAAAAATAACCTTGGCGAAACTTTCCTTTGTAAAACGGAAGCATAGTCAAAAGGGCAAATAGTCTCCCCTCCATATATATAATAGACATAAATATAAACCTACGTATATGTGGAAAAACCGATGCAAAACATAAATATATAAATGGGCCTCTTTATTTTTTTGTGCCCGTTTCTTTTGTCCTTTGCTGTCTCATGTCAATGATACTAGCAAGTACGACGCCAGATAGTATTTAACGGATCAATCAACGTTTCTTGCTTCCTTAAACCAAATTACCAACTCTTCACATGGGTATCAACCTCACAGAATCGTACCAACTCCCCAGACGTGTACCAACCTCCCAGACTCGTACCAACTCCCCAGACGTGTACAAACCTCACAGACTCGTACCAACTCCCCAGACGTGTACCAACCTCCCAGACTCGTACCAGCTCCCCAGACGTGTACCAACCTCCCAGACTCATACCAACTCCCCAGATGTGTACCAACCTCCCAGACTCGTACTAACTCCCCAGATGTGTACCAACCTCCCAGACTCATACCAACTCCCCAGATGTGTACCAACCTCCCAGACTCGTGCCAACTCCCCAGACGTGTACCAACCTCCCACACTCGTACTAACTCCCCAGATGCCAACCTCCCAGACTCGTATCAACTCCCAAGATGTGTACCAACCTCCCAGACGCGTACCAACTTGCCAGACGTGTACCAACCTCCCTGACTCGTACCAACTCCCCAGACATGTGCCAACCTTCCAGACGCGTACCAACTTTCCAGACGTCTACAAATCTCCCTGACGTGTACCAACCTTCTAGACGTGTACCAACTTCCCAGACACGTACCAACTTCCAAGACGTGTACCAATCTCCCAGATGCGTACCAACTTTCCAGACGTCTACAAATCTCCCTGACGTGTACCAACCTTCTAGACGTGTACCAACTTCCCAGACACGTACCAACTTCCAAGACGTGTACCAATCTCCCAGATGCGTACCAACTTTCCAGACGTCTACAAATCTCCCTGACGTGTACCAACCTTCTAGACGTGTACCAACTTCCCAGACACGTTCCAACTTCCAAGACGTGTACCAATCTCCCTGACTCGTACCAACTCCCCAGACATGTGCCAACCTTCCAGACGCGTACCAACTTTCCAGACGTCTACAAATCTCCCTGACGTGTACCAACCTTCTAGACGTGTACCAACTTTCCAGACACGTACCAACTTCCAAGACGTGTACCAATCTCCCAGAGGCGTACCAACTTTCCAGACGTCTACAAATCTCCCTGACGTGTACCAACCTTCTAGACGTGTACCAACTTCCCAGACACGTTCCAACTTCCAAGACGTGTACCAATCTCCCTGACTCGTACCAACTCCCCAGACATGTGCCAACCTTCCAGACGCGTACCAACTTTCCAGACGTCTACAAATCTCCCTGACGTGTACCAACCTTCTAGACGTGTACCAACTTCCCAGACACGTACCAACTTCCAAGACGTGTACCAATCTCCCAGATGCGTACCAACTTTCCAGACGTCTACAAATCTCCCTGACGTGTACCAACCTTCTAGACGTGTACCAACTTCCCAGACACGTTCCAACTTCCAAGACGTGTACCAATCTCCCTGACTCGTACCAACTCCCCAGACATGTGCCAACCTTCCAGACGCGTACCAACTTTCCAGACGTCTACAAATCTCCCTGACGTGTACCAACCTTCTAGACGTGTACCAACTTTCCAGACACGTACCAACTTCCAAGACGTGTACCAATCTCCCAGAGGCGTACCAACTTTCCAGACGTCTACAAATCTCCCTGACGTGTACCAACCTTCTAGACGTGTACCAACTTCCCAGACACGTTCCAACTTCCAAGACGTGTACCAATCTCCCAGATGCGTACCAACTTTCCAGACGTGTACAAAACTCCCTGACGCGTACCAACCTTCTAGACGTGTACTAACTTCCAAGACGTGCACCAAGCTCCCAGGCATGTACCAACCCCTCAGGCGCTGATTTTTGGGGGCACAAACACATTCAAGTCACACATCCCCTTTCACCATCTTTTCCCAAACGTCCTGAATCTTGCAGAACTACACCAAAGGAATAAACTCTCAAGGGAAGAAGGGACAACCTGATCCATGAGACGCTTCTGGATATTTAATAACTTTCTCGAATGTTTCCCCAGAATTCCCCTCTACGATACATCTGGTTTTGATTTCTTTTTAATTTCAAAGGGGAGAAAAGGCTGTGTTGGACGTCTAAGCAAACATAAAAAGTCTATTTTTGCTTCAGATATTGAGATGGGTAAAACAGATATTTCCGATCCCCGAATAAGTAAACACATTTTAATATGCCTCGAAATAAATTAGATTACATCGGTCTAGCTCAGTATTGGAAAATAGGTTTTAACCATAACCATCTCAGGAGAGGCCAAATTATTATTATTATTATTATTATTATTATTATCAATTGATAAGCTACAACCCTAGTTGAAAAAGCAGGATGTTATAAGACTATGGGCTCCAACAAGGAAAACAGCCCTGTGAGGAAAGCAAATAAGGAAAAACTACGAGAAATTTAACAACAATAATAACATTAAAATAAATCTTTCATATATAAACTATAAAAACTTGGAAATAACAAAAGGATAAAAACTTCAAAATAAGAAGAGGAAGAGAAACAAGATAGAATAGTGTGCTTGAATGTACCCTCAAGCAAGATATCTCTAACCCAGGACAGTGGAAGACCATGGTACAGAGGCTATGGCACTACTCAAGATTAGAGAACAATGGTTTGATTTTGGAGTGTAAAATGCTTTATATTCACCAAAAGACAGAATAAAACTGTTCCAATTTAGATTTAGACAAGTTAATTTTCAGGGTAGATAGAAAATATTCAATAGACATAATCTAGTTCGGTGAGGGAAAAACTGTTTTTATCTATCGAGAGAAGTAAATCACTTTTAAAATACCTAAGGTTAACGATCTTGCTCACTAAAGAAAGAAGGGAGAAATGGTAAGACAGATCTCCACAATCAGGAAACAAATCATAGCCCAGTTTCATATCTTTTAAAGGAAAGAAAAATTAATAAATACGGCTACATGAAACAGGTAAAAATGCTAGAAATTCTTATTTCATCACTAGTGTACGCGACCCGTCAAAAATGACTGCTAAATATTTAGATAGATGTGCACACACGCAAAGATTCAACCTTTCCCATCCCCTCCCTCTTTTCTGGCTACCACACGGCAGTTCGAGAAATTTGTGGGAGATTGCCGTTTCCGAGTGGTTCCCGCTCAGCGTGATAGGATATATATATATATATATATATATATATATATATATATATATATATATATATATATATATATATATATATATATATATATATATCATTATTATTATTATTGTTATTATTACTAGCTAAGTTACAACCTTAGTTGGAAAAGCAAGATGCTATATGCCCAAGGGCTCCAACAGGGAAAAGTAGCCCAGAGAGGAAAGGCAATAAGGAAATAAATAAACTATATAAGAAGTGATGAAAAATAAAAATATCTTAAAAAACATTAACAACATTGAAACAGATATTTGATATATAAACTATAAAAGGACTTATGTAAGCCTGTTCAACATAAAAACATTTGCTGCGATTTTGAGCTTTTGAAGTTCTACTGATTCAATTACCCGATTAAGAAGATCATTCCAAAACTTGGTCACGGCTGGAATAAAACTTCTAGAGTACTGTGTAGCATTGAGACCTATTAGAATTAACTGCATATATATTTATATATATATATATATATATATATATATATATATATATATATATATATATATATCATATATATATATAAATATATATTCATATATATATATAAATATATATATATAAATATTCATATGTATATATATATATATATATATTTATATATAAATATATATATATATATATATATATATATATATATATATATATATATATATATATATATTATATATATATATATATATATATATATATATATATTTATATATAAATATATATATATATATATATATATATATATATATATATATATATATATATTTATATATATAAATATATATATATATATATATATATATATATATATATATATATATATATATATATACCTCCAGACATTTGCTATTATATAGGAAATATTTTCATGATGCCATGCACTAAGAAAAATCAGTCATGAAAAATTGTGAAAAATTCCCCTAATTGAATGTAAATAGTGTCATTGTTTCGTACCATAGACATTATGCAACAAACTCACGTAATAGGTCTGAATTGAGAGCGTTGGCATGGCAACGTTGCATTAGGTACAGGAATGGGGTAATTAAGCACAGGCAAGCTGGTACAATATCATAAAAACATTAACAAATGCAGCCGTTTCTAGTCCATTGCAGGACAAAGGCCTCAGACATGTCCTTATTCATGTCTGAGGTTTGGCCATTTCGGATTAGTAATGGTGGGAGAATTTAGTCTCATCGCTCACAGTGAACCAACCTAGTATTGGTGGCCTTGACTAGGACACTTTGCTGATCAATGCGATACTTAAAACCCTTTCAGCACGTTAAGGTATCCCCATTCAGAAAGACAGTGTTATAAAGGTTACCATTATTGCAAGGTTGCACGCTCACTCCTTCATCTTATTTCATTTATTTAATTTGAATAATATTTCGATTTAGTCAGGCCTCCATTTCTGTCATGGCTAAGATGTAAGTCACTAATATGTAATCAGTAATGTGAGAATTATCAGAAACACAAGTCACTATAGTCAATTTTTTTTAGCGAGACAGATTTGCACCGATTCGCAGCGGTGCCCTTTTCGCTCGGAAACCTTTCCTGATCGCTGATTGGTTGGACAAGATCATTCTAACCAATCAGCGATCAGAAAACTTTTCCGAGCTAAAAGGGCACCACTGCGAGTCGGTGCAAATCTGCCTCGCTAAAAAGAATTGACTATAGTATGAAACTAGTAATGTGAGAATTATCAGAAACACAAGTCACTAGTTTCAAACTAGTAATCTGGGTAATTGGAATAATCAATAGCCTCAAACAGTCAATTGGCCTAAAAGGGACTGACTTGAAAAACAAAACTCTGAAGATTATGGTTCTGAATAAAAATAAATCTTTCCTTATCTGATGATGGTTGATTTCGAAATTTGGAAATCTCAGGGCAAAGCTTTTATTTCTGAAAAAAAAAAAACAATTAATGAAGTATTAGATAACAAATTACCTTTATCTGAAGGTTAAGGAAAAATCCAGGCTTACTGAAGGAATCAAAAGACCATAAGCAGGAAGAAAATACTGTCTAAGGACGTTGGGACGGACAAAAAAAAAAAAAAAAAAAAAAAAAAAAAAAAAAAAAAAAAGCCATAAATTTCGAATGAGTGTAAATGAAATTGTCTAATATAGTTTTTTTTTTATTTTGTTCAGTAATTCAAAATTAAACTGTAGTAATTAGCAAGGAATTATAAAAATAAAAACATAAACAACTAAATTTAGTTTCCCAGTGACGTTAACTTGAGAAAGACTTGGTAGCGAATGATCAATAGGCCGGATTCCTTGTAAGGGTCAAAAACTGCCTTTTCTAAACAATGAATGCGAAGAGAATCATAGAGAGAGAGAGAGAGAGAGAGAGAGAGAGAGAGAGAGAGAGAGAGAGAGAGATTTCTCAAAGCCAAGGATGGATATTTTAGCTTACACTCTAAATCTGTGATGTATAATGTATGGCAAAATAAATGTGTATACATTTGCACATGAATAATTTTTCTCTGTTTTGTCTGGCCGCTGGATTTCCATTTAAATTATCTTAAGTATACGTGGCAAAACGCATAAATTCGAACATACATACACTAAAATATACATCATATTAAAAAGTATAGTATCATAATTCCCTAAATATATTTCTTTCTCCCGAGTAACTATAATTTAGTACCGACAGTACATCGCACCAAACTGTAAATAACATGTGATTATAAGTCATGCTAAACACGTCACGAAATACTGATAGGTCAAAGGTCTCTCTCTCTCTCTCTCTCTCTCTCTCTCTCTCTCTCTCTCTCTCTCTCTCTCTCTCTCTCTCTCAATACATTCTTTTATTTTGAGTCCTTCCTACATTCCAAAGAACATTTAATGTTAGGGGCACAAGAGTTTAATACTAGTTTTAGACAAAGGGCAATTTAATAACATTGAAAGAACAAAATTTCTGGATGGGAAACTATGTTGGAGAGAGAGAGAGAGAGAGAGAGAGAGAGAGAGAGAGAGAGAGAGAGAGAGAGAGAGAGAGAAATTATTAAATATTATCTGACGTCATAACAGCAATTGTCACTAATGAGAGAGAGAGAGAGAGAGAGAGAGAGAGAGAGAGAGAGAGAGAGAGAGAGAGAGAGAGAGAGAGAGAGAGAGAATATTACAATACTATCATCTCTTCTAGGTTCTACAGAGTCTTGTGAATTCATTTATCCAATTTCTTTTCTTAGACAAGAGCTTAAGAGCTCAAGTGCGCTGCTGGCACACTAGGCCTAACGTGAAGTAAACATTACACTGAATGTTTGTTTATTGTTCTTTAACAATCTAACGCGCTCGAAAGTTTCAGTTACTTCTTTAGAAAATACAATTACATTCTCTCTCTCTCTCTCTCTCTCTCTCTCTCTCTCTCTCTCTCTCTCTCTCTCTCTCTCATCAGTGACAATCGGTTATGATGCCAGATATCTAATAATCTCTCTCTCTCTCTCTCTCTCTCTCTCTCTCTCTCTCTCTCTCTCTCTCTCTCTCTAATATAGGTTCCCATCCAGGAATTTGGTTCTATCAATATTATTAAATTGCCCCAACCTCTCTTCCTCTCTTTCTTTCTCTCTCTCCCTCATACCGAACTTTTGAACCCCTTAGATCGATTTACTCCCACGCAAAACTCACTTCTCTCTCTCTCTCTCTCTCTCTCTCTCTCTCTCTCTCTCTCTCTTCCCCTTCCAGGATGAAGATCGATCCAGACGTCAAGGTACACACAAACACCATTATTACATCATTTCCATCGATTATACGCGCAGTCCACGCCGAGGTCATGTAGGTCACGGCGCGGGGGTTGGGGGGTTTTGGGGAAGGGGGGGTTGGGGAAGGGGGATCAGAGGGAGAGAGGGAGGGAAATAAAGGGACACCATTTACATCCTTGATGAATTTCCTTGACCCTGACTTCAGAAATCTCTTTCATGTTGAGGAACGTTATTATTATTATTATTATTATTATTATTATTATTATAGTTACTAGTGTACGCGATCTGTCAAACCGTCGACTTAATATCTCGATAGATATGCACACACACACACACCCCTCTTTCTCAGGGTATGACTATTCCCTCGACCCCCTATCCAAGGGACGGGGAGAGCTGAAGGTGAAAAGAAATATATATATATATATATATATATATATATATATATATATATATATATATATATATATATATATATATAATATATATATATTTCCGTTCACACCTAGCTCTCCCTGTCCCTCGGGTAGGGAGTCAAGGGAGTAGTCATACCCTGGCGAGAGTGGTGCGCATGTGTGTGCATATGTCCAAATATCTACTCCCTCGATCCCCTACCCGAGGGACGGGGAGACCTAAGCGTGAACGGAAATATATATAATATATATATATATATATATATATATATATATATATATATATATATATATATATATATATATATTTTATTAGCCAGACAATTGTTCTTTATCATATAGGGGATATTATTATTGGCATTAATACTTGAAGAAAACACTTATCAAATTTAGGGTTCTGAAAAGTTGAAGAAGATGGACAGCTAAGAGGGAGGAGTGGAAGTGGAACGTAATTACTGTAGAAGCTACTAGGACACTTTAAAGACACTATATTACTGTCTACTATGACTCGCTGATTGCTCAAGTTGCATCTCAAAGTGCCAATTACATTTGAAAATGAATCAAGGGAAAAATATAATCACCTTATAGACCTTATAGTAATAAATGCGTTATTAAGATGTATTATGGGAATTGTGTTAATGGACAACCTATAAGCAACATGATGTGCGGAAGTATTGTACTGGGGTTACAGTAGGAGAAATATACTATTGTGTTATTTTTACATCCGCCAACGAAGATGGAAGGAGGTTATGTTTTCGCCCCTGTTTGTGTGTTTGTTTGTGTATATTTGTTTCTGAACAGCTTCCTGGACACAATTCTAATCGTAGAGTATGGAAACTTGCAGGGATTAACTGTTATGTAAAAAGTTAGAAATTATTGAACTTTAGAAGGTCAAGATCAAAGGTCATGGTCACGGTTAAGCAAAATGTCTAATTCACGTATCTCCTATAAGTTTGGACATCGTTGTCACAGAAACTTCAAACTTTCTTCATATTTGAGTGTATGAAAATCCACGCCAATTAATACATGTAAAGGTCAAAGGTAAAGGTCAAGTTCGACCAAAAGGTTGATAAATACGCTGCCGCGGCGGAGGCCTACGCTCTACTGATTGCCCCTCTAATTTTGTATGCAAACGACCCATTACACATCATGGGATATTTTACATTAAATGTATATAACATTAAACATTGCATTTCATGTGATAAGTCATTTTACTAAAATCATGCAAAGGATAAATATTATTAGGCCTACTATAAGGTAAAATGTAACAAAAATATAATATGGAAATAGTACTGCCATCAATCTCCGATTAAAGATAAAATATCCGCATTACAAAAAAAAAAAGAAATAATAATAAAATAAAAATAAAAAAAATAAATCGTTACATGTGACATTACAGTCATAAAGTCCCATAAGAATTTTGTCTGGCTGATGTAATGAATATCTTAAATAATTTCCCATATATTTTTTTTTGTTCATAAGAAGTTTATCAAAAGGCGGCTGTCGCTTCCCTTTGCATTAAACTGACACTTTTTAGTTACTTTACATCTTCGGCTTTTATTGATGGCAATACCGAAGTAACATACACACACATATATACAGTATATATATATATATATATATATATATATATATATATATATATATATATATATATATATATATATATATATATATATGTATGTATATATATATATACACACACATATATATATATATATATATATATATATATATATATATATATATATATATATATATATATATATATATATATATATATATATATATATATATATATATATATATATATATATACATATATATGTGTGTGTGTGTGTATAATTTTACCACTAACACTCATAATTTTCACTTTTTTCAAATAAGCCACAAATAGTTTTTAATATCTAATCCTCTCTGCCACGAGATCTCAGTCCAATAGGGCAATTCCTTTAATGACAAATATATCTGTCCAGTTAAATATTCGAACACATGAACGACAGAAATAATAGTAAACATTAGACTTTAGTCCACTCGGCTGTAACGATATATATATATATATATATATATATATATATATATATATATATATATATATATATATATATATATATATATATATATATATCTATATATATATTTACACACATATATATACATATATATATCTATAATATATATATATATATATATATATATATATATATATATATATATATATATATATATATATATATATATATATATATATATATATAGATCAAAATATTAGGAGAAACAACTGGCTGAGAAGAAACAAAAACATATGAATCAAACGCAAGTTTGAAGAAATATTTCTAAAGAATTTCTTGGGTCAAGAGAGAAAAAAAAAAGAAAACAAAATCTCGCCACCACGCGCGGAAGATGAATGACAAGCTGTCTAATAAACAAGAGAAGAAGTGTAGTATGACAAGGAGCTGTGCGAGAACATCCAAGTTCATTATTATCTTGAATGTAGACTGGTTGGATATGACTGAATCAGAAATTATCTTTTATTATTATTATTATTATTATTATTATTATTATTATTATTATTATTATTATTATTATTAGCTAATCTACAACCCTAGTTGGAAAAGCAGGATGCTATTATCCGAAGGGTTTCAACAGGTAAAATAGCCTAGTGAGGAAAGGAAATAAGGAGATAAATAAACTATATGAGAGGTGATGAAGTTGAAATAAAATATTTTAAGAACAAAAACAATATTTAAAGAGATCTTTCCTATATAAACTATAAAAGGAGACTTATGGCAGCCTGTTCAACATAAAAACATTTGTTGCAAGTTTTAACTTTTGAAGTTCCACTGATTCAACTACCCGATTTGGAAGATCATTCCATAACTTGGTCGCTGCTGGAATAAAGCCTCTAGAGTACTGTGTAGTATTGAGCTTAATGGTGGAGAAGGCCTGACTATTAGAATAATAATGAATGAATTAGTTGTATGGCAAGATTCACCTGGAGAATGCTCTGTGGCAGGTTCGTATCAATGGGTGTTTTCTGACAAGTTCAGATTATTATTATTATTATTATTAAATGCTAAGCTACAACCCTAGTTGGAAAAGCAGGATGCTATAAGCCCAGGGGCCCCAACAGGGAAAATAGCTCAGTGAGGAAAGGAAACAAGGAAAAATAAAATATTTTAAGAACAGTAACAACATTAAAATAAATATTTCCTATATAAACAATAAAAAATTCAACAAAACAAGAGAAAGAGAAACTAGATAACATAGTGTGCCTGAGTGTACCCTCAAGCAAGAGAACTAACCCAAGACAGTGGAAGGCCATGGTACAGAGGCTATAGCACTACCCAAGACTAGAGAACAATGGTTTGATTTTGGAGTGTCCTTCTCCTAGAAGAGCTGCTTACCATAGCTAAAGAGTCTCTTCTACCCTTACCAAGAGGAAAGTAGGCACTGAACAATTACATTGCCGTAGTTAACCCCTTGGGTGAAGAAGAATTGTTTGGTAATCTCAAGTGTTGTCAGGTGTATGAGGACAGAGGAGAATCTGTAAAGAATAGGCCAGACTATTCGGTGTCTGTGTAGGCAAAGGGAAAGAACCGTAACCAGAGAGAAGGATCCAATATGGTACTGTCTTGCCAGTCAAAGGACCCCCTAACTCTCTAGTGGTAGTATCTCAACGGACGGCTGGTTCTTTGTGGTAGTTTTCATCCACTACCTTTTATAAAACAAATTAACGGCAATCTTATGCTCTGATAAGATCCAACCATCGGAAGCTATGATGAAACCTTGCTAAACAAGGCTATTTGCCATAATCCTACTAACGGAAGCTTCATCTCACGGATAAACCAACAGATGTCCTCTGTCTAGCCTCAGAATTCTTTATTAGGTGCCTCCTAACACGTCAACTAAGGGACGTTCTATGGTTAATAAACCAATCGATATTCCAAAGTCAGTTAGCCATTGCATATTAGCTAACAAACTAACCTACTGATATTCACGGATAAATCAGCCAATGGATGTTCTTTAGTTAGCAAATCCACCAATAGAATTCCCTCACAGGATAACAAATGAATATTCCCTGAGAAGTAAACCAATGGATGTTCCCTGGTAAGTCAAACAATGGATATTCTCTAACACGTCGAACAATAAACATTCTATAATAAGTCAACCAATGGATATCCCCTAAAAAGGTAACGAATGCATATTCCCTAATAAGTCAACCAATAAATATATTGTTAACAAGTCGAACAATGGATATTCCCAGATAGGTCAAGCAAGTCAACCAATAGATATCCCTTAGTAAGTCAGGCAAAGAATTCTCCCTCAAGTTCACTAACAGAAATGCCGAGTCAACCAATGATATTCCCTGATAAGTCAACAATAGATGTTCCCAAATAAGGCAACCATTGAATATTCTCTACCAAGTCAACCAATAGATGTCCCATGACAAGTCGATCTACGGATATTCCCTGAAAAGTCACCCAAATAGATTTCCTCTGACAAGTCAAGCAATAGAAATCCTCTTACAAGTCAATCTACGGACATTCCCTGATAAGTCAACCAAATGGATGGTCTCTGACAATTCAACCAAATGGATGGTCTCTGACAAGTCAACCAATAGATATTCCCAACCTCCAAATGATAACGGCTCTCTGACCTCTGCTAACCATTAGATATTCTCGAAGAAGTTTTAGCTGATGTATGTTATCTAAGAAAGGGCAGCGCATGTGTTTCTTAGCGAGTGATTGAATGATTGGCCATATAGCCAGGTACTGATATCTTAGAGCAGTTATCCACAAAAAAGATCCATGCCATATAAATCGAAACAGTAACTCCTCTCTCACAAGATGATCTAAAGATATGAGAAATCCAGCAAAGGGATATCTGACATTGATCATCTATAGCAGAAGCTTCCAGGGAACTTGATAGTATTGGAAATAATGAATACTACACGAATTCGATAAGGGAAGGATGCTTTACCTTTGTCTTTGTCTTTTTTATGGAAGCTATGTTATCCGATCCGTTACCTTGAATGGTATTAAATTTACGTTTTTAACATATAACAACAAAAAACAAATGCGGCTGTTTCTTTCCAGCTGCTGGACAATGACCTCAGACATGTCTATTCATGTCTGGGGTTTTGTCAGTTTTCATCACCACACTGGACAGTACGGATTGGTGAAGATGGGAGACTTTAAGCTGATCGGTCACAGCAAACCAACTTAGTATGGTTGGCCCTGACTGATATACAAACCCTTCCACCACGTTAAGGTATCCTCACTCGGAAAGGATTAAAAGAAGCATAATTATCATCCACTTGTTGAAATATCAATTAAATAGTACTAGAATTTATTTCTCTACGAATCGTATGATGTTAAATAACTCCTAAATGAATTTTCCCCTTTAATGCAGAAACTGTGTATTTTTTTGTGATGAAATAACAATTGAACTTTATTTGATTAGTGAAATGAACAGCAAATATTGTTCCAATCGATGAAACGTACTGAGTGTTGTTTTATGGGATTATACAGCAATTGGATATCGCTGTATTGGATTAAACAGGTACAAGTATTGTACCTTGTCTTCCATGGATATGAATAACCTAGATATGGTTTCATTCTAAAGTATACCCATTTCATTGCATATAGAGTTTGTCCAACTAGTGATGATGATACTAAAAATGCCCCGTTTCGTAAAACTTATAAATGAAATAAACATATAACACAATTTTTTTGTAATGCAAAACGTGTGTTAATAAGAAGGAACAAATCCCCTTTTATGTCTTCAATAAGAGAATAATAGTTCTTCTTCATCTTCTTCTTCTTTTTCTTCTTCTTCTTCTTCTTCTTCTTCTTCTTCTTCTTCTTATTATTATTAATATTGTTGTTGTTGTTGTTACTTGCTAAGCTACTACCCTAGTTGGAAAAGCAAGAGACTATAAGCACGAGGGTTCCAACAGAGAAAATAGTCCAGTGAGGAAAGGAAATAATGAAACATATAGAATAGTGTCCCCGAGTGTACCCTCAAGCAAGAGAACGCTAACTCAAAATAGTGGAAGAGGCTATGGCACTACCCAAGACTAGAGAACAATGGTTTGATTTTGGAGTGTCCTTCTCCTAGAAGAGCTGCTTACCATAGCTAAAGAGTCTCCTCTACCCTGACCAAGAGGAAAAGTAGCCACTGAACAATTACAGTGCAGTGGTTAATCCATTGAGTGATTATAAGATGGGATAACCACTACTAGCAGAGAACATACATCAACCATATGGTCGTTTTTAACAGTATTAAAGGGGATCAGGAGAAGGGAGGGTGGTGCTAGATTGAATGTCAAGTTGAATGGAGAGTTACTTGAGGAAGTAGAAAGCAGCAATGTGAACTATAAAGGTTTAGCATCAAATTATGTATAGAATATTTGAAAATTCAGTATATCAAATAATAAAAGACAACTAAAAATGAAACGCAGTGATGATTACCAATCATATTTTTTTAACGAAAACCTAAAATATTCATTTTCACATCCGTAACTGAAGTATTACTCGGCTTTATTGGTTAGAATTACTAATTGTAAGTTGCAGATACTTTGCATTTTGATTTTTATCATTAATATAAATGTGGTCATTTAAAAAATGTGTTAACTAATTTCCCTGATCCTTATTAAAGAAATGTGTCAATATATTGTTAATTCTGTGATCCCCACCCATTTCAAATAATTAGATTTTGGCCCATTTGGTTTTTCACCTGTTTCAGAAATTGCAATCATTTTCTGATTGATTTCAGAAATTTCAGCAGATATTGCCATTTTCAAATATTACAAAATTTCGAATATTTTCCCTATGAATTTCAGAAGTTTAAATCATTATGAATTTTACCCGTTAAAATTTCCTAACAACTTCGAGAAATCTTAGGCCTTTTAATATCCACTTATTATAGAAATTCCGAACATGTATCTAGGAATTTCAACAGTTTTGATTCTCCCGTATAGAAATTTCAATAACTTATAGATTTAGGGACATTCAACAATTAGTATTACAATAATATGAATTTCAGAAATCTGAAGAACTTTGATTTTCCCATATATATATATATATATATATATATATATATATATATATATATATATATATATATATATATATATATATATATAAATATATATATATATATATATATATATATATATATATATATATATATATATATATATATATATATATTAATAACTGACAGATTCAGTGATATTCATCCTTAAATTTCCCTAATCTTTAGGCCCAAACCTTCAACCATTACTATTCTAATCCTCTTTTTTTAAGTTCCATTAACATAATACTAATAATCTTTTCAAGTTCTATTGATCTTTAGCTATTAGCTCAATTCCAGTAATCTCCAAGTGTTATTGATTCTCAATAATAAACACAATTCTAGTAATCTTACAACACTAATGATCTACAAACACTTAAACACAAAGTAAACTCAGGATTTCGTGACAACCCACTACCGAAATGTCAGTTCTTTTTAGCTTTGTGACCTCAGACTAGTAATTTCAATAACTCCTTGTGTACTGTATCGCTTATTTTCCTAAAAGAATCACCTAACATTCTCATTTCTCTTTTACAGATACCGGCTGCTGAGACTCAAAGCTTTTTAGTACCACGCGAACAACGATAGACAAGAGCTCCTTTGCTGCAACTCACTGGTAGAGATTTAGCTTATGTTCTTGTATCTTTATCCCAGCAAAGGGAAATTCCAGCTGAACTCACAACAAAATGTTCTTCCAGCCAGTGAAATATCCTACTTAACTCGCTACTCAACTGCATCTCACGATGAACATATATGTTATGAAAGAACGGCTGTAGCCTTCTGTTGCAAGATTATGATGCCGCTGACAACCAATTCTTTCATGAAAATACAAACACCAATTTTGCCACACTATAAGGCGGCAAGCATTTGCATATAAATCTCCACACATTATTAAAGATATGCAGTATATGACTGGGCGTAACAAAGAAAGAATCACAGCAGGTGCACAAATCTTGCCTGGAAGATAGCAGGTGCACTGCAGAAAGTTATTCACTTGCTCCCACAAGTTTGCTAAAGACCTTCTGCTCATTGATGGATCTTGCACAACGATGGTGTACACAGAACCAAAAGCTGAGTAGTATTGGCTCAGAAAGTCTGGTTTTACCTGTAATGGCTCATGAAAAAACATTGGTTCGTTGCAGCTGCGGCAATTATTACCTTCACTCAAAAAGGTTCTGCGCTCATTTGATCAAAGGTAATAATGCTTCTCGACATCTGGAGAAGATACCAGCAAATTCTTTAGGGTCTAAGGTCTTGCCAGCAAAGTGGTAGGATTTCGTTATTCTTTCTCTTTAATATCTGGTGAATTATGAAGGTTGCAATTCCAGGGAGAGCAATGAAAATGCAAGAACACTTTGGATCTGGAACAGCACATCTAACTCCTTTGTTGAAACATGGTAAGATTCCATTCAACAACATTCAAATAAAGCCTCATATTGACTACATAAACATAAACAATGCAACACAAGGTTCACACAACAAGGAGGAACAATCTACACTCAGTAATAAAGAATGGAAGAAAACAGCCAAACTGTACAAGAAAGAACTCAAATCGAAAGGAAACATTAGACCATCCACTGCTGTGCGTCAGCACGTCAAGAAGATTTCTGAAGATTTCACAATGACTAAGACAAAATATGAAAATTCTGTTAACACCACCAGCACGATCAAGACACCCGAGAAAAAAGAGAAATCTCCTATAAAATCAGCATCTTCAAATTCCTCAGTTTCATCTGTGAACCCAAAAATTCCACAGTCAAAGTTCCCCAAAAATGTCTTATCAAAAATCACTTGCTCAAAATGTGAAACTATATCAAAAGCATCACGCAAAAATGTTATGAGTCCTATCAACCTTCCTTCAGGTACTGGTGTCAATAAAAATGGGGTGCCAAAAAATCTAAACACAAAATGTACAAATATGAAGAATAAAAATTCAATTAATTCTCATAATAGCAATTCCAGAAGTCTGCAGGAACTCTCTCCCCAGAAGAAATTAGTGGGTCCAACGGATATTTCTCCTCGTCCTCGACTACGGCATTCAAGCGGTCGTTGTGGAGGAGGAACTGGTGCTTTTGATTTTTGCTTAGCTCCTACAAGCCCTGGTCCTCCAAGATCCCCTGGGAGAAAACTTAGCTCCTCCTTAGCTGGTATTTCTCCACGGTCTCAGCAGGTCTGCTCTGAGCAAATCAGACGTGTAAAACTCTTCACTGAAAGAGCCATTTTGGTAAGTATTTCTCTGTTACTTCTTAAAAGAATATACCTTAAGGAAATTACTGTATTATGTTTCACAGATATAGTTATACGATGAAAAATACCAAATCAAATGTTACCCTTAATATGTAAAAGATTTATTTACTTCTATAAACATGAATCTCCAAATCCTGACACACTAATGCAAATTAATCAACTGAAAATTGGTATAAGTTTATATATTTCTTTTGTATATTATCAATTAGACAATCGTATGTTAAAATCTTCAGTACTTACTGTACTGTGGATAGTCAGTAATTTTAGGCAAGTTTTAACAATTGTTAACTTTATTTCTATTTCATCTCCACAGGAAGGACGAGTCTTCTCCATATTTGGATACTTCCCTGCTGTTAAAGATGCCTTACGAAGGAGAGGGTGGGTGGAAAAAGTTCAGCATACTGTTCCTTACATCAATCCTCACCCAAATAACTGTGTTTGTCCACACGTTGGGTACCAGCTTTCATTCATGTCCCCATTAAGTGCACCTTCAACAAATCTCCCATTGAGCCATTTGCACCCACATCATAAAACATCAGGATCAATGTCGAAAGGAAATGGAGAAGAAATCAAGGATGAACAAAACCAAGAAGAGGAGGAGGATACTGAAGTTCATCCTGCTACAGCCGACGATGATGACTCTCCATCATCTGCACAAACAACAACTGTCGAATCTTCTCCTTCTGATTCTGTGAACATCGACATCTCTCACTCATCTGCATCACTGTCAGTACCCTCGTCGCACTCTTCATCCCCATTAGAATCCGATAAAGAACAAAGAATCACTGCCAATTTAGGTTCTTCCACTGTAGAAACTCTAGTGCCACCTTTAAATCGTGTGAATGAAAACAAGAATCCAACTGTTTCAGACAACCAGTCCGATAATCAGTCATCTCCAGATGATACCAAATTGCAAGAATCTGAAAAGTCTTCCAGCAATGCAGAAGAACCAAGTGATAGTAGTCCAGATGCTGCAAAGAATAGTGATCATTTCAACACTGCCATTTTGGGTCCATCTGAAATTAGGAAAGGAATAGCCGAGTCGATAACGGAAAGGAACGCTCCCATATTTAAATACAGTACTGCCAACATTGCCACGAAAAAGTCTCTAGACAACAGTAAGGATGATGACGATAAGGACTGCTCTCCAGGGGAGGCAAACAACGAAGAGGATGGATCTCAAGGGGAAAATGCCAATGATTGTCTAGAGGGGGAAAAGAAAGGCTCAGAAGAAACAGAAGAGGAGAAACCAGAGCCCTACAACCCTTACGTAGAGTATGAACTGACTGACAGCGACCTTCCACTTGTTGCTAGGCTTTTGCGGAACGTCGAGCCGAACTTCTTGTGGACCTGGACGAGGGATTCCATTTCCTTCAAACATCTCAGTCGTGAACAGCTGGTCAATCGATTTCCCAACACACCCTTCACCACCAAGGTAAGGAAGATTAAAATACTTTCTTTTACTCTTGCTTATTTGAGCGCCTCCACTCCAGCGAGAGTACTACTATTTTAACAGGACAAGACTTAGATGAGAAATTTCAATACTGTACATAATTAAGATATCATTGACAGTTGGTTCTTAAATACACACATTACTATCACATAAACATGGATGTAAAATTATAAAGATACTCATAGCTAAAACCAAGACGGACAAAAAAGTAAGTACCAAAATTGTTTAGGTTTAAAACATTGTCTGTTATGTTAGATTCGCGTAATGAACGTTCTTAAGAAATAGGACCATCATACTGCTGAATGAAGAATTTCCAAGGATACCCTATAACATTTCCGTCTTACAACTCTGACAAATGACTATTTTCTAACGATTTTAAAGGCATGATAGTGTCAATATCTTTACTACGATTTTAGATATACACATTATGTAAACACTGTCTTAAAGCTCGAATGTCCTCTTTTCGTTACTATCTCAAACAAAAACCTGGAAACCAATGATAAACCTACTGTAGAATATTAACAATTTTCTTTACCTATCAGACGATTTCTTAATTTTTTTCGCTAAACAAAGGATTTCTTCATTTTCTTTGCCTAACAGACGATTCTTTATTTTCTTCTCCTTACATACGATTTCTTTATTTTCTTTGCCAAACTGAGGATTCCTTTATTTTCTTCGCCTAACAGGCGATTTCTTTTATTTTTTTTTGACAAACAGGATTTATTTTATTTTCTTTGACAAACAGGATTTCTTTTATTCTCTTTGACAAACAGAGGATTTCTTCATTTTCTTTGCCAAACAGAGGATTTCTTTATTTTCTTTGACAAAAACAATTTATTTTATCTTCTTTGACAAACAGGATTTCTTTTATTTTCTTTGACAAACAGGATTTCTTTTATTTTCTTTGACAATCAGAATTTCTTTTTTCTTCTTTGACAAACAGGATTTCTTTTATTTTCTTTGACAAACAGGATTTCTTTTATTTTCTTTGACAAACAGACTATTTCTTCATTTCCCTCGCCTAACAGACGATTTCTTTATTTTCTTCGCCTTAAAAACAATTTTTTTTATTTTCTTTGCCAAGCAGAGAATTTCTTTATTTTCTTCGCCTGACAGACGATATCTCTTTTCTTCGCTGAACTGACGATTTCCTCCAATAAAAGTTCATCTCCAAAAAGCTATTTCAATTCAGTTTCAGCGGATAACTTCGTTTTCTGTCGACGTTTGAGCCGATCGATCGTTACATCTCCCATCCATTTTCATGCAGCTTGTCGTTGACCTAGTTCTGCACAAGGTTCATTTACGACAGGGGGTACAAAAATCCTTTCTCTCTCTCTCTCTCTCTCTCTCTCTCTCTCTCTCTCTCTCCTCTCTCTCTCTCTCTCTCTCTCTCTCTCTCTCTATATATATATATATATATATATACATATATATATATGTATACACACACACACACACACACACACATATATATATATATATATATATATATATATATATATATATATATATATATATACACATATAGATATATATACACACATTATATATATATATATATACACACACACATATATATATATGTATATATATATATATATATATATATATATATATATATATATATATATATATACACATACACACATATAAATATATATATATATATATATACATATATATATATATATATATACATATATACAGTATGTATATATACACATAATATATATATATATATATATATATATATATATATATATATATATATATGTGTGTGTGTGTGTGTGTATAAAACTCACTGTCTCTGAAAACTCCTGAAACTTCCAATATACATATACATATATATTTATATATATATATATATACATATATATATATATATATATATATATATATATATATATATATGTATATATACACATATAATATATATATATATGTATATATACACATATAATATATATATAGATAGATATATATATGTATATATATATATATATATATATATATATATATATATATATATATGTGTGTGTGTGTGTGTGTGTGTGTGTGTGTGTGTGTGTGTGTATATATATAACTCACTGTTTCTGAAAACCCCTGAACCTTCCTATTTTCGAAATATTCTGAAGCTTTCTATTTAAGAAATAATCTAAACATTACTAAATGTCCTTAACCTTTTTAAGAAATACCCTTAACTTTTATATTTCATAAATACCATTAATCCTTCTATTTCCTAAATATCGTGAACGTTTCTGTTTCCAAAATACCCTTAACCTTTCTATTTCCAAAGTACTTTTAAACCTTCTATTTAAGAATTATCCTTAACCTTTCTATTTCCAAAATGCCCAGAATCTTTTTATTCAAGAAATTTCCTTAACTTTTCTATTAACGAAATAACCTTAACCTTTCTATTTCTGAAATACCCTTAACCTTTCTTTTTCGATAATAACCGGAATGTTTCATTTCATAAATATCTTCAACTTTTCTATTATTATTATTATTATTATTATTATTATTATTATTATTATTATCACTAGCCAAGCCACAACCCTAGTTGGAAAAGCAAGATGCTATAAGCCACAGCAGGGAAAAACAGCCCAGTGCGGAAAGGAAATAAGGAAATAAATAAATGATGAGAACAAATTAACAAAAAATCATTCTTAAAAACAGTAACAACGATGATCTCCGAAATACCTTTGACCTATTATTATGTTTATCATTATTATTATCATTACTAGCCAAGCCACAACCCTAGTTGGAAAAGCAAGATGCTATAAGCCCAGGGACTCCAACAGGGAAAAATAGCCCAGTGAGGAAAGGAAATAAGAAAATAAATAAATGATGAGAACAAATTAACAAAAAATCATTCTTAAAAACAGTAACAACGATGATCTCCGAAATACCTTTGACCTATTTCAGAAATACCAAGATACCTTTTATTTCAGGAATACCCTGGACTTTTCTAATTCTAAATATATCAAGAACATTTCTCTTCAGGAAACATTCTGAATCTTTCTATTTTACAAATACCTCGAATCAATCTATTTAAAAAATGTCGTAAACATTTTCTTTAAAAAAAAAAATACCCTAAACACTTTATACACTGAATAAAATGAGATCCCTGTCACAGTTAACATCTAATACAATAACATTAATTATATACCTGACTAAAAAAATATTTCTATGGCGATATATCTTTTAGCAGCCACCATAAAGGCACTGACACTCCATTGTTTGAATAACAATAAAGAATATCCACTAAATAGATGCAAAAGGAATGTTGGAAACTGTATCCTCCCACTTAATTATAGATTTTCATTGTAGGAAGTCTTAGTCTGACTGGGGACTGAAAGATGCATAAGCTCATTAGGAGTATAGGATGCCTTTAAGCACAAGACTCTCCACTTTTTCTTTGGGTCTGATTAAGGCTCATTGCAGCATCCGTTAGACCACTGGCGTTTGAGGCAAGCCTCAATGACGCTTGGTATTGATACAAGCAGCAGCGGTAAACAGACTTCCCTCTACTATCCGGGTTATTTTCCCTGTTGGAGCCCCTGGGCTTATAGCATCCTGCTTTTCCAACTATAGTCAATTTTTTTTTTTTAATGAGGCGCATTTGTACCGACTTGCAATGGTGCCTTTTAGTTCGGAAAAGTTTCCTAACCGCTGATTTGTTAATAAAATTTTTTTCCAACCAATCAGATTAGGAAACTTTTCCGAGCTAAAAAGGCACTCATGCGAGTCAGTGCAAATGCGCCTAATTAAAAAGAATTGACTATAGGTTACTAGCTTAGCAAGTAATAATAATAATAATAATAACAACAACAACAACAACAACAACAACAACAACAACAACAACAACAACAACAACAATAATAATAATAATAATAATAATAATAATAGTAATTAAGGGCTGCATGACCGATTACAGACAGAGGACACAAAATTCAAGACAATTCTTAAATTCATTCTAAGACAGGAAACCATCACGGGGATACTTTTCCTTAATTTTGACCATCCTTTGAATTCAGACCAACCCAGACTGTACCATCATACAGTATGCGAAGTACTAGGAATGCAATTCAATCTAACAGTCATGCCTTGTTCCATCATAAGGCAAAAAAATACATTGTAAAGAAGTTTCATTCCAGTCGTCATAAGCGGAACTTCAGAAATTCAAACTTGCAGAAAATGTTTTATGTTGAACAGGCTGACATAAGTCTTTTTTCATAGTTTATATATGAGATCTATTTCAATGTTCTTCCTGATCTTAAAATAGTTTATATCAATAACTCATTACTTCTCATGCATTTTATTTACTTCCTTTCCTCAATGGGTTAATTTTCCCTGTTGGAACCCTTGGGCTTATAGAATTTTCCATCTAAGGTTATACCTTGGCTAATAATAATAATAATAATAATAATAATAATAATAATAATAATAATAATAATAATAATAATAACAATAATTGTAACAATAATAATAATAACAATAACAATAATAATAATAATAATAATAATAATAATAATAATAATAATAATAAGCAGCATTCCATACACGTAATTGATGACGTTATAAGATCGTAATTCAGGTAAATGAACTGATGGATAAACAGTTCTGCAGGCGACTCGAGTTACCTGGTTAAATTAATTTTATTTTTTATTGCTCCAACGAGTTTCCCGTTCTCCCCTTTCCCCCGCCAAAGG
>NC_090757.1:24516240-24533740 GCF_036898095.1 Palaemon carinicauda
TAAATAACTAAGACCAAATTGAAACGTTTCCTGAAATAACCAAGACCAAAATGAAACGTTTCCCGTAATAACTAAGACCCAATAGGAACGTTTCCTTAAATAACTTAGACCAAATAGAAACGTTTCCTTAAATAACTAAGACCAAATAGAAACGTTTCCTTGAATAACTAAGACCAGATAGAAACGTTTCCTTAAATAACTAAGACCAAATTGAAACGTTTCCTTAAATAACTAAGACCAAATTGAAGCGTTTCCTTGAATAACTAAGACTAAATTGAAACACTTCCTGATATAACTAAGACCAAATAGAAACGTTTCTTAAAATAACTAAGACCAAATAAAAACGTTTCCTTGAATAACTACGACCAAATTGAAACGTTTCCTGAAATAACTAAGACCAAATTGAACCGTTTTCTGAAATAACTAAAACCAAATAAAAACGTTTCCTAAAATAACTAAGACCAAATAAAACGTTTCCTTGAATAACTACGACCAAATTGAAATGTTTCCTGAAATAACTAAGACCAAATTGAATCGTTTCCAGAAATAACTAAAACCAATTAAAAACGTTTACTGAAATAACTAAGACCAAATTGAATCGTTTCCTGAAATAACCAAGACTAAATTGAAACGTTTCCTGAAATAACCAAGACTAAATTGAAACGTTTCCTGAAATAACCAAGACTAAATTGAAACGTTTCATGGAATAACCAAGACCAAGTTGAAACGTTTACTGAAATAACTAAGACCCAATAGGAACGTTTCTTGAATAACTAAAACCTAATGAAAACGTTTCCTTAAATAACTGAGACCAAATAAAAACGTTTCTTTGAATAACTAAGACCAAATTGAAACGTTTCCTGAAATAACTAAGACTAGATTGAAACCCTTCCTGAAATAAGTAAGACCAAATAGAAACGTTTCGTGAAATAACTAAGACCAAATAAAAACTTTTCTTGGAATAACTACGACCAATTTGAAACGTTTCCTGAAATAACCAAGTCAAAATTGAAACGTTTCCTAAAATAACTAAGACCAATTAAAAACGTTTCCTTGAATAACTAAGACCAAATTGAAACGTTTCCTGAAATAACTAAGACTAAATTGAAACACTTCCTGAAATAACTAAGACCAAATAGAAACGTTTCGTGAAATAACTAAGACTAAATAAAAACTTTTCTTGGAATAACTACGACCAATTTGAAACGTTTCCTGAAATAACCAAATCAAAATTGAAACGTTTCCTAAAATAACTAATACCAAATAAAAACATTTCCTGAAATAACTAAGACCAAATTGAAACGTTTCCTGAAATAACTAAGACCAAATAAAAACGTTTCCTGAAATAACTAAGACCAAATAAAAACGTTTCCTGAAATTACAAAGACCAAATAGAAACGTTTCCCGTAAAACGACGGATAATATTCTCCAGACGCAATTCCCACAGAACACTTGGCGATCAAGAGAAATTCCGTCAATTCCCATAGGAATCCGATACCTCGTTTGTGTCCTGTGAAAGGAGCCGTCCTCCTGTATCCAAGTGGTCCTTGTTTTCGGCATTTAGGGCGAGCGTGTAACGGGTCCCACGACCCACCCGAATTAAACTGCGAACAGTCGATGGTTTTGCATATTTATGAGACTTTGCCAGTGCGAGCTCCATCCGATATATATATATATATATATATATATATATATATATATATATATATATATATATATATATATATATATATATATATATATATATATATATATATTATATACATACATATATATGTATATATATATATATATATATATATATATATATATATATATATATATATATATTATATACATACATATATATATATATATATATATATATATATATATATATATATATATACAGTATATTATACATACATATATATATATATATATATATATATATATATATATATATATATATATATTCTCTATGATTGAAAACACCTTATTAAGGTAGTAGGTTGGCCTGGGCACCAGCCACCCGTTGATATACTACCGCTAGAGGGTTATGAGGTCTATTGACTAGCCAGACAGTACTACATTGCATCCTTCTCTCTGGTTACGGTTCATTTTCCCTTTGCCTACACACACACACACACACACACACACACTCACACACACATACACACACTGAATAGTCTGGCCTATTTATTACATAGTCTCCTCTGTCCTCATACACCTGACCCCATTGAGATTAGCAAACGATTCTTCTAAATCCGAGGGGTTAACTACTGCACTGTGGCCACTTTCTTCTTGGTAAGGGTAGAAGAGACTCTTTAGCTATGGTAAGGAGCTTTTCTAGGAGGACACTCCAAAATCAAACCATTGTTTTCTAGTCTTGGGTTGTGCCATAGCCTCTGTACCATGGTGTTCCACTGTCTTGGGTTAGAGTTCTCTTGCTTGAGGGTACACTCGAGTACACTTTTCTATATTATTTCTCTTCCTCTTGTTTTGTAAGAGATTTTATAGTTTATATAGGAGATATTTATTTTAATGTTACTGTTCTTGAAATATTTTATTTTTCCTTAAGTTTCCTTTCCTTACTGGGCTATTTTCCCTTTTTATAGTTTATATATGTCATATCTGTTTTGACGCTGTTACAGTTTTTAGTATGATTTATTGTTAATTTGTTCTCATTTATTTCCTTATTTCCTTTCCTCACTGTGCTATTTTTCCCTGTTGGAGCCCCTAGCCCCTGGGCTTATAGCGTCCTGGTTTCCCAAATAGGGTTGTAGCCTAGCAAGTAATAATATTAATAATAATAATAATAATAATACAGGGTTTGTGTATCGCCATGGTCAGCAAAGCTTTACTAGTCAAGGCCACCCATACTAGGTTGGTTTGCATTGAGTGATCAAACTAAAGTTTCCCACCATATATATATATATATATATATATATATATATATATATATATATATATGTATGTATGTATGTGTGTGTGTGTGTTTGAGTGTGCGTATATATATACTTTAGACTATATACGTTATATATGCATATATATATATATATATATGTGTGTGTGTATATATATATATATATATATACATATATATATATATATATATATATATATATATATATATATATATATATATATATATATATATACGGCTTATGCATCACAAACCGTAGTTTTATATATATATATATATATATATATATATATATATATGTATATATATATATATATATGTGTATATATATACATATATATATGTGTGTGTGTGAGTGTATATATATATATATATATATATATATATATATATATATATATATTTATAGAAATAATAATTAATTCAAAAGATTCTCTCTCTCTCTCTCTCTCTCTCTCTCTCTCTCTCTCTCTCTCTCTCTCTCTCTCTCAAAGGTCAAATGAGTATGACAAAAAAGAAAAAAAAATAAGCGGTGCTGATCACGTACTGAGGCCTCCCGTAATCACTTCCCAAATATGCAAATCACTTCCGATTTTGTGCCTCGCTCTATTCAGGACAGGATCCTCCAATCATGACATCATAACAGAATGTTTGTTGAGCCATTTTGACAATTTGCTTGTATTTTGGAAGAGGATCAGGCTGATAAAAGAAAGATATAGACTTTTTAGTTCTATTTTCGGGTAATATTGGTATGGGAAATGCATCAAAAGTTAAGAGATCTTATTATGTTTTGGGAAAATATAGGTAGGCAATGTGTGAACAATTAATGCTTTTTTTATTTATGTTTTTATTTCATTTATTTATATAATTGTTTACCTCTAATCTCTTCATGTTTATAAGATTTTCATATATATATATATATATATATATATATATATATATATATATATATATATATATATATATATATATATATATATGGCATTGATGACTACAGTGATTGCGATGCTAGGGTGTAAGTCAAACATTCATTCTGTGCATTTGTATAATTCCTTTTATGCCTTCGTTGACTTTCATAGTTCACGGCGTGTTCCTCCCCTTATGAAATTCAAATTCAGTAGGTCAAACTTAATTCCAAAAGGACACACGCCTTGTTGCGACATTTGTCGCTTTTGTATTTATTTATGCTGTTTTGTTTATTTTGCTGCATATAATCTCCTTCATCGACGTATTGATAACATTTGGCATCGTGACCCCAATTTTCTTTGCTAGCATGATGAAATATAAAGTGTGATCGCTTAGTTCATAAAATCACCACAGATGGAGCTAGCATCGCTTAGTTCTTAAAAGCGAAGTAGAATTTAAGGTTTAATGGCAGGGGCAAGTGACAGTAGTAATGCCCTAGCTAGCAAGACAATGGGACCAGGAAGGGCCAGGCAATGGCTGCCAATGACTCAGCAGGTAGACCTATAGGCTCCCAAAAACCTCCATCCTTAGCTCTCAAGGATTGTGAGGTGGCAGACACTACAAGAAACTATCGAGCTTGACCGAGGCACGAACCCCAGTCGTATAGATCGTCAGCCAAGTACGTTTCCAATAAGCTACCATAACTAGGTGAGATTTAATTGGAATCCCAATAAAAATAAAAACGTGGTAGTTCAATGAACATCAAAAGAACTTATTATTGAGCTCTTAAAATCATGTATGGGATTAATACGGAAATTGCTGAGCCATGGAGTTAACTGATACAGAAATAACTTAACCCTGTAAGGGATTATACGGAAAAAATGAAACCATAGATAGGATTAATAAAATTCATGAAATCCTGGATGGGATTTATAAGGTAAATACCCGGATCTTGGAATGAGTTAATGCAGGAGCGACGGGACCTAAGAAGGGATTTATGTGAATATCATGCAATCCTTGTCTGGGTTAACACATAAATTATGGGAATCCTTGAAAGGATTTATACGATAATCACCAATCCTGTAAGATATATATATATATATATATATATATATATATATATATATATATATATATATATATATAGATATATATATATATATATATATATATATATATATATATATATATATATATATATATATATGTATATATATACACATATATATGTAAGTAAATATATATATTATATATATGTATATATATACATATATATACATGTATATGTATATAAATATATACCGTATGTATATATATATATATATATATATATATATATATATATATATATATATATATATATCTTTATATATATATATACACCCAAGCTAGTAACATGGGGGACCAGGCAAGGACTGCTGATGACTCCACGATAAACTAAAGGGCTTCAACAAACATTTCGTTCCTAGGTCATAGGGAAGCAAGTTCGTGTTTGTTTCTGTACAGTGTATTAAGCCCTGAGCTTAGATCCAAGAAAGTAGACTGAGGTGGTATGGTCATGTCATGAGAAGAGATGGACAGTTTATTTGGAGGATAGTGATGGAATTGGAGGTACAGGTAAGGAGAAGGAGATAGAGACCATAGCGAAGGTGGATGGACTGTATCAAGGTTGCTGTGGCCTGGATGGTAGCGTCTCTGCCTAGTGTTTACCGGACTTGGGTTCGAGTCCCGCTCAGACTTGTTATTGCCTTTAGTGTCTGCAACCTTACCATCCTTGTGAGCTAAGGTTGGGGGGTTTGAGGGAGCCTATAGGTCTATCTGCTGAGTCATCAGTAGCCACTGCCTGGCCTTCCCTGGTCCTAGCTTGGGTGGAGAGGAGGCTTGGGTGCTGATCATATAATATATGGCCAGTCTCTAGGGCATTGTCCTGCTTGCTAGAGCAATGTCATTGTCCCTTGCCTCTGCCATTCATGATCGACCTTCAAACCTTCAAACCTTCAAAGGGATTAACCGGTGATAAAGTGTGGGACAGAGGTAGTTGGAGAACGCTGGCCAGAAACATCGACCCCACATAAAAGTAGGAAAAGATGCAGACAAAGAAGTATTAAACCCTGAGCTTGGCTTGAAATTATGGTTCACTGAATGTCAAACACCAACAACCCCTACTAAGTTACTAATAATAATAATAATAATAATAATAATAATAATAATAATAGTATATTCTGATATCAAGCAAGTGTCAAGTGTCAAAGTAGACATTGAAAATGTGCGAACACAAAATTCCTTTTTAATTGCATCTTACTAAGGAATTCCCGGTACACCTCACAGAGGATGTGCACCCAGCCACACCCTTGCTGTACATCGAGTTCCTTTGCTTAGCCCCACCCACCACCTCTGCATCTCTCCCTACACTATTTGTTTGGTTACTCGTTGCTAAGTAAGGGTGTGATAGGGTCACTTCTTTAGAGCAAGATGTGTCAGGAACTCGTGTGTTCAACTGTACTACACATGTATTGAACAGAAATTCCTGCTCCAAAATAGTGGGTTTCTTTCACTACTTGAGAAGTAACTAGAGGGGCATTCAGTAGATCGCAGACCTCCGCTGCGGCAGCTTATTTCTCGATCTTTTGCTCGACCTTGACCTTGACCATTGAACTTAGAATGTATTAATTGGCATGGATTTTCATACACTCAGATGTGAACCAAGTTTGAAGTCTCTGTGATAACGATGTCCAAACTTATGGGTGATTACGTGAATTGAACATTTTTCTTGACCTTCACCTTGACCCTCCAAAATCTAATTATTTCCAGCTTTTTACATAACAGTTAATCCATGCAAATCTCATTACTCTACGATCAAAATTGTGGTCAGGAAGCTGTTCACAAACAAACACATGAATTACTAATACACAGAGGCGAAAACATAACCTCCCTCCAACTTCGTCGTCGGAGGTAATAATATCTGCACTGAATTCTCAAACGAGGAGATTCTGGGAAACTCCCTCATCGACATAACCTCAAATTAAAGACAAGAATGGATAATACAACAAGGAAAACGACATCAAACCCTTTCTCTGATGCTTATAAACCCTCCCCTTAGAGATTTCCCTTTAGAAAACGACATCAAACCCTCTCTCTCTGATGCTTATAAACCCTCCCCTTAGAGATTTCCCTTTCGAAAACGACATCAAACCCTCTCTCTTTGATGCTTATAAACCCTCCCCTTAGAGATTTCCCTTTAGAAAACGACATCAAACCCTCTCTCTCTGATGCTTATAAACCCTCCCCATAGAGATTTCCCTTTAATATCCAAATTGCGAATTGCGAGGCCATTAAGAATTCACAAACCCTGGTTTCAAACTAATGGAGCATCACATGACTCCGAGAACACGAAAGAGGGTTAATGATGAGGTTATAATGATGTCTTTTCCTTCCAGGTAACATTTCATTGATAAAAGTTCAGACTTTGATATACAAAGGATTCTTGGAGATTCAGCTGTATCAGGAATTTATTATCTGCTGTGGATTCACGTCCTATTTTTAATACAGTCATACTTATTTTTAATTGTTTATTATACTTATTTTACTCCTCAGGTATTACTTGCTAGTGTAAGCGACCCGTCAAAAATGACGGCTGAATATTTTAGTAGATATGCTAAGATGCAGACACACAGATTCAACCATTCACATTCCCTTATCCGAGTAGTCATACGTTTGGTAATGCCAGTCAGATATATATATATATATATATATATATATATATATATATATATATATAATATATATATATATATATATATATATATATATATATATATATATACATATATATATATATATATATATGTATATATATATATATATATATATATATATATATATATATATATATATATATATATATATATATATATATATATATATATGTATATATATATATATATATATATATATATATATATGTATATATATATATATATATATATATATATATATATATATATATATATATATATATATATATATATATATATATATATATATACGAACACACTTACTGCATAGCCTCTACAACATTCACAAATCTTCCAGATGGCTACGTTTAAGGGCTACAAAACCAATTGCACTTATTGCACAGTATTTATATATATAAGTATATATATATATATATATATATATATATATATATATATATATATATATATATATATATATATATATATATATATAAATATATATATATATATATATATATATATATATATATATATATATATATATATATATTAATGTGTGTGTGTGTGTCATTTTCAGTTTGATATTCGCCAAGAACTTGTTACACAATTTCCCTCCTTAAACAGAACTCCACTACGCCTTATTTTGCAACTTTGTAACTTGAAAGTGGTTTTAGGGACATAGGCGGCACCATCACGCCCACACCTACCTCTGTTGCATGTTGCAAGCTCAACAGTGACAGCGCAAATGTACTTGCAACAAGGCAAGTGCATGTTATTGATATAGTAACCCCCCCCCTCCCCCTCAATGAGTGCATGTTGCACTATAATAAAAAATAGTTGTCTCTCCCATCGGAGATGACACGATGTTTAATTTGGATGATATTGCTGATGCACGTATAAGACACACCCATCATTATATGCCACGCCCACGAGGAGGGCGGGGCGGGTAATGACAAACGATGGTATGATGGTGATGAGTAAAGGTTTTTATGAGAAGAAAATATTGCTTTGGTGTCAATATATTATTTCCATTTTTATAAAGGTTACGAATTAAGGTTTTATTAATTTATTATTCTGGTTTATAAAGCAGTTTTTTTTTTTTGGTCTTTTATTATTATTATTATTATTATTATTATTATTATTATTATCATTACTAGCCAAGCTACAACCCTAGTTGGAAAAGCAAGATGTTATAAGCCCTAGGGCTCTAATAAGGAAAAATAGCTCAGTGATTCGGAAAGGAAATAAGGAAATAAGTAAATGATGAGAACAATAACAGCTGCGTAGACAAAAAACAAAAACAAAAAATACGTTGAGGCATAACTGTAATCTATCTCTCTCTCTCTCTCTCTCTCTCTCTCTCTCTCTCTCTCTCTCTCTCTCTCTCTCTCTCTCTCTCTCTCTGATATATTGCTTCCATATTTATGTTCTGAATTAAGGATTTATTCATTTATTATACATCTTCATATAGCAATTGTTTATGGTCTTAACAGTTGCTCTCTCTCTCTCTCTCTCTCTCTCTCTCTCTCTCTCTCTCTCTCTCTCTCTCTCTCTCTCTCTCCACAAACACGTCATCAAATATGCTGGTGCCTACTTAGCCAATTAATTGTCTTTCTGCTTGTTTATAAAACATTTTAATAACGCTGAAAACAATAATGATATTGATAATAATAATGATAATTAAAATATTAATATATTTAGGGAGATATGCCATTTTGCGACCTTTTCGCATTGAAAGTAAGTTATTGCTAAATTCGTGTAGACCAAATAGGCCTAATCATGTAAGTTTACCTGATAGTTTAATGATAACGTAAGATTGGGGAATTAATTAATCAATTAATTAATGACAATGTAGACGAATTTTAGTCAGGTTCCACTTTGGATATTAACCTTCGTTGAATTGTTGTTGATTGTGTGAAAGTTATACATTTTGGATACCTTATATTATTATAATTGATATTATTAAATACTAAGCTACAACCCTAGTTGGAAAAGCAGGATGCTATAAGCCCAGGGGCCCCAACAGGAAAAAATTCCGGTGAGGAGAGGAAATAAAGAAAAATAAAATATTTTAAGTATAGTAGCAACATTAGAATAAATATTTGCTTATAAGCTTTAACAAAACAAGAGGAAGAGAAACTAGATAGAAGTGTGCCCGAGTGTACCCTCAAGCAAAAGAACACCAACCCTTGACAGTGGAAGGCCATGGTACAGAGGCTATGGCATGACCCAAGACTAGAGAACAATGGTTTGATTTTGAAGTGTACTTCTAGAAGAGCTGCTTACCATGGCTAAAGAGTCTCTCCTACCCTTACCAAGAAGAAAGTAGCCACTGAACAGTTACAGTGCAGTAATTAACCCCTTGGGCGAAGAAGAATTGTTTGGTAATCTCAGTGTTGTCAGGTGTATGAGGACAGAGTAGAATCTGTAAAGAATAGTTCAGACTATTCGGTGTATATTAGGCAAAGGGAAAGAACCGTAACCAGAGAGAAGGGTCCTATGTAGTACTGTTTGGTCAGTCAAAGGACCCCATAACTCTCTAGCTGTAGTATGTGTACTGTAATATAAGCAATAATTTTTTTTTTTTTACTATTTTCCCCGAGTACCTTATGGCCGCATTTTCAAGGCCAAGGAATCCCATGCCCATAGTTGCCAATGTGTTGCGACATTCGTTACAGCATTTTTTTTTTTTTTTTTTTTTTTTTTTTTTTCAAATACTAATTGTAGGGTTGTAGGTTGACCGAGGCACGAGTCACCCGTTGAGATACTACCGCTAGAGAGTTATGGGGTCCTTTGACCCCACAGTACTACATTGGATCCTACTCTCCGGTTACGGGTCATTTTCTCTTTCCCTACACATATACCGATTAGTCTGGCCTATTCTTCACATATTCTCCTCTGTCCTCATACACCTGACAACACTGAGATTACCAAACAATTCTTCTTCACACAAGGGGTTACTGCACTGTAATTGTTCAGTGGCCTCTTTCCTCTTGGTAAGGGTTGAAGAGACTGGCTATGGTAAGGAGCTCTTTTAGAGAAGGACACTTCTAAATCAAACCATTGTTCTCTAGTCTTGGGTAGTGCCAAAGCCTCTGTACCATGGTCTTCCACTGTCTTGGATTATAGTTCGTTTGCTTGAAGGTACACTCGGGCACACTGTTCTATCTTATTTCTCTTCCTCTTGTTTTCTTAAAGTTTTTATAGTTTATATAGGAAATATTTATTTTAATGTTGTTACTGTACTTAAAATATTTTTTTTAATGTTACTGTTCTTAAAATATTTTATTTGTCCTTTTTTCCTTTCCCCACTGGGCTATTTTCCCTGTTGGAGCTTCGTGCTTATAGCATCCTGCGTTTCCAACTAGGGTTGCAGCTTAGCAAGTAATAATAATAATAATAATAATAATAGTGTCATAAGACATATTTGTCATTAGGCCATAATAAGTACCAATCAAAAGGACATGCTAAACTAGTGGTGTGATAATAGATAGATTCCTACCAACCTGTGCTGAACATAGTCGAAGAATCGGCCAGTGTGTATAATGGCAGTTATGATGAGGTCCAACGACGACTGAAGACTGTACAAATCAGACAGTCTTGTTGTAGTTGTTGTGCAAAAGCAACTAACAAACTGCGTTGCCAGATGAGTTAGTATAAAAATCCCCAAAACTCATGATAAAATATCCCCAAACCCACCCAAAAATCCCCATTTCCACAAATATATTTTTTTTCTGATTGTGTAGGCTTTGCTAATATAGAAATTACTCACTATACTTCATGTAATTGCAAGCAAATAATTGCAACAATATAAAGGGTTACTCGTCTTTGTTTCTTCTTCATAGAAATTTGTACAGAATATCCCCATCAGACACCCAAAAGCCCCAAATCCAGGGATAAATCCCCATATATAACAACACTGAAACAAAGCCCAACTCCAACGTGTCCGAGACCGTCATACACCTGCATTAGCTGCTACTGGATGCCACGCAGTCAAGAAACCTGGACAGAAAAGAGGAAGCACTGAAATTGACGACTCGGTCCTGTTATGTAGCTTTTTTACACCATTCATGAGGTCCCGTACATGTACTTCGGATAAGGAACAAGGGTTCTTCTGTCAGAAAGATGAGGATGAGCAGCTTTTACAGGTGAAGACACTCAACACTGGGAAATCTCATAAAGCAGTTGAAAGATCCAGTAATGATACACTGAAAACATGCATTGCAATAGGGGATATGGATTTAATTGATTTATTGTGCAACAAAACCTAATGAACAAAGCACCCTATCACACTCTTACTACACGGAAAGTAACCAAACAGATAGTTTAGGGAGATATGACAAAGGTGGAGGGTAGGACTGAACACAAGAACTTGCTGCACAGAAAGGGTGTAACAGGATGCATATCCTCAGAGTGGGATGGGCCAGGAATTCCTGTGTCCAACTGTACCTATTTTAATGCTAAAGTAAGACGAAAGCAAGTTTGATTTTAGAAGAAATCCTCCAGGGATTTCAGAGAGAACTTTGGTATCCTGGTTAGGCAAAGGAGCCCTCTTCTGCCATTTCTTAGGGGAACATGAATGCCAGTTTTCTATAGAATGGGCCTTTTCGAATGCCCGGCTGGGGACCAAGAAACACACGTTTTGACTGAGAGCCACTCCTTCTGAGCCTTTTTTATATTATTGGAGCCAAAAGGGTTAATGACACACGTTTGACTGAGAGCCACTCCTCCCGAGCCTTTTTTTTATATTATTGGAACCGAAAGCGTTAATGACACACGTTTGACTGAGAGCCACTCCTCCCGAGCCCTTTTTTTATATTATTGGAACCGAAAGGGTTAATGACACACGTTTGACTGAGAGCCACTCCTCCCGAGCCCTTTTTTTATATTATTGGAACCGAAAGGGTTAATGACACACGTTTGACTGAGAGCCACTCCTCCCGAGCCCTTTTTTTATATTATTGGAACCGAAAGGGTTAATGACACACGTTTGACTGAGAGCCACTCCTCCCGAGCCCTTTTTTTATATTATTGGAACCGAAAGGGTTAATGACACACGTTTGACTGAGAGCCACTCCGGAACCGAAAGGGTTAATGACACACGTTTGACTGAGAGCCACTCCTTCTGAGCCTTTTTTATATTATTGGAACCGAAAAGGTTAATGACACACGTTTGACTGAAAGCCACTCCTCCCGAGCCCTTTTTTTTATATTATTGGAACTGAAAGGGTTAATGACACACGTTTGACTGAAAGCCACTCCTCCCGAGCCCTTTTTTTATATTATTGGAACCGGAAGGGTTAATGACACACGTTTGACTGAGAGCCACTCCTTCTGAGCCTTTTTTATATTATTGGAAACGAAAGGGTTAATGACACACGTTTGACTGAGAGCCACTCCTCCCGAGCCCTTTTTTTATATTATTGGAACCGAAAGGGTTAATGACACACGTTTGACTGAGAGCCACTCCTCCCGAGCCCTTTTTTTATATTATTGGAACCGAAAGGGTTAATGACACACGTTTGACTGAGAGCCACTCCTTCCGAGCCTTTTTTATATTATTGGAACCGAAAGGGTTAATGACACACGTTTGACTGACACGTTTGACTGAGAGCCACTCCTCCCGAGCCCTTTTTTTTATATTATTGGAACCGAAAGGGTTAATGACACACGTATGACTGAGAGCCACTCCTCCCGAGCCCTTTTTTTATATTATTGGAACCGAAAGGGTTAATGACACACGTTTGACTGAGAGCCACTCCTCCCGAGCCCTTTTTTTATATTATTGGAACCGAAAGGGTTAATGACACACGTTTGACTGAGAGCCACTCCTTCTGAGCCTTTTTTTATACTATTGGAACTGAAAAGGTTAATGACACACGTTTGACTGAAAGCCACTTGTCCCAAGCCCTTTTTTTATATTATTGGAACCGAAAGGGTTAATGACACACGTTTGACTGAGAGCCACTCCTTCTGAGCCTTTTTTTATATTATTGGAACCGAAAGGGTTAATGACACACGTTTGACTGAGAGCCACTCCTTCTGAGCCTTTTTTATATTATTGGAACCGAAAGGGTTAATGACACACGTTTGACTGAAAGCCACTTGTCCCAAGCCCTTTTTTTATATTATTGGAACCGAAAGGGTTAATGACACACGTTTGACTGAGAACCACTCCTCCCGAGCCTTTTTTATATTATTGGAACCGAAAGGGTTAATGACACACGTTTGACTGAGAGCCACTCCTCCCGAGCCCTTTTTTTATATTATTGGAACCGAAAGGGTTAATGACACACGTTTGACTGAGAGCCACTCCTCCCGAGCCCTTTTTTTATATTATTGGAACCGAAAGGGTTAATGACACACGTTTGACTGAGAGCCACTCCTCCCGAGCCTTTTTTATATTATTGGAACCGAAAGGGTTAATGACACACGTTTGACTGAGAGCCACTCCTCCCGAGCCCTTTTTTTATATTATTGGAACCGAAAGGGTTAATGAGACACGTTTGACTGAGAGCCACTCCTCCCGAGCCTTTTTTTTATATTATTGGAACCGAAAGGGTTAATGACACACGTTTGACTGAGAGCCACTCCTCCCGAGCCCTTTTTTTATATTATTGGAACCGAAAGGGTTAATGACACACGTTTGACTGAGAGCCACTCCTCCCGAGCCCTTTTTTTATATTATTGGAACCGAAAGGGTTAATGACACACGTTTGACTGAGAGCCACTCCTTCTGAGCCTTTTTTATATTATTGGAACCGAAAGGGTTAATGACACACGTTTGACTGAGAGCCACTCCTCCCGAGCCCTTTTTTTATATTATTGGAACCGAAAGGGTTAATGACACACGTTTGACTGAGAGCCACTCCTCCCGAGCCCTTTTTTTATATTATTGGAACCGAAAGGGTTAATGACACACGTTTGACTGAGAGCCACTCCTTCTGAGCCTTTTTTATATTATTGGAACCGAAAAGGTTAATGACACACGTTTGACTGAGAGCCACTCCTTCTGAGCCTTTTTTATATTATTGGAACCGAAAGGGTTAATGACACACGTTTGACTGAGAGCCACTCCTCCCGAGCCCTTTTTTTATATTATTGGAACCGAAAGGGTTAATGACACACGTTTGACTGAGAGCCACTCCGGAACCGAAAGGGTTAATGACACACGTTTGACTGAGAGCCACTCCTTCTGAGCCTTTTTTATATTATTGGAACCGAAAAGGTTAATGACACACGTTTGACTGAAAGCCACTCCTCCCGAGCCCTTTTTTTTATATTATTGGAACCGAAAGGGTTAATGACACACGTTTGACTGAAAGCCACTCCTCCCGAGCCCTTTTTTTATATTATTGGAACCGGAAGGGTTAATGACACACGTTTGACTGAGAGCCACTCCTTCTGAGCCTTTTTTATATTATTGGAAACGAAAGGGTTAATGACACACGTTTGACTGAGAGCCACTCCTCCCGAGCCCTTTTTTTATATTATTGGAACCGAAAGGGTTAATGACACACGTTTGACTGAGAGCCACTCCTCCCGAGCCCTTTTTTTATATTATTGGAACCGAAAGGGTTAATGACACACGTTTGACTGAGAGCCACTCCTTCCGAGCCTTTTTTATATTATTGGAACCGAAAGGGTTAATGACACACGTTTGACTGACACGTTTGACTGAGAGCCACTCCTCCCGAGCCCTTTTTTTTATATTACTGGAACCGAAAGGGTTAATGACACACGTATGACTGAGAGCCACTCCTCCCGAGCCCTTTTTTTATATTATTGGAACCGAAAGGGTTAATGACACACGTTTGACTGAGAGCCACTCCTCCCGAGCCCTTTTTTTATATTATTGGAACCGAAAGGGTTAATGACACACGTTTGACTGAGAGCCACTCCTCCCGAGCCCTTTTTTTATATTATTGGAACCGAAAGGGTTAATGACACACGTTTGACTGAGAGCCACTCCTCCCGAGCCCTTTTTTTATATTATTGGAACCGAAAGGGTTAATGACACACGTTTGACTGAGAGCCACTCCTCCCGAGCCTTTTTTAATATTATTGGAACCGAAAGGGTTAATGACACACGTTTGACTGAGAGCCACTCCTCCTGAGCCTTTTTTATATTATTGGAACCGAAAGGGTTAATGACACACGTTTGACTGAGAGCCACTCCTTCCGAGCCTTTTTTTATATTATTGGAACCGAAAAGGTTAATGACACACGTTTGACTGAGAGCCACTCCTCCCGAGCCTTTTTTATATTATTGGAACCGAAAAGGTTAATGACACACGTTTGACTGAGAGCCACTCCTCCCGAGCCTTTTTTATACTATTGGAACTGAAAAGGTTAATGACACACATTTGACTGAGAGCCACTCGTCCCAAGCCCTTTTTTTATATTATTGGAACCGAAAGGGTTAATGACACACGTTTGACTGAGAGCCACTCCTCCCGAGCCTTTTTTATATTATTGGAACCGAAAAGGTTAATGACACACCTTTGACTGAAAGCCACTCGTCCCAAGCCCTTTTTTTATATTATTGGAACCGAAAGGGTTAATGACACACGTTTGACTGAGAGCCACTCCTCCCGAGCCTTTTTTATATTATTGGAACCGAAAAGGTTAATGACACACGTTTGACTGAAAGCCACTCCTCCCGAGCCTTTTTTATATTATTGGAACCGAAAGGGTTAATGACACACGTTTGACTGAGAGCCACTCCTTCTGAGCCTTTTTTATACTATTGGAACTGAAAAGGTTAATGACACACGTTTGACTGAAAGCCACTCGTCCCAAGCCCTTTTTTTATATTATTGGAACCGAAAGGGTTAATGACACACGTTTGACTGAGAGCCACTCCTTCTGAGCCTTTTTTATATTATTGGAACCGAAAGGGTTAATGACACACGTTTGACTGAGAGCCACTCCTTCTGAGCCTTTTTTATACTATTGGAACCGAAAAGGTTAATGACACACGTTTGACTGAGAGCCACTCCTTCTGAGCCTTTTTTATACTATTGGAACCGAAAAGGTTAATGACACACGTTTGACTGAGAGCCACTCCTTCTGAGCCTTTTTTATACTATTGGAACCGAAAAGGTTAATGACACACGTTTGACTGAGAGCCACTCCTCCCGAGCCTTTTTTTATATTATTGGAACCGAAAGGGTTAATGACACACGTTTGACTGAGAGCCACTCCTTCTGAGCCTTTTTTATACTATTGGAACTGAAAAGGTTAATGACACACGTTTGACTGAAAGCCACTCGTCCCAATCCCTTTTTTTATATTATTGGAACCGAAAGGGTTAATGACACACGTTTGACTGAGAGCCACTCCTTCTGAGCCTTTTTTTATAATATTGGAACCGAAAGGGTTAATGACACACGTTTGACTGAGAGCCACTCCTTCTGAGCCTTTTTTATACTATTGGAACTGAAAAGGTTAATGACACACGTTTGACTGAAAGCCACTTGTCCCAAGCCCTTTTTTTATATTATTGGAACCGAAAGGGTTAATGACACACGTTTGACTGAGAGCCACTCCTTCTGAGCCTTTTTTATATTATTGGAACCGAAAGGGTTAATGACACACGTTTGACTGAGAGCCACTCCTTCTGAGCCTTTTTTATACTATTGGAACCGAAAAGGTTAATGACACACGTTTGACTGAGAGCCACTCCTTCTGAGCCTTTTTTATACTATTGGAACCGAAAAGGTTAATGACACACGTTTGACTGAGAGCCACTCCTTCTGAGCCTTTTTTATACTATTGGAACCGAAAAGGTTAATGACACACGTTTGACTGAGAGCCACTCCTCCCGAGCCTTTTTTTATATTATTGGAACCGAAAGGGTTAATGACACACGTTTGACTGAGAGCCACTCCTTCTGAGCCTTTTTTATACTATTGGAACTGAAAAGGTTAATGACACACGTTTGACTGAA
>NC_090757.1:24548740-24551240 GCF_036898095.1 Palaemon carinicauda
GGTCAGTACTCAAAAATCATAAGTTTAGTTCCCAATGTGTACGATCTTAAAGGTTTTATCATCAGTCTTCTCCCATTTAAAAGGTGGTTTATTGTGTGTGGGTTTTTTTTTCTTTTTTTGAATGTCGAGTTAGTTTTATTTTGGGCTAGAAGTTATATAGTTTTATTTTGGGCTAGAAGTTATATTAAATTACAAACAGATGAATAATTCTGTATACACCAGGATCTTTGTTACTGATGAAATTTTGACATTATATACTCTGTCACGCACCGTGACATTGCCAGGTGTTGGACTACTCGGTCTCTTCCCGTTCTTTTGTTTAAGGTTTATTGCATTTATATTGAAAGCATATTTACGTTTACAAGCTAGCGTTTTCTGTACCAGTAAGTTCCATCTTTCAGTTCTCAGCTCAGTGGAATTTTTGATAAATCGCAAACTTTGGTTTCCTAATTCGAGACCCTTTCAATACTTGACATATCTCAACAGAGGTTTACTGTCCTTGTGAACTTGGCGCTGATAATATGTATTTTGTCTCTACGATATTGTACGATAGCATATCCATCTCTTTTTTTATCTTTGCCGCTCTTGGGGTGGTTTTAAAACATATTAATTCCTCTGGGATGAAGTTTCTACCCCCATGCTTTATCCAGTGCTGGTCGAATCAATGAAATAAATCTAATATCCCATCTAATAGAAATGAACGAATCGAAATGAAACATTCTCACTTCATAAAACAGAACAGTCTTGGAGGAAACTAATTTGTAACCAGATAAAACTGAACAAATTGAGATTAAATTAACTTACCACGTGATAAACCCTAAATCACTAAGATGAAACTGATTTCCCAATGGATGTAAAAGAAAAGACAGACTTGGAACTCATTAATAACAATGTAAAGCGGAAAGAACTGACATGAGACTGAGTTTGCCACTGGATGAAGTAAGCAAATCATGTTAAAACAGGACGAATAAGTAGATTACAAAAATAAGTAAAGTATGTTGATATAAATAAGATAAGATTATCATCTCTTACACACTGGACGTAGTCAAAATACAACATATCAGGCTTTTATAATAGCTTATAATAATAATAATAATAATAATTTTAATTTAGAAAATGGAAATTGGCGATACACGTTATTCATTAGAATCATGAATCATGTGATTTTTCGATATTCATCAGAATCATGAATCTTGTGATTTTTCGATATTCATCAGAATCGTGAATCTTGTGATTTTTCGATATTCGTCAGAATCGTGAATCTTGTGATTTTTCGATATTCGTCAGAATCGTGAATCCTGTGATTTTTCGATATTCGTCAGAATCGTGAATCCTGTGATTTTTCGATATTCATCAGAATCGTGAATCTTGTGATTTTTCGATATTCTTCAGAATCGTGAATCTTGTGATTTTTCGATATTCGTCAGAATCGTGAATCCTGTGATTTTTCGATATTCATCAGAATCGTGAATCCTGCGAATTTTCGATATTCATCAGAATCGTGAATCCTGTGATTTTTCGATATTCATCAGAATCGTGAATCTTGTGATTTTTCGATATTCATCAGAATCGTGAATCCTGTGATTTTTCGATATTCGTCAGAATCGTGAATCTTGTGATTCTTCTGGGCACAAGGGAAGATATCTCTTTATAAATGGCTTTAGTTTATTCACCCGAAACTTGAACAACATTTAACGTAAGCCGAGATGAATGTGGGTCTCGTGAACCATCAACATAAGAGTATGTTTTTGTGAGTTGAATCGGTAGATGTATTACCTCGTTCCCTTAAGAGTCAAGTGGATTAGTGGCCATAAGACTCATGGTTACTGAAGGGGTGTTTTAAGGATAGCCACAGAGCTATTTACACTTGTATGGTTCCCTTTATTTATCTATCTATTTATCTATCTATCTATATATATCTACCTATCTATCTATCTATCTATCTATCTATCTATATATATATATATATATATATATATATATATATATATATATATATATATATATATATACAGTATATATATATATATATATATATATATATATATATATATATATGCGTGTGTGTATATATATATATACGTGTATATATATATACATATATATATATCTATATATATATATATATGGATAAATATCAACACAACATCGTGTTCAAATAGAAATAAATTTCTACCTCATACTTGGGATCGAACGCTAGCCCCTTCTAATGAAAGGCCAGGTCGAAACCAACCATGCCACGAGAGCCCATAAAAGGAAATCTGAACCTGACACCAGTCTAGTTGTCCGAGGATTTACCTGGTGAGACATCAGTCTCTTTACCAGCGAGTTTTACCAGATTTCCCCGGGCCACCACGTGACACAATTGGTAGTAATTCATTCAAATTACCCCTAATGAGTCAATATGGATAAATATCAACACAACATCGTGTTCAAATAGAAATAAATTTCTACCTCATACTTGGGATCGAACGCTAGCCCCTTCTAATGAAAGGCCAGG
>NC_090757.1:24556240-24561240 GCF_036898095.1 Palaemon carinicauda
TTATCTAATCCTGATCTTTTTCTTGTCAGTCCCAGAGCTGTTTCTTATCAATTCATGAGTAGTTGGTATCAATTCCTGAGCTGTTACGTATCAATTCTAGAGCTACTTATCAATTCCTGGGCTTTTTCGTACCAATTCTTTACCTGCTTCCTATCAGTTCCTGAGTTGCTTAATATCAATTCTTCAGCTGCTTCTTATCAATTCCTGAGTTGCTTAATATCAATTCTTCAGCTGCTTCTTATCAATTCCTGAGTTGCTTAACATCAATTCTTCAGCTGCTTCTTATCAATTCCTGAGTTGCTTAACATCAATTCTTCAGCTACTTCTATCAGTTCCAGAGTTGCTTATTATCATTTCTGAGCTGATTCTTGTAAATTCCTGAGATGCTTTACATTAATTCCCGAGCAGTTTCATTAAGTAAATGTGCATTCCTTACGTGTGTATGCATATCGTATCGCAATGCCATGGCATAATAACTCTTTTTCGACTTCGTATTCATGTCCCCTAAATGGCAAACTAGCAACGCTTGGTGAGTGAGCCCATACTACAGTAAAGGGAAGTTCTAATTTAGTATCTTCTTTGTTGAAGACATTCCATTGTGATACAAAGAGACACACACACATACACACATATATATATATATATATATATATATATATATATATATATATATATATCTATATATATGTGTGTATATATGTACACACACACACACATATATATATATATATATATATATATATATATATATATATATATATATATATATATATATATATATATATATATATATAATATAACTTGAAGCATATGTATGTATATATGTGTTTTTATTTGTGTATATGTACATATGCTTAAGTACAAGGGCAATTATTTCATACCGAGTGTATGAATAAATACGAAATCGTTTCGTAACATTATACATAATAACATTCTAATCGAAATTTTAAAATAGAGAGAGAGAGAGAGAGAGAGAGAGAGAGAGAGAGAGAGAGAGAGAGAGAGAGAGAGAGAGAGAGAGAGAGAGAGAGATGCTTTTTAAGCTTTAAAAAATCATGTATGTATTGTCACTAAGGTGTTTACATTAAAAAGAAGTTGCTGTAAACTGATTAGTTTTTCCTAGTTGACCACTTCAATCAATCACGAAAATGCTGCCATTTAATTCCTTCTCGTGTCTTCAATTTGTGCAGGCAGCAGTTTCCACTGATCCCTTATTTGCATTTCTAGTTGCTTGCAATATCCACAGTATGCTCTTTCTGCGGCAATATTGACTGTCAAAGCAGACAGACGCACTGAAGCCCATGATTCTGCAATTCCGATGTGCTTGCTGCAAGAAAAATTGTTGATGCAAAATCTTGCAATTCATATTATGCTCATTGGGTTTCAGAAAGATAGGAAAATGCACAACATTCTTGTTAGTAATTTATCGGGGGAGAAAGTTGAAGCACAAGCGCATGTATCAATTATAATAAGAAACATTTATACAGAGCATTTAAAGAGAACTATAGTCCATTTCTTTTAGCGAGGCAGATTTTCACCGACTCGCATGGGTGCCCTTTTAGCTCGGAAAAGTTTCCTGATCCCTGATTGGTTAGAATTATCTCGTCCAACCAATCAGCGATCAGGAAACTTTTCCGAGCTAAAAGTCACCGCTGCGAGTCGGTGCAAATCTGCCTCGCTAAAAGAAATTGACTATAGATATCTTTATAGTTATAGGAGTAATTTAATATGAGAGGGAACTATATATCAAGTGTTCTTTCACGATTTCAATTTAGAGTGAAGAGGCTAATAACTCCTGATAACGGTTATGTTGGTGAAGAGATGGAGAGAAGGATCGATTTTTGTTTGCTTTGTAAAGATTGCCTTGTCCTATGCAAGACACGGGCTCTTGCGTTGGCAGCCCGTAAACGAATGTGATTAGAATTTACTTTAATTTAATTTGAAAGGAACAATTAGGATCGATGACTGAACGTGTTACGTCATAACTTGTGCGCACACCATGATACGCAATACTCGAGGAGGCCATAGTATCAGCCTCAGTACTAAAAAGCTTTTATGATGAATATTACAGATAAGTCCCATTAAGATATTCCGTCAACGCATAAACAGTCACACGGGAAATCATAATGTAAGGACTCTCGGTATCCACGGCTAAGACCCGGGAGAACAATATAGATCGAATTGCAGTTGCATTAGGTAAAAGTTGAAGAAGTTGGACAACAAGACGGAAGAAAGGTATCAGCAACGGTGGTACAATAGAACGTTAGCACGTGGAGTGATTTTTGTAGCTCTTGTACATTCATGTGATCGTTATCTACCTTATAATAATAAAAAGTGTCAGGACAGATGTATATATATATATATATATATATATATATATATATATATATATATATATGTATATATATATATAGATATATATATATATATATATATACATATATATATACATATTATATATATGTATATATATATATATATATATATATATATATATATATATATATACATCCATACAGATATATATATATATATATATATATATATATATATATATATATATATATATATATATATACATATATATGTATATATATATATACATATATATACATATACATATATATATATATATATATATATATATATATATATATATATATATATATATATATATATATATATATATATATATTCCCACGCGCAGCTAACGCTCCATTTCACGTACACTAATAATGATATAAAAGCGAGAGAAGTGAATATGAATTCGAAGAAATAGAGAGTAACGAAAAAAAGGCTCCTGTTAATCACATACATACATATACCAAGGCACTTCCCCCAATTTTGGGGGGCAGCCGACATCAACAAATGAAACAAAAACATAAAAGGGACCTCTACTCTGTACGTTCCTCCCAGCCTGACGAGGGACTCAACCGAGTTTAGCTGGTACTGCTAGGGTGCCACAGCCCACCCTCCCCCATTATCCACCACAGATGAAGCTTCATAATGCTGAATCCCCTACTGCTGCTACCTCCTGTTAATACCAATGTAAATATTTAAGAGAATCATTAACTGTAATTAACTTGGGAAAAAAATTATATGCAAACATGGAAAATGGCTTATGAAGCCAGTCTTAACCTGGTAAAGAGTTGTTGTGAATTATTATACAGTAATCAAACAGTTCCCTAATCCAATTAGCAATTAACGTTTTTAATAAGCAAAGTATGATAATGAAACTATATAAAGATGAAGTTGATTATGGTACACTAAATCGATGAATTCAATTTTCATTTCAATATCCATATACATTTAAAGATATTCCTGGTATCACTTTACGATGATAATGAATGGAGGTATTGAATTAAAAGCTCAAGATAGAGACGACTGACGAAATCTAACCCAGGCCCTTTGCGTCAGTGGCCGTGAGAGAAGATGATGATGATGATGATAATCACATTACGAAGACATACGTAATAAACAAACACACAAGCAGGGGTTAAAACATAACCTCCTTCCAACTTCGTTAGGGTAGGGAATAAGACTAAATGCCTTGAATACCAGGGAGAATTCAAATTCTATGGCATCGATTGGGTCACCTGATAGGGTTTGGGAGTTGGGTAATACTCGCCGGTATGTGCAGTAAATCCTCAAATGCAGATGGCAATTAGGTTCCGAATTCTTTTAGAGTCCCTGGTTGCATGAGTGGTAGTTTGTTACCTTAAATTTCATTTAAAGAGACTTACGTTCGAATGATATGCGAGGTCGAAATATAATTTTGTATTACACACACACACACACACATATATATATATATATATATATATAAATATATATATATATATATATATATATATATATATATATATATATATATATATATATATGTGTGTGTGTGTGTGTGTGTGTGTGTGTGTGTGTATCTGTGTGTATTTATTTTGTAAAGATACATTTGTGTTCCTTATATAATGTGTGATCCCATGCCTATATGCAGTACATTCGTTATGTCATTTACCTCTCTCTCTCTCTCTCTCTCTCTCTCTCTCTCTCTCTCTCTCTCTCTCTCTCTCTCTCTCTCTCTATATATATATATATATATATATATATGTGTGTGTGTGTGTGTATGTGTGTATAGATAGATAGCTATAAATATATATGCTATATATATATGTATATATATGAATATATATGTTATATATATATATATATATATATATATATATATATATATGTATATATATATATATATATATATATATATATATATATATATATATGAATATATATAGATATATATACTCTGTATATATATATATATATATATATATGTGTGTGTGTGTGTGGAAATATACACTGTATATATACAATATATATATATATATATATATATATATATATATATATATATATATATATATATATATATACATATATATATAAAATTGTTTATGCCATTCAATTAAAACGGACCTTAACAAATCCCCGCGAGGCTCCCCAACTCCCCAACCCTACCGTAAAAACCTCATTGCATAGTGATCTTACGAAAAGGCACATCGGGGGTTAGCCATAGGTGACATCATTTCCCTGGCACTGTTCTTGGCACTGGTGCCCGGTCATCGTACGATAGCTGACTTCAGTACCCGTATCTTTTTATATAACTTCACGGAGAGGCTGTGCGTAGAATCAGGGTTGCCAGTTTGGCCTTTTTTCACCCCCCCCCCCCCACACCAAAAACCTCAAATTTGTCCTTTTTTAAGAATTGGTTGGACTTCAGTAATATGAAAAAAGGCGGGCCTTAAATACTATATATATATATATATATATATATATATATATATATATATATATATATATATATATACCTGTGTAAATATGTGTATGTATATTCTTACATATATATCCTGTACATGAATACATAAGTGTATGTCATATATATATATATATATATATATATATATATATATATATATATATATATATATATACATATATATATATATATA
>NC_090757.1:24566240-24568740 GCF_036898095.1 Palaemon carinicauda
ATATATATATATATATATATATAGTGTGTGTGTGTGTGCTCATACTCTTTTATAATACACACACACACATATATATATATATATATATATATATATATATATATATATATATATATATATATATATATATATATATATATATGTGTGTGTGTGTGTGTATGTGTATATATTGTGGGTGTGAATGTGCATGTATATACGTACTGTTCATTATATATAGTAACTGAATCCCAACGTAAGGCAATTTTCTGCGTAGGTTGAGTTTTATAAAGTGGTTTTTATGTTCCCTATACATACACATACTGAACACGAGAAATTATTCACAACCTGCTATTATTGTATGAAAATAAATATCTATATTAACAGGCTTTATGTGAAATACTGTACTGTACATTAAAGTACTGAATCCTAATTTTATGATGTAGAAACCCACCGAAGGTTAGGAAAAACAACGTCACATGGAATTTATCTTCGTATTTGATATTCAAGAATGAGTGACAAAAAGTCACGGCTGACTTATGTAGAATTGACGTACGTAAAGAAGTGTGCTACTGTATATATATATATATATATATATATATATATATATATATATATATATATATATATATATATATATATATATATATATATAATATATATATATATATATATATATATATATATATATATATATATATGTATATATAATATAATATATATATATATATATGTATATATATATATATATATAATATATATATATATATATATATATATATATATATATAAATTTACATATATGTATATATATATATATATATATATATATATATATATATATATATATATATATATATATATATATATATATATACATATACATATACATATACATATACATAAAGTATGTGAAAGAGAGAAAGAGATTATACTTACATTTACAGAATGTATTCTGTATCTTTATCCTTGCAAAAGAAAAAAAAAATAGCCTAATTGCTTGAGGCGAATAAAAAAGTTGAATATCCTAATGCCACATAGGGCAACTGCCTAATATTAAGGTTTCAGCATTACTCCATTTCACAAATCACTGTAACCCGTTTTGAAATCTTGCAATGTGGAGTAGAAAAAAGGTTTAAATGAAATATAAAATGTACTCTAGTAGATAGTAAAGGAGGGAGCAATAAAAAAAAATAATAAAATGAAAAAGGTTCATGTGGAAAACAATTAGGTGAACTCGTGATAATGAAAACAGTAGTTAAAGGGGTTAATTAGATAAAGCAAAGGAATAAAGAAACAGTAATAGAGACAATTAAAGGCAGGGAAATGAAAGGGTGAAGAGGATGTTGAATATAAATAGAACGAAGGGATTTCTTAAGAAAGTGTGTGGAGTTTACATAGCTTTGCAATTTATTTATGCTACACTACTGTCTGTATGCACGTGAGAATCTCCCAGTATATTATTATTATTATTATTATTATTATTATTATTATTACTTGCTAAGCTACAACCCTACTTGGAAAAGCAGGATGTTATAAGCCTAAGGGCTCCAACAGGAAAAGTAGCCATGTGAGGAAAAGAAACAGGAAGAGTAAAATATTTTAAGAACAGTAACAACATTGAAATAAATATTTCCTTAATAAACTATAAAAACTTTAAAAAAAAACAAGTGGAAGAGAAATAAGATATAATAATGTGCCCGAGTGTACCCTCAAGCAAGAGAACTCTAACCTAGGACAGTGGAAGACCATAGTACAGAGGCTATGACACTACCCAAGACAAGAGAACAATGGTTTGATTTTGGAGTGTCCCTCTCCTATAAGAGCTGCTTACCATAGCTAAAGAGTCTCTTCTACCCTTACCAAGAGGAAAGTAGCCATTGAACAATTACAGTGCACTAGTTAAACCCTTGAGAGAAGAAGAATTGTTTGGTAATCTCGTGATTGTTAGGCGTATGAGGACAGAGGAGAATATGTAAATAATAAGCCAGACTATTCAGTGTATGTCTAGGCAAAGGAAAATTAACCGTAACCATAGAAAAGGATCCAAAGTAGCACTCTCTGGCTAGTCCAAGGATCCCATAACTCTCTAGCGGTAGTATCTCAACGGGTGGCTGGTGCCCAAGCCAACCTACTATCTAAAGAGCAAGTGTCTGGCAATGTAAATATATATATATATATATATATATATATATATATATATATATATATATATATATATATATATATACACATATATATATACATAGATGTGTGTGTGTATGAATATATATATATATATATATATATATATATATATATATATATATATATATATATATATATATATATATATATATAACTAGTAACATTTTCGCTTCTGGCAAGCTTAAGTTTAAGGATGAAGAGGACAGCAAGAAGACTTCGGATCATCTTACATATTTATTCAACACCAACGTTTCGGGAATCCATTCCCATCATCAGGGCTACATAAAACATGAAATTATGTTTACATTAGAAATTAATCATACATTTTTGCTTAAAA
>NC_090757.1:24571240-24573740 GCF_036898095.1 Palaemon carinicauda
ATCCAATGACTTAAAATGAACAATACGCCATCGTCTGCTTTGTGAACATCCTTCTTTGAGTCACCATATGATTTTAGTCTTTTTTATTGCTTCATTGTATATATATATATATATATATATATATATATATATATATATATATATATATATATATATATATATATATATATATACTGTATATCTATACAGTATATAATCTTTCTATAGTCCATTTCTTTTAGCGATGCATATTTGCACCGACTCGCAGCGGTGCCCTTTTAGCTCGGAAAAGTTTCCGGATCGCTGATTGGTTGGACAAGATAATTCTAACCAATCAGCGATCCGGAAACTTTTCCGAGCTAAAAGGGCACCGCCGCGAGTCGGTGCAAATATTTGCACCGACTCGCAGCGGTGCCCTTTTAGCTCGGAAAAGTTTCCGGATCGCTGATTGGTTGGACAAGATAATTCTAACCAATCAGCGATCCGGAAACTTTTCCGAGCTAAAAGGGCACCGCCGCGAGTCGGTGCAAATATGCATCGCTAAAAGAAATGGAGTATAGTTACGCTCAGCGTCATTGCCAGGCATATAACTACTCGGTCGCCCACCATCCCTCGGGTAGGGGGGAGAGGAAGTGGTCATGCCCTGTTGAGAGGGGCTGTGTGAAGTTTGCATATCTATCTAAATATTCGGCCATCATTTTTGACTGGATGAGTACACTAGTATTTGATATTTTTTGTAAACATTATAGCCCAGTTGCTTTAGGAAATCTTGTCTAGAATACGATCTACAAATGGTTTATGAAGGTTCTGAATTTGCTTTGAAGCTTTGAGCAATATTGATATGAAATATTAAAGAGCGACCTATGACCTTAATCTTGTATTCATGTATATTTGTATGTATGTATGTATGTACGTCAGGGTATACAGTATGAGTGTTTGTAAGGTAAGACTGATTTAAACGATTGAGAACTATTTTGTGATTCGTTCTAAGTGATTTTATGATACTGAATTATTATTACTGTCATTGTCAAGATTATGATTTTTATCCTTATCATTATCATCGTTATAATTATTATTATTTCTTGCAGCAATCGTATAAGGAAACAATGAGAGTTATGGGGTCCTTTGACTGGCCAGACAGTACTACGTTGGATCCTTCTCTTTGGTTACGGTTCTTTCTCTTTGCCTACACATACGCCGAATAGTCTGGCCTATTCTTAACAGATTCTCCTCTGTCCTCACACACCTGACAACACTGAGGTTACTAAACAATTCTTCTTCGCTCAAGGGGTTAACTACTGCACTGTATTTGTTCTGTGGCTACTTTCCTCTTAGTAAGGGTAGAAGAGACTCTTTAGCTATGGTAAGCAGCTCTTCTAGGAGAAAGACACTCCAAAATCAAACCATTGTTCTCTAGTCTTGGGTAGTGCCATAGCCTCTGTACCATGGTCTTCCACTGTCTTGGGTTAGAGTTCTCTTGCTTGAGGGTACAATCAGGCACACTATTCTATTTAATTTCTCTTCCTCTTGTTTTGTTAAAGTTTTCATAGTTTATATAGGAAATATTTATTTTAATGTTACTCTTCTTAAAATATTTTATTTTTCCTTCTTTCCTTTCCTTACTGGGCTATTTTCCCTGTTGGGGTCCCTGGGCTTATAGCATTTTGCTTTTCCAGCTAGGGTTGTAGCTTAGCAAATAATAATAATAATAATAATAATTATATAATAAACAGTAGAAAACAATATTATTATTATTATTACTATTATTATTATTATGATTTTCAGTAGTTCCACGGGTATCTCATCTAAACCAGGGGCCTTGCCATTTTTCAGATGCATTGCTGTCATTCACAATAAATTCCAGATACTCTTCTTCATGTATTATTATTATTATTATTATTATTATTATTATTATTATTTGTAGTAGTAGTAGTAGTAGTAGTAGCAGCCAAGCTATCACTCATGTTGGAAAAGCAGGATGCTACAAGCCTAAGGTCTCCAACTGGGAAAGTAGCTATAGCGAAAGGAAATAAGGGAATAGCAAGTTAACTATAAATAAGTAATGAATAAGAAATATATGTTTTCAAATCTGTAAGAACGTTGAAACAGACCAGACATCAAAACTATAAAACGAGACATACAGTATAATATTCTGTTAAAAAAAGAAAAAAAGAAAAAAAAAGAAAAAAAAGAAATACAAAATGTTTGAACTTCTGAACTTCCATTGAATCAACCACCTGATTAAGATTATTTCACTATCTGATCACAGCTGGAATAAAACTCCAATGGAATGGATGGTCTGAATTATGAAAAAGTTTGTGTAACATTCTTGCTTATTGAATGGCAGTTCCAGAGATTAATATCTAAATCAGGAATAAGAATTTAATAAACCGCAAGTTATGATCCAACAAATCAAAATTAGCTGTTGAAGACCAGACAGACAAAATAGTACTCGAAACGGGGTAGAATGAATCAATTAAAATATTTCCTAGGAATAGACTGCTCAAATAAAGGAAATATG
>NC_090757.1:24578740-24588740 GCF_036898095.1 Palaemon carinicauda
AGGATAAACGAACAGAAAAACAGAATAAAAAGAAAACGGGAAAAAATAACAGAAAGGAGTAAATATTGTCATATTTTCTTCAAAATGGCCTTTCATTTTCATTGGGTCTTTTTAACACCGAATCTCAAATGGGTGTCAGATGTATGGGATACTGTATCATTGTTATTGGAATATGAAAGGGAGGGATTTAAAATTTAATGTTGACAAGTACACATGTATACATAATTGATACATATATATACAGATTCATACACTAGCAGTGTAGAAATACATATTCACCAGCATAGGTATCGTTATTCTTAAGGGCCTACACACGCAACACACACACACACACACACACACATATATATATATATATATATATATATATATATATATAGAGAGAGAGAGAGAGAGAGAGAGAGAGAGAGAGAGAGAGAGAGAGAGAGAGAGAGAGAGAGAGAGAGACGTTTATATATATATATATATATATATATGCATATATATATATATATATATATATATATATATATATATATATATATATATATATATATATATATATATATATATGTATGTATATGTATATATATACACACATGTATGTCTATATATGTTGCGTATATACGCCCTTAGTATGTTGGTATTTGATCCCACTCTCATATGTATGCGCGTACAAATGCAGAAATTTCCCTTAAACCCCAAACCAAACCCAACTCGTGTCTAACTAACCTGGCCATGCAATGGAATGCAGTAAACCTTTACGTCATTCCACAGTGCATTCGCGGCACATAACTCGACGGGAAAAGATTCAGTGTTAGTTCCCCTAATGGCCGGATTGCATGAGGCGAACAGATCAGGTAAGGGGATTTTTTAAGAAATATTGCGAGATTCCACCAACAATTCACGAACATTACGAAAATTGTGAATATCTCATTGTTATTATTATTATTATTATTATTATTATTATTATTATTATTATTATTATTATTATTATTATTATTAGGTAGTAGGTTGGCCAGGGCACCAGTCGCCCGTTGAGATACTACCACTAGAGATGTATGGGGTCCTTTGATTAGCCAGACAGTACTACATTGGATTCTTCTCTCTGGTTACGGTTCTTTTTCTTTACCTACACATACACCGAATAGTCTGGCCTATTCTTTACAGATTCTCCTCTGTCCTCATACACCTGACAACATTGAGATTACCAAATAATTCTTCTTCTCCCAAGGGGTTAACTACTGCACTGTAATTGTTCAGTGGCTACTTTCCTCTTGGTAAGGGTAGAAGAGACTCTTAAGCTATGGTAAGCAACTCGTCTAGGAGAAGGACACTCCAAAATCAAACCATTGTTCTCTAGTCTTGGGAAGTGTAATAGCCTCTGTACCATGGTCTTCCACTGTCTTGGGGTAGAGTTCTCTTGCTTGAGGGTACACTCGGGCACACTGTTCTATCTAATTTCTCTTCCTCTTGTTTTGTTAAAGTATTTTTAGTTTATATAGAAAATATTTATTTTAATGTTGTTACTCTTCTTAAAATATTTTATCTTTCCTTTCCTCACTGGGCTACTTCCCCTATTGGAGTCCCTGGGCTTATAGCATCCTGCTTTTCCAACTAGGGTTGTAGCTTAGCAAGTAATAATAATAATAATAATAATAATAATAATAATAATAATAATTATTATTATTATTATCATTATTATTACCTCCACCAACGAATTTATTATCATTATTATTATTATTATTATTATTATTATTATTATCATTATTACCTCCCCCAACGAAATTGGGAGGAGGTTATGTTTTCGCCCCTGTTTTTTTTTTTTTTTTTTTTTTTTTTTTTGTGAACTACTTCCCGGTCACAATTTTACTCATAGAGTAATGAAACTTTCATGGATTAATTGTTATGTTGAGACGTGGAAGTGATTCAATTTTGAAGGTCCTAGGTCAAAGGCCAAGGTTAAGGTCGAGCAAAAGGTCAACCGAATTACATCCTAACATTAACCCAAAGTTCAAATACAACTAAGGTCTAAATTGATTCTGGGAAAGGCAAGCTGATTTCTAGTAATAAGCTGCCGTGGTGGAGGTCTGCACTCTCAGAATGCTTTACTATTACTAATTATTAATATTATTATTATTATTATTATTATTATTATTATTATTACTGTACGCTACCCGTCAAAAATGACGGATGAATATGTAAATACACACATACGCACACACAGATTCAGTCCTTCTCACCCCTTCCCACTTTCCTAACTACAACATGGTAGTTTAGGCAATTTGTGGGAATTGTGGTTTCCGAGTGGTTGCCGGTAAGCGTAACTATATATATATATATATATATATATATATATATATATATATATATATATATATATATATATATATATATATATATATATATGTATATATATTACTTTATATATGTGTGTGTGTGTATATATATATATATATATATATATATATATATATATATATATATATATATATATATATATATATATATATATATATATATATATATATAAATAAATAAATTATATATATTGCCAGGTTGACAGATAATAGATGGACATTAAGAATAACAGAATGGGTTCCAAGAGATTGCAAAAGATGCAGGGGAAGGAAGAGAAGACGATGGATTGAAGAGCTGAGAAAATTTGCTGGTGGCCACTGGCATAGAAAGACCCTATATCTACAGTATATATATATATATATATATATATATATATATATATATATATATATATATATATATATATATATATATTTGGGCTCAAGCCATGTCGTCCTGATGGAAGTTCCTATAGGGGAGCTTCCTAGGGTATATTACAACTACGGCGATATTCCCAGAGAATTTACCTTAAGGTACCAGAATTCTAACTCCTGGAGCGAGTATCCCTCGTGAAAGGGATATCGCGACATATCAGAGGACGTATTCTTGACACGCCACATGGCAATCTGCATCCCGAACAGAGATTTCGTCTCGCAGGGGGCAAATGGCAAGAAACGAATTCGGGAAAGAAAAAGGGGGAGCCGCTCCCAAGGCTCCCTATCTCCCGATTCGTAAGCGTGCCTGGCGCCATCTGTATTCCTTTTTGCGTAGCTTAACAACTCGGTGTTTTTTCCTGTGTTTCTCGCAAATTTTGAATTTATTCTGCTTTTCATGGCTTCTCCGTCTTCGTCGGCCTCTGATAAGTTGAGTACCATGTCTTTTATGTATAAATGTAGGCTCCTGGTAAATTTTTGAGTGATTAATAGGATTAATCTTTGTTACAAGAGCCGTAGCCTACCAGAGGCGTCATGGACGCTGTCGCTCGCTAGGTATAAGTTTAGTTAGTCAGAGCGACATTCCCGGTTGTTTTGCTTTAATAAATTTTAGCTATTTAGCATTACATAGGATTTCCTTTCGTGCTTAGTATTATTTTGGCGAAGTATTCGCCATTCTGGCCTTTGCTAGGCCATGTAGCCTAGTCGTTTGGTCCTAGTACTTCATGCATGAATTTGGGTTTTCCGAGTGTATTAAAATTTTATTGAAGCTTTAGGCTGTTTTATACATTTAAGATTGTGTGGAATATTTCCAAGATAGTATACGAGTGAGTTTCGGTGATTTAGGTAATCGATTCTCTTGGTGCCTAGGCTAAGTTGCTTATGGAGCCTTAGTATACTTTCTCATACTCCCCGGTTGCTTTCTTTTCTTCGGAGAAGGTATGCAATCCCTATCCCTCTGTTTAAGCCTTGGGCTTATCCCTAAGTGGTTTTTTCTGAATTAATTTTTGATAAAAACTATACTGGGGTGTTACTGTACCTTCCTGTTCCAGTAAGTCTGGTTCAAAGAGGGACAGAACAACAGAGTTTTTTAGTCTGAGTCTGTGTTTGTCTGGCTTGGGGTAGAGTCTCCCTCGCTAGCCTGACACAGACAAAGGTGGCTTAGCCTCCTTAGGTCACTACCGAAGGTTTCTGTGGATATGATTCCTTCTTTTGTGATCTACCAGACTAGTCCTTGTTGCTGTTCTCGGGGGAGGATAAGTTTCTTTCCCTGGGAGTAGCAACACCTTCCTTGCTTTGGTGCTCTGGGAGCTGGCAAGTATTGCTGGCCTCCCCCCTTGGATCTCCCTTAGGCTAAGATGAGTTTCTTGGTTGCGGGTGATCCGTCACTAAAGCAAGGTTGGTAGGACCCTCTTTTGTCCCTTCCCCCTCTATCTCCGTAATGGCCTAGCCATTACAGTACTGTACGTCGTTCTACATCTGGACCTAGTATAGGTTAGGATGTGGAATTGACTCAGCCCCCTGCCGGCCGGCAGAGCTGCCGGCCGGCAAGGGTCTTATATTTTGAGTGCTGCCCGGACCTCCCTTGGTCCCTCATCCATGCCTGCCTGTAGAGCCAGACGGCATTGGCCAGGAAGCCTGAATTAGATTCTCCCCTTCCTTATATGCACTCTTTCGGATTGCCGGGCTTGGAGGTAGTGTACACTCTTATCCAGGCATCCATCCTATTTTTCTTCTAGTGCTGTACCCGACCCGGCTGCCGGCCTATGAGGCCGGCAGCCGGGCAGGTGTAGTCCTCTGGTTCTTTTGCTGCCGGCTGGCATCGGTCTTGTACCTTTGCCGGCCGGCTAATGTCAGCCCTTGTCTGCCGGTCACCAAGAGTGTGGCCAGCAGCTGGGTACTACCTTGTGTAGTTGCCGGCCGGCAGCCATTGCCGGCCGACATTGGCTGTTGCCGGCCGGCAATTGCTGCCGACCGGCACATGCATTTGAACCAGAGCTCTGCCGCCTTATAGCTGTTAAGTAGTATACTTTAAAGCTAGTTATGGTGTGTGCCGGCCGGCACGTATCCTCCTATACTGTACTAGTATTCTTCAGTATAACATATACAGTAAGAAGAAAACTATAGTATGGGTTTTGGTACAGCACTGTGTGTTCTAACACTTTTGTGTTTTCTTGCTCAGTCCTTTGCTGTTGCCCTACAGATAGGAAAGTGAGTTCTTTCCTGTCTATTATCCAGGATTTTAAAATCATTGCTTAGGTGTGAGCTCCACCTGTTTCCTCTGGTAACTTTGCATTGGTTACTCTAGAAGAGATTAACCACTTGATTTTATTATCTGGAAGGCTGCAACAATGGGTTGTGAGGGAAACACAAGTGTGTGTCTTTCCTTTCTGAATTGTTATGCTATACTATGCATATCCAGTGATACATAGTTCACTTGATACTCATGGAAATTTCTTCTCTTTACAGAAGGACCCTCCGAAGTGCGGAAGTGCTTTCTGCAACGTCCGCAGCAAGAACCTCTGCGGACATGAGTTTTGTAGGAGACACGCAGCATGCGCTGTCTCCAAGGATGATCTCCGGTATTGGGACCCTCAGGTATGTACTGTGTGCACTAACCTGATTACTGAGGCCTTTGATTCCCCTAGGACGGCGGAATCAAGGGATATAGCTAGGAAGAAGCTTCGTACCTGGGTGAGGGGCTTCCAAAAGAACACTTCTGGCCCTTATCTTCCAAGTGAGAAGATGAGGGCGTATCTTTTCCCTAAGGCATCAGCTGATGCAGTGATTCCCCAGCCTCAAGAGGAGATCCCCCAAGTTCAGATCCAGGTGGATGCTGAAGTCGCGGTCGCGATGCAAGACATCCAGTTAGATGACAGGATGTCTGATGTGGACGAGCGTCTGGAGGAAGACCTCCTGGCAGAAGCCCAGGATGAAGTTCAAGCCCCAGACGTTGTAGAGGAAGAGGTCGACGAGGTGTCGGCTACTCCGGTTCAGATTCCGGAGCCTATTCCCTCAACATCGGCCGGTCTCCCAGTAGAGCTGGGACAGGCCCTCTCTTCTATTGATGGAATGATCCAACAAATGCAGAAGGAGAATCAGGAGAAGGCGGCTGCAATGGATCTGCGGATGCAGTGCCTTGCAGAATCACATGGGCCCCAGAAAAAGCTCAATGTGAAAGACCTTCCCTTGTGCTCAGATGCTAACCCATGGAGGTATGCTGAGCACATGCCGATGACGACTGGAAAGATCGTCATCTCGGATAAGCTGGGCTCAGTTCCCCTGGAGGAGGTGGAATTCTGGCCCAGCAAGGCATCATATCCGGACTGTTATGTCCGGCTGAGGAAGGAACCAGCTTCAAAGGAGGAGACAGAGCCGAAGGAGGTCATAGTGATGGACCATGCTAAAGTTCAAGCTCTACTTTCATCCTCGATGAAAGAGAGGGGCTTCTCTAACTCAAAGGTAGCCGCATTGAGCAAGAAGCTCCCTTCCTTTGTGTCCTCGCCTACTAGAGCCTTCCCCTTTTTACAGAAAGGGTTTGCGGCTGTACTAAAAGCAGTCGAGGCCGGCAAGCCTTGCCCCTCCCTGGAGGAGTGTAAACCCTTGTCGCTGGCCCTGCCTATGGACCACAAAGACTGGAAGGACGTCCATCTTACGTTCTCAGTTGGAAAGTTGGAGGCTGATATTGCCGGACGTCAGTTCGGCGAGGACCTCCCTAAGCTGTCTGACTTTCTTTTGCGAAGAGAGTTCGAGACAAAAGAAAGACTGGCTGCCTCAATGTCTCTTCAGACTACTCTCGAGACGATAGCAAGTGACCCCAAGGTCCATGAAATGTTCATGGTGGTGGCCAAGACTCATCTGGCCACAGTGACGAAGGACCTTTATGGCTTCGTCAAGGCAAGGAGAGCTTGTAGGGAGTTCGTGTTCACCTCGGCTACGGTGAGGCACGAGCCAAGGAAACTAATCTCCTCCAACTTTTGGGGAAAAGACCTTTTCCCTACCGACTTGGTCAAAGAAGTTGTTGATAAGGCCGCCTTGGAGAATAGAAACCTTCTCCAGAAGTGGGGCCTGGCTATCAAAAGAAAGTCTTCCCCGGACGAGGGTCCTCAACCAAAGAGGAAGACTATGAGGACTAGGCTACCGTCTCGGCCAGCCAAGCCTGTTAGACAGCAACAGCAACTGCAATTGCCATTGCCCCCAGTGCCCCAGATCGTGGCACAAACCCCGACCACTTTTCAGTGGGTACCCCAGGCCGTGTCGACACAGTCCACGGCATTCACCCCAGTGTTCGAAGGGCAGTCTACTTCCTTTCGAGCAAAGCCTAGAGGAGCAGCCAGAGGCTCGTCTAGGCGCCCCTCAAGGGGAAGGGGATTCAGGGGTGGTCGTGGTCAGGGAGGCAAGACCTCAGGACGGCAGTCCAAGTGAGATGATACCGGTAGGAGGGAGACTTCTGAAATTTCGGGATCGGTGGACCTTCGATCCCTGGGCCCACAGCCTACTCAAGAATGGACTGGGCTGGAGCTGGTACAGCACTCCATCCCCGTGCCTTCGGTTTTTCCAACACTCCACCCCCGTTATGGAGGAGTACGTTAAAGAACTGTTGGAGAAAAAAGGTGATCCGAAGGGTGAAGCCCATCAATTTCTAAGGGAGGCTGTTTTGTGTTCCCAAGAAAGACTCAGAAAAGCTCAGAGTCATTCTGGACTTGTCGCCACTCAACAAGTTCATAGTGAATTGCAAATTCAAAATGCTAACACTGCAACACATAAGGACCTTACTGCCCAAGAGGGCATATTCCGTCTCTATAGACTTGTCAGACGCCTATTGGCACATTCCAATCAGCTATCGACTCTCCCCCTACCTAGGGTTCAGGCTACAACGAAAACTATACGCCTTCGGAGCCATGCCATTCGGGCTAAACATAGCCCCAAGGATTTTTACGAAGCTTGCGAGCGTAGCTCTCAAACAATTACGCCTAAAGGGAATTCAGGTAGTAGCCTACCTGGACGACTGGTTGGTGTGGGCAGCATCCGAGACAGAATGCTTGCAAGCTTCCAGTCAAGTGATCCAGTTCCTAGAGTACCTAGGCTTCAAGATCAACAGAAAAAAGTCTCGACTTTCTCCATCTCAAAAGTTCCAGTGGCTGGGAATCCACTGGGACCTTTTGTCACACCGTTTCTTTATCCCGGCGAAGAAAAGGAAGGAGATAGCGGGTTCTGTCAAGAGACTTCTAGATTCCGAAAGGATATCAAGACGCGAGCAGGAGAGGGTACTGGGCTCTCTCCAGTTTGCTTCGGTGACAGACCCAGTGCTAAGAGCACAGCTAAAGGATGCAACCGGAGTTTGGAGAAGTTATGCATCAAACGCGCGAAGAGATCTGAGAAGACCAGTTCCGCTTCGGCTAAGTACTCTTCTCAGGCCTTGGTCCCAAGCCAGACATTTAAAGAAGTCAGGTTCTTCTTCAGCCACCTCCCCCGTCGGTGACGATTCACTCAGACGCCTCGAAGGAGGGATGGGGAGGTCACTCTCATTGGAAAAAAGTCCAGGGGACTTGGTCCAAGCTATTCAAGACCTTTCACATAAAACTTTCTAGAAGCTATGGCAGTGCTCCTTACCTTAAAGAAAGTCTCCCTGCGTCACTCGATCCACATAAGGTTGGTGATGGACAGCGAGGTAGTTGTGAGATGCTTGAATCGACAAGGATCGAGGTCACCACCTCTCAACCAGGTGATGTTGGCCATCTTCCGATTGGCGGAAAAGAAGAAGTGGTACCTGTCGGCAGTTCACCTTCAAGGAGTCCGCAATGTGACGGCGGACGCTCTATCCAGGTTCACACCGATAGAGTCGGAATGGTCCTTAGACGCAGGATCATTCTCCTTCATTCTGAATCAAGTCCCAGAACTGCAGATAGACCTCTTTGCGAAGAAAGACAACAAGAAGTTGCCCCTGTACGTGTCCCTGTACGAGGACCCCTTAGCGGAAGCAGTGGACGCGATGTCCCTCGACTGGAACAGATGGTCCAAGATTTATCTGTTCCCTCCTCACAACCTTCTGTTGAGGGTCCTCAACAAACTGAGATCCTTCAAGGGGGTAGCGGCAATAGTGGCCCACAAGTGGCCGAACAGCGTGTGGTTCCCCCTGGCATTGGAACTGTAGCTGAAGTTTGTACCGCTACCAGATCCAGTTCTGACCCAGCGAGTCCAGAAGTCAACTGTCTGCGCTTCATTACAGAAAACCCGGACCCTGCAGCTCATTATTTTCTCTCCCTAGCGGTGAGAAAGCGTTTCGGGATTTCGAAAGCCAGCATAGACTTCCTTGAGGAATATAAGTGCAAATCTACTAGAAGGCAATATGAGTCATCTTGGAGAAAATGGGTGGCCTTTTGTCAAGGCGAAGAATCCGCAGGAGATCTTGACAGACTTCTGCTTATCTTTCTTCTCCACGTCCATGGTCAAGGATTGGCAGCTAACACGATTTCAGCGTGTAAGTCTGCTTTGACAAGACCCATTCTATATGCCTTCCAGGTCGACCTAGGTAACGAGATCTTTAATAAAGTCCCGAAAGCCTGCGCTAGGCTCAGACCTTCAGCACCTCCAAAGCCCATTTCATGGTCGTTAGACAAGTTCTTCATTTCGCTTCTCTGTTGAGCAATGAAGAGTGTGCGTTAAAGGATTTGACACAAAAAGTTATTTTCCTATTTGCACTCGCGTCCGGGGCCAGGGTTAGTGAGATTGTAGCCCTCTCGAGAGAGGCAGGTCGTGTTCAGTTCCTGGATGGGGGAGAACTGAACCTGTTTCCGGATCCAACGTTTCTCGCCAAGAATGAGTTACCCACCAACAGGTGGGGTCCCTGGAGAATCTGCCCTCTGAAAGAAGATGCATCTCTATGTCCAGTAGAATGCCTAAAGGTCTATCTTCATAGAACTTCAGACTTCAAGGGTGGTCAACTATTCAGGGGAGAAACATCAGGCTCAAATTTATCTGAATCAACTCAGAGCGAAAATCACATATTTTATTCGCAGAGCGGATCCTGACAGTACACCAGCAGGTCACGATCCGAGGAAAGTTGCCTCATCCTTAAATTTCTTTAATTGTATGGATTTTGAACATCTCCGTTCATACACTGGCTGGAAGTCTTCCAGAGTGTTCTTTCGCCACTATGCGAAGCAAGTAGAGGAACTAAAGAGATCTGTGGTAGCACTGGGTCGCGGTGTTAACCCTACTGTTTAACTCTGCGAGGAACAGTGGTT
>NC_090757.1:24598740-24601012 GCF_036898095.1 Palaemon carinicauda
CAATAAAATTCACATATTCAAGAAGCACTTCATAATAACGCAAGACTCTCCACAAAATTGGAAGGTGCACACTATCAAAGGCTTTTTCTATGGTCAACAAATCCCATTAAAGGTGGATTTCTATATTCTACACATTGCTGTACCACAAGTCTTAAAATGAAAATTTGGTGAGTGCAACTTCTACATTTTTTAAATCCTGCTTGTTCATCTATCAGCTTTTCATCAACCTTTCTAGCCTCTTTAGAATGAGAATACTACATATTTTCTTGACAGGTAACGTAATTGTGATGTTACTGTAATTATTACAGTCAAATTTTTTTTTTTTTTTTTCACCAACGTTCCTACCTCCTTTTCATCAGGTTTCGTCTCTTTACGCCACATTCTACAAAATCTTGTAAGTATTCTGGGAGTCACTTCATTTTCTGCCAATATTATCTCAGCAGTTATTCCATCGTGTCCAGGGCTTTCCATCTCTTTAGTTTTTTAATGACAGCTTCGACTTCAAACACACTGAATTCATTCATGGACACATCAAGGTCTTCATCAGCTTCAGGTATATCAATCAAATTATTCCCTTCATATTTCCTATTCATGACCTCACTAAAGCGTTCCATCCAACGTATCTAGTATTATTGTGATTTAATACTTATTTTCATCAATTTTAGCAAATATGTTTTTATGGTTTTCTTATCTAATTGTTAATGTCAATATTACTACTTCCAATATAATTTTGTTGATATTCCTAACAGTTATTATTATTATTATTATTATTATTATTATTATTATTATTATTATTATTATTATTATTATTATTATTATAATTATTATAATTATTATTATTATTATTATTATTATTATTATTATTATTATTATTATTATTATTATTATTATTATTATTATTGAGAGGGCTATTATTTTCCAACATTACTTCACAAAATGCTCAAAAAAAGTTATTTTATGAACAAAAAGGTATCAATATGAAGTAAACATCCTCATCATATGAAAACGTGTTCCCTTATTATGATATGATATTTACATATATAATTTTACAAAGTGTGTCCATATGAGAACCCTTTTGGTAACTGGTGTTATATAACAAATCACAAGAATAATGGTAAAAGTAATAATGATATTAATCATAACTGTTATCATTATCATAAATATCTTTTCATGCTTTATTTATGAAAGATCTATTTTAATGTCACTGTTCTTAAAATGTGTTATTTTAATTGTTCATTACTTCTCTCTTGGTGTATTTATTTCCTTGTTTCCTTTCCTCATTGGGCTATTTTTGCCTGTTGGAGCACTTGGGCTTATCTCATCTTGCTTCTCCAACTAGGGTTGTAGGATGCAGTAATAATAATAATTTTGATAAATCAATGGTACCTTGATTTCTTTCTTGTATTCATCCAATATATTACTGAACAGATCTTGCAGTAATATATTGAATGAATATAAAAAGGAAATCAAGGAACGCTTGTTTGATCAAAATGACATAAAAATACTAAGAGATCTAATTGAGAACATGGTGATAATAATAATAATAATAATAATAATAATAACTAGAAAAGCACTCCGAAAGTGCAGACCTCCTCCACGGCAACTTATGTCTCGAAACCAGGTTGCCTTTCTCAGAATCAATTTAACCCGTAGTGGAGTTTGGAGTCTGTATGACAACCATATGTGAACCTTGTGTAAAGGTTAGGGTTATTTGGTCGATCTTGACCTTGACCTTTGCCGAAGGACTTTCAAAATTGAATCACTTTCACGTCTCGATATAACAATTAATCCCTGAAAGCTTCCCTACTCCGAGAGAGACATTTGTGGCCAGGAAGTTGTTCACAAACTAACAAACAGGCTCGAAAACATAACCTCCTCCCAACCCAACTTCAGAATCATTAACAACATTGCCGTTAAGTTTAGCAAATCCCGTTGTATAGTAGCATCTTATAGCAAGTCCTATTAAGGTTAAAGATCTCTGGTTTCAGTTCCAGTTCCATCAGAATAGATGCTTACCAGAACGTCAGCCGGGAAAACCCAACCCCAATTGTGGTACCCCACAGCAATGGCCTCCCCAGTAAACAGATTAAACTCATGGTCTCGGACGGGGATCGATCTGCTGCTATGTTAATGCTAGGCAAAAACGTTACCACTTTACTAGCGAGGACGCTATCACAAAAGGGAAAAACTCAATTAAGAATCGATCGTTCTAATAACAGCCTGAAGAAAGATTTATATTTTTTATTGTCTTTAGTATTAAATCTTCGTTATA
>NC_090757.1:24604012-24621512 GCF_036898095.1 Palaemon carinicauda
ATTTGTTACTGCTTGAAGTCTGATAAGAGATTTTCAGTATTTGTCGTGGTTAATTTTAGCTGTTATTTTTTTTTCTTCAAAGCGAGTTTTAAGTAATTGTCCTGTTAACATATATTTTATGATTATATATATATATATATATATATATCATAAATGTATATATATGTATATGAATATGTATATATATGTATATATACACATATATATAAATGTGTATATGTATGAAAATGTATATATATATATATATATATATATATATTCTTCTTCCCCGCCGATATCCCTACTTTAAAAGCTCGATTACCTAATCCGCCCTCTCCAATGCCTTCCATCAAAGCGTGCATTCATATGTGAATTTGCTCTTGAATATATAAAGTTAATCTAAATTAAAATACTAATTGACCCAACTGTTAACCTTTGTCCTCTTGACGTTAAAATTTCAAGAAACTGATATAAAATTTCCTCACACAACTATATTATTTCCCTGCATAGGTTAAAGGTTACAGCCAAGAGCTTCGTACAAAACAACCTTGTCAAATGGCTCCCAGGTAGACCCAAAACCTCTCTGGTGTATTTAGAAATTCCACGTAAAAGAAGAGCATTATTTCAGACAATATTGTCCCAACAGAAAAGCGCGTTGCAAACATTTATATTCTCTTCCATTGGGTTAAGGAATATATATATATATATATATATGCATGTATATAATGTACACACACACACACACATATATATATATATATATACTGTGTATATATATATATATATATATACACACACACATATATATATATATATATATATAAATCATGTATGCGTAACATATTCATAAAAAGCAAAAATCATATTCTGACATGATATTTATAACTACAACTGGATAAAAGTTTAATAAAGATGAAATTACATTTTCACCATTATCGTCATTTGTAACTATTGGTAATATTCCATTATAAACATCAACATTTCCGTCAACTACTTCAGATTTACTAAAGACATGAATATCCAAACTTTGCATTCTATGACGCATGGTTTTCACCACTCGGTGTGGCAATAGTTATAATGAATATATTATGAAGGCTTCCACCTAAGCAGCCGGGGGGGGGGGGGGTTGTTGCATGTTAGGGCGGGGAACTCTTTAGTCATAGGTTTATCCCATTTAATTATGAATGCATAAGTGATGAATGTATTTTCATTGTAAATTGTTTGTTTGGGATTATTTTTGGTTAAGTTTCATTGTATACGTCTTTATTTTTTTATGCTATTTCATTATTTTTCACATTGTAAAGGTTTAAAGGCCACTCATGAATGGCAGAGGCAAGGGACAGTGACATTGTCCTATCAAGCAGGACAATGCCATAAAGACTGACCATATATACATATGAGCAGCGCCCAAGCCCCCTCTCCACCCAAGTTAGGACCAGGGAGGGCCGGGCAATGGCTGCGGATGACTCTGCAGATAGACCTATAGGTTCCTCCGAACCCCCTCCCCCCTACTTAGCTTACAAGGATGGTAAGGTTGCAACTACCAAAGAAACTTAACGAGTCTGAATGGAACTCGAACCCCAGTCTGGCGTTCACCAGTCAGGGACGTTACCACATCGGCCAAACATTTGTTGTGCGTAATTTTGTGCCTGGTTTACTGATTAGTAATATATATATATATATATATATATATATGTGTGTGTGTGTGTGTGTGTGTGTGTGTGTATCATCACCCGATACTAATCCACTGCAGAACAAAGGTCTCAGACATGCTCTTGTACTTGCTTCTTTTTATTGTCTTTTTATGCCAGTCCATACCTGCAAACTTTCTTAGTTGGTCAATCCAGCGTCTTCTCCTCCTTCCCCTGGTTTTTTTGCAATCTCTAAGGACCCATTCTGTTATTCCTAATGTCAATCTACTGTCTGGCATTCTCATTATAAAGAAAAGGGGATAAATAATTAAAGGATTTTAAATAAATTAAGAAAAATAAAAGACGAAGAGCTAAGATCAAACAATCAAGACTCCGTAACGAGTCTCATAATCTCCTCAATAAATATGTAGGGGCACCCTATATACACTTTTTAAAATTCTTGCAATTCAACCTAATGAATAGGAATATCATTGAATAATTTGTTCAAAGCTGTGATAAAACATTAGAAAATTTTGCCGTATTAAAATTAACAAAAAAGCAATACAGACTTAAAATGAACAAGTTTAGTACTTCGGTATTGATCAAAGATTGAATAGTTTTGTCCAACGTGAATGAAAGGGTTGTTCAGAATTATGATCATCGTAATAATTGAACGAGGTTTTCTCTTTTGTACGATATTCCAACACATGATAAGAATTTTACCTATCAATTATACTGACAAAACTTTGACTTATTCAAGTGGGCCTACTAAAGATACATCAGAATGCAATTCCAGTTTGTTTGAATTCCATTTATACTGACAAAACTTTGACTTATTCAAGTAGGCATACTAAAGATAGATCAGAATGCAATTCCAGTTTATTTGAATTCCATTTATACGGACAAAACTTTGACTTATTCAATTAGGCATACTAAAGATACATCAGAATGCAATTCCAGTTTGTTTGAATTCCATTTATACTGACAAAACTTTGACTTATTCAAGTAGGCATACTAAAGATAGATCAGAATGCAATTCCAGTTTATTTGAATTCCATTTATACGGACAAAACTTTGACTTATTCAATTAGGCATACTAAAGATAGATCAGAATGCAATTACAGTTTGTTTGAATTTCATTTATTTTGACCAAAATTTGACTGATTCAAGTGCAAACGATCAATCAACATGGAATATCAATCTGCTTGTATTTACTTTTCATAAATCTCTCAGGAACGCAACTCATCAAAAAAAAAGTTCTTTTATTCTTATTTACTAATGGAATTAGACCTTGATAAAAAGCTTATTAGAGAGCTACTCTTGCTTGAGATAAACCAATTCCAGGTCTATGTAAGGAATAAACTTGGTTGTGTCTTTGCTTATCATTTGCTTAAAGCCACATTCAGAAATGAAGTTAAAAGCTCTTGAGTTATAGCAATTAATAGGAGAAGCATAGTTCAATCAATCACATTATAGTGACCATTAGATTCATAAATAAACAAAGTAGGCCTTTCTGTCATCTACCTGTATCTTTGACAGTAGAAAGTGTCATCTTCAAGTTAGAATTTCGTTAGATGAAATGTAAATCAAAAGGGGATATGACGGACGCAAAAACTTTTTTTTTTAAACTTAAATTTCATGAGAAGCAGGGTACTCAGTTTGAATATATTCTGCCATCCCGTCAGCTCTAGAAATGACAATGATTCCTGGAAGTATTTGTTTGTGGAGATATGGAATAAAGAGCTCGGGTAAATATGCCGCAGTTGAAAACCAAATTCTCTGTATTTTTAAATATAATGTTTGAGGCAAGTACGAGGTCGGTAATTACCATTTAATTCTCTAGTGGTGTAATACTTCAAACTATCACTCTAATAAACGAATTTTGGTTGATATCCCAATACAGTAAATTGATAAAGACCCATTATAGAATTATACCATTCGTAGAAGTAAACATAGAAATAATGACAATAGTAATCTGAACATCTGCATGATTAATTAGGTGAAAATGTAAAGGTACTCTATATACCAAAAGTATCTGATAAAGAACTGGTATGTATGGTGGACCATGCAAGATAAATTGCAAGCCACATTAACTACTTCCACTGAAGGAGGGAAAGTAGTGATGATTTTGAAAATGAAAAGCAAAGAGTGACCTTTTTTGCAAGTGGTATTTTGGTATCGGCTTCAAAACATTTAAACTTAATTTGTGAAATTTGAAGACGGGTTGATGGATAATGAAGAAAAAGCAAAATCGTGTTAACCCCCCTGGCACTCTGGGGTTCTCTATTAATCACCTCTTAACAAAGTAATGAAAAGATAACAAGATTAAGAGTAAAATGGCAGGAAAGATTGTTTGATTATACCCTCAAGCAAGAGAAATCTAACATTATATATGGGAAGGCCAATGTACAGAGAGACCGTGGCATAGTCCAAGGCTAGAGAGCATTGGTTCAATTTCAAATTGGCGTTCTCCTGGAAGAGCTACTTACCATCGCTATAATTGATTTACATTACCCATGTGGATACAGTTATGAACCCTTAAAGTAACCAATGAACCGTTACAGTAGCTACCCACCGAAATGAAAATGAAATGTGTAGTAAGTAGAGTGTTGCCATATGTGAAGAAGGAAGAGAATATATAAAGGTATAATTTTCAGTGGATGTGTAGGCAAAGGACAGAGCCATACCTAAGGATGCCTCCAGCATTAACAAGCTGGCCTTTCCTTAAAGGATTACAAAAGTCCTTACTGGTAGTATCTCAACTGATGGCTCCTTACTCATAATTCACACTCAACTGCAACCCACAACAATCAGCTGCCCAGATTAGTTCGCTCTTCCCTCGCCAGGTGGCCGAGAACGGAAAGAAAAGATTTTGAAACTCTTTATCTACACTTTTGAGAGAGAGAGAGAGAGAGAGAGAGAGAGAGAGAGAGAGAGAGAGAGGGGGGGGGAGGGAGAGAGAGAGAGATGATTAAATGGTGTATGACATACTACCTAGAGAATGAAGCATGCGTATCACGTTACAAACTTCGAAGGTAGACCTCGGGATATCGGAAGTTAAACTAGTAACGTATCCATTACTTCAACTGTGTGTAAGATTTTTAATTTTCTGACTGGAATAATTTCATCTTATTCAGTAAAATATTACTATTTTTGCAGTTTTAATTTTCATAGACATGGATATCCTGGTAATATTTTTTTTCACGTGTGACCGTGGTGTGTGTGTGTATATATATATATATATATATATGTGTGTGTGTGTGTGTGTGTTGTGTGTTTATTGAATTTAATCGTTTAGACAATGCAGCAAAATCTATTTTTTTTCGTGATCCTTCAATGAATATATTCCTGCAAAAATCATCTCTCTCTCTCTCTCTCTCTCTCTCTCTCTCTCTCTCTCTGCCATTTGTTATCACCGGAAGCCCATAGCGTTCTTTGAAACATGATCCAGAAGTCCCATCAAAAGTCGATTGGAACTTCTGCCGCTTCCTTGCTTATCGCTTAACCACATGAAGTCTAGAAGAGAGAGAGAGAGAGAGAGAGAGAGAGAGAGACCCAATCTAAAGTTTACCTACAAAGGCGCACCCAACAATCATTTTCATTTCAAATTTCAATTAGTTATTGTATTCTTTCAGTAGATGTCTAACTTGATCAGGTGCAATTGGAAATTGCTTCGAAAGTTCAAACTTACAGCAAATGTTTTTTAAGTTGAACATGATGACATAAGTCTCGTTATAATTTTATATGAAATATCTGTTTTGATGTTGTTACTGTTTGTAAAATATTTTATTTCAATTGTCCATTATTTCTCATATCGTTTATTTATTTCCTTATTTCCTTTCCTCGCTGGTCTATTTTTCCCTGTTGGAGCCCTTGGACTTATAGCATCTTGCTTTTCCAAATAGGGTTGTAGCTTAGATAATAATAATAATAATAATAATAATAATAATAATAATAATAATAATAATAATAATAATAATAAAAGAGAGAATGTAGTCTTGGGACGCTAAGTACCGTCCAGAACCTTGGAGCAAACTACTTCCTTCTGTGTACATGTATTTTAAGCTGACCCCGGGCTGGACGACGGAAAGTCTGAGTTTGGAGTCATGTTCATAAACTATTGGTGTTTTATAAATTTACACACATGCATATATATATATATATATATATACTACGCAGTACTCTAGAAGTTTTATTCCAGCTGTTACCAAGTTGTGGAATGATCTTCCTAATCGGGTTGTTGAATCAGTAGAACTTCAAAAGTTCAAAGTTGGAGCAAATGCTTTTTTGTTGACCAGGCGGACATGAGTCTTTTTATAGTTTATATATGACATATTTGTTGTTGACGTTGTTAATAGTTTATTTATGATATATCTCTTTTGGCATTACTTTTTTTAGAATGATTCATTGTTAATTTGTTCTCTTCATTTATTTATTTCCTTATTTCCTTTCCTCACTGGGCTATTTTTCCCTATTGGAGCCCCTGGGCTTATAGCATCTTGCTTTTCAAATTAGGGTTGTAGCTTGGATAGTAATAATAATAATAATAATATAAGGGGCTAGCGTTCGATCCCAAGTATGAAGTAGAAATTTATTTCTATTTGAACACGATGTTGTGTTGATATTTATCCATATATATATATGTAATATATATATATATATATATATATATATATGTTTCATTCAGTTGCTGATGACGTTTTTGGCAAAGTTTATTATTATTATTATTATTATTATTATTATTATTATTATTATTATTATTATTATTATTATTATTATTATTATTATCTCCGTAGTGAGGACAGATTCATTCTTTTGGTTAAGTGATTTGTTTCATTATTTAGATATTTCTCAAACTGTAACAATTTTTTGCATTTAATCGTGCGAAATATTTTTGAACAATGTCTTGGTTCTAATTCATTTATCTAGGATTCGATGTAAACACTGATAACAAAAAAAAATCTTACTATAGTTTCCCCTTTGCTTTTATTTCTCGTCATTTATTTCTTAATGTTTCTTTAGATTTTGTTTGATATTTTTTTTCATTTTTTTTTTTTTGTCGTTTTGGCCAACAATAAAAACTTTTTTAACTATCCCTAAATTAGTTTTATAATATTTTTTCCATTGCCATTTTCATTTAATTATCACGGACTTCACCTCAAACGTTATTTCATTTTAATATTTTTTTTAGATTTTGTTTAATTTTTTTTTTCATTTGTTTATTTTCTTGTTATCGTTTTTGGCCAAAAATAAAAACTATCTCCATCATATCTGTCCTACATTCATTACTTTTTTTAAGATTCGTTTTATATATTTTTTTTCTATTATCTTTTTTGTTTAATTATAATGGACTTCACATCAAACGTTATTTCATTTTAATATTATTTTTTATTTTGTTTATTTTTTTTTTCATTCGTTTATTTTATTATTATTATTATTATTTTTGGTCGTTTTGGGGCAAAAATAAAAACTTTATCCCCATCATATCTGTCCTACATTCATTACTTTTTTATCGATCCCTAAATTCGTTTTATATTTTTTCCATTATTGTTTTCATTTAACCACCTCAAACGTTATTTGACAATACAATCAAAGAATACATCACATCTCTACACATTCCTTCCAAGATATCGTGAAGATAGTTATTGATTCCCCCGAGGAAAAAGCAGAAGAATTCTTTCGTGTGACACACAGCCAAAGGTCGCGTGGAATATGACCGCCCATGTGATTCTGAACAGTGTGTAGCAGCTGTAGCCAGGTTATTCAACCGCTGCGTGTTTCGTGTGTAAGGGAAGTCTAGCGGAGTGGATAAGAGGGAGGGGTTGGTTGTAAGTCCCTATTCATAGATATTTTAACGTTTTTACTGATCGTAAGATATTTTATATTCTTTATTCATTACTTCTCGTGTAGTTTATTGCCTTTCCTGGCTGGGCTATTTTTCTCTGTTACAATCCTTGGGCTTATAGCATCCTGCTTTTCTAGCTAGGTTGTAGCTTAGCTAGTATTAATACTGATGATAATAGTCATTTTTTGAAAGCATATTTCGTGGTTCTTGTTTTTAATGTTACAATCCTTGGGCTTATACTGTTAGTATCCTCTATTTCTAGCTAGGGTTGTAGCATAGCAAGTATTAATACTGATGATAATAGTAATGTTTTGATAGAGTATATTTCGTGGTTCTTGTTTTGACTTTTCATAGAGATATCTCTACTGGCCCTAATTTGTAATTATAATACCAAATTGATGACTTCAATCTCTAATAAATGGTCTTAGTTAAATACTCTAAACAAAGTCATTGAATAGATAAATTAATAGAAAATCTCGACTTCTATAAAGTGGAAAAAGGCTCTTAGATTGTATTTTTTTTTCTACTAAAGTGTTGTCTAAACAAATTAATAAACCCTCCAGGTTTACAAGTGTTAATGACATATTTCTTTAATTTGATAATAAGGATGAGATGCTTTTTCTCTTATACAGAAATATAATCCTTACAATATAATAGAAGGCTGGTCGCGATGTGTATTTTTCACATGAATATTATCTATTTTATATAATTTCAAACCATGGTTCATAATCTTTACGCAAAATATTGACTTAATAGAAATGATGAGATGTTCTGGTATGCATTTTCACACATAAAAAGGTATGGAGATAATAAACATTGTGGTTTTTTTTTTTTTTTTTTTTTTTTTTTTTTTTTTTACAGAAACGTAACAAAATAGAAATGAGTAAAATGCAAAATGCTATTCGCAATGGAATGCGAGAAAAATACGAAATGCGATTCGCAACTTTCATTCGTAGATTAATACGGAAATTAATTTCTTGAAGATTACGTTAATTATCGTTTATTTCTACCAAGGCCAACATATTACATTCTCTTGCGTGTTTATGTACCCAATATTTACCAAGACTTTCTCTCTCTCTCTCTCTCTCTCTCTCTCTCTCTCTCTCTCTCTCTCTCCGTCAAGTTTTAAATCCCCTCACTAAGCAACAGCGAGAACAAACAGCTGAGCTGCTACTTCCAAGTCCCTCCGTCATGTTTATTTAAAATCCCTTTAAACCGTTTACGCGAAGCGGAAAGCGAGCTGTTGGCGAAAGCTGTTATATCGAACTGCTTTTAGAAACAATAAACACGCAACAAATTCCTATCTACGTGTTTATGATACACGAGCCGATGCTCGTATTCAGTTATGTGTGTATGTGTGTTTATGTGGATTTTGCTTGTTTCATAAGATGGTTTGCAAAGTGTTTTAATCCAGTTGTATGCGTGTGTAAGTACACTTCGATTTACGACTCGTTCACCTGAGTGTTTATTTTTCACAAATTCTTTTTGTATGATGAAATGGTTTTATGTAATGACGTGTATACACATAAATACACACATACACACACACACACATATATATATATATATATATATGTATATATATACAGTATATATGTATTGATATATAAATTTAATATATATATATTTATATATTTTATATATGTATATATATATATATACATATATATATATATATATATATATATAGATAGATATATAAATTTATATATATATATATTTATTATATATATATGTATATATATATGTGTGTGTGTGTATTTATAAATTTCATATATATATAGTAGGTTGGCCAGGGCACCAGCCATCCGTTGAGATACTACCGCTAGAGAGTTATGGGGTCTTTTGACTGGCCAGACAGTACTACATTGGATCCTCCTCTCTGGTTACGGTTCATTTTCCCTTTGCCTACATACACACTGAATAGTCTGGCATATTCTTTACATATTCTCCTCTATCCTCATACACCTGACAACACAGATTACCAAACAATTCTTCATCACCCAAGGGGTTACTGCACTGTAATTGTTCAGTGCCACTTTCCTCTTGGTAAGGGTAGAAGAGACTCTTTAGCTATGGTAAGCAGCTCTTCTAGGAGAAGGACACTCCAAAATCAAACCACTGTTCTCTAGTCTTGGGTAGTGCCATAGCCTCTGTACCATGGCCTTTCACTGTCTTGGGTTAGAGTTCTCTTGCTTGAGGGTACACTCGAGCATACTCTCCTATCTTATTTCTCTTCCTCTTGTTTTGTTAAAGTTTTTATAGTTTATATAGGAGATATTTATTGTTGTTACTCTTCTTAGAATATTTTATTATCCTTTTTTCCTTTCCGCACTGAGCTATTTTCCCTGTTGGAGCCCCTGGGCTTATAGCATACTGCTTTTCCAACTAGGGTTGTAGCTTAGTAAGTAATAATAATAATAATAATAATATATATATATATATATATATATACACACACACACATATATATATATATATATATCCTGAACGTTGTATTTGTTGGAACTTTACCTTCAACATAAGCCGATTACCTACCGTATTCGTGATAGCGCAAACACGAAAATCTTTTCGATATTGAAAGATGGAAAAAATAATGGCAGTTTATATTTTTTGCTGTCATTCCACTCCTTTTTGTATCTTGCAAAATATTTGCATTATTTGAGGACTGGGTCAGGTCTTCCTTGGTTTTGTTGGTTTGTCTTTATATTGATAATGAAAAAAGCCTATCCTATATTTAGAATAAAGTTTATATGTATTTAAAAGATGCAGATAAATATGTACTAATAACAATCTCCCCTAGATGATATACCCTGTAGAGCAAGGTTACGTTAATTATTGTTTTCTTTGTACCAAGGCTAAATATTACATTCTCTTGTGTGTCTATATACCCAATTTTTACCTAGGCACACTCTCTCTCTCTCTCTCTCTCTCTCTCTCTCTCTCTATATATATATATATATATATATATGTATATATATATATATGCGTGTGTATGTATACATATGCTGAACGACAACCACTCGGAAAACAGCAATATCCCACAAATTGCCCAAACTAGCGTGTTATAGTTAGGAAAGGGAGAGTGGGTGGGAAGGGTTGAATCTCTTATTTTTACGGGTCGCATACACTACTACTACTACTACTACTACTACTACTACTAGTAGTAGTAGTAGTAGTAGTAGTAGTAATGATAACAATAATGCCTTTTGCCAATCAGTGGTTACCCATGATCATACCTGTGTCAAAAGTGTCAATCATTAATGACTCATTCGCGGCCCCCAACCCCAAGCATGTTAGGAAATTTATTCTGAATAAACAAGGCAATATTTTCCTCAACCTTTTATCTTTGTATTATTATTATTGTTGTTGTTGTTATCTTCAGTATTGATATTACTATTATAGTTTTCATTAGAGGTACTGGTTGTAAAATTGAACCAGCCAATGTTAATCGTTATATCCTCTTCTTCTATACATAATCTATTTTTATTATTATTATTATTATTATTATTATTATTATTATTATTATTATTATTTCAGTCACATACAGCACCTTCACATCTTACATAAAATCGCCTCGAGTTTTACAATGGATTAAAGCTTAAATATGATTGAACAGGCTGGTACCAGGACCTCTCTCTCTCTCTCTCTCTCTCTCTCTCTCTCTCTCTCTCTCTGCTTCAAGAATTTGTACCAAATCTCGATTAAACTAAATAATTCATGTGATTAAAATGGTAGTTGAAAAATGTGTTCTTAATATTTCTAAATCAAAAACCTTTATAATGGAAGCAGTTCTGGCATCAGCTTTAATTAAGCGCAATATCAATCAATAATTTCTAACAGAGGGAAGAGTATGGAAAAGTCAGAGGAAAAAAAGAAAACATTGAGGTCCAGCTAAACGAAAAAATGACTCGCGAGTTCCTAACTTATCCTTCAGCATTCAAGGACCCATGAAGCCTGGCGGGTCTAATAATAATAATAATAATAATAATAATAATAATAATAATAATAATAATAATAATAACAATAATAATTCCTTTATTCCAAAAAACAATGGGTATTCTGTTACATAAAGAATGTATTTACATTGGAAGGTTCTTAAATAGTAATGACCTATTAAAATACATTTAGGATAGCATTTTACTACGATCTAAAATCCATAAATTATATATTACGTCTACAATAAAACTATTTAAAATCCTACATTGAAAATAAGAATTTACTTACAAATTAGCTATATTTAGTAAATTAGGATGTGTCGCGAAATATATAAATTGATATTTGTAGAATAAACGAAGACTGGGTTCCTTAATTCACGTTGGATGTACATTTGTGAGTAGAGGTAGAAAGTGAATTGTTTAGATTTGGCGTGAAGAGACTAGGGTTCGATTCTATTGCAAGGTAGAAATTTATTTCTATTTGAACACGATATTGTGTTGATTTTTAATATATATATATATATATATATACATATACATATCTATATGCAGTATATATATATATATATATATATGTATATATATATATATATATATATGTGTATATATATATATATATATATACATATACATATATTTGTGTGTGTGTGTGTGTGTAACTAAGGTCACCGAAGAAGAGTGTCTTCACAATTAAAGGGTTAATTTTACAAACACTATCAAACAACCAATTACCTCAGTGATTAAGGAGAATATGTGAAAGTATCCTATGATTAGGATGCTATTTAAAGACGAGAGAGAGAGAGAGAGAGAGAGAGAGAGAGAGAGAGAGAGAGGAGGACATCTTTTTCAAAATTCATGCTGTGAGAAGGTAGGTGCTTTTAGTAACCTTTCCTTATCATTGCCTTCGACGTTGTTTGTTGGCTTAAATGATTTAAGATAATCACCTCTCTCTCTCTCTCTCTCTCTCTCTCTCTCTCTCTCTCTGGGTGCCTCATGACCCAAGCTGTTATTTTTTATATACGCGTATTCTAATAAACTTTGATTGTCATAAGCATGGATGAAACAATGAATATTTATAATATTGTATTTTATGTTGGTAAAATCGTGAACATCAGTATAATATATAATTAAGTAAAATAAAATATGTTAATAGCTACACCAGAAAGGCTATCAGTTATCAATGGTATATTTACAAACAAGCCGATGCACTTACACGCAGAAGAATGCACAGAAACAAGTAGTAAATATTCTCTCTCTCTCTCTCTCTCTCTCTCTCTCTCTCTCTCTCTCTCTCTCTCTCTCGTGATTATGCGCAGATTAACTGATACCCATGAAGATTCTCTCTCTCTCTCTCTCTCTCTCTCTCTCTCTCTCTCTCTCTGTAATGGGCAGAAACAGCATTCAATAACATTGCAGAGAAGGTTTTCACTAAATGTCATGGTCTAACGCCAACCAATGCACAGACCACTGCGTATGAACGCCAAGTACAAAATGCATGTGACATTTGCTGGGTTTATCAACCCAATTAATATAATTGCACGGCATGCACGTGTTCTTTAGGACTCAACGTACATCACAACGTACGTACGTAATTCTCGCAACAACCACTGAGTGACTGAGATCGTCTCCTAGCATAGATAAAAACAATGGAGAATTGGAATCTTGAAATGACTTGGATACATTGAAAAGACAAATGACTGCTGACATACGACGAGAGTTTGCATGGTAAAGCGACAATGAGTCGAATTCACACCAATTTTCTCAATAATTTTTTAAAACCATCAAGTGATTAACTCATCTCCATGCTTTACCCCGAAGCTTTTTAACACGCTAACAAGGAGTATATTGAAATGCAAATTATTTTCACCTACCTCCAGCCGCAAGGCCCTTTGTGTCCAGTAAGGCTTAAAGTTATGTGGCCACTGAGACCCAGTTCTGTAAACACACCCTTTCCCCAACACGGCACCAGCCACACTGTCTCAATTGATCAGTGGGAACTGGGAAGCCACCAGACTTGCCAGAGCTGTTCTGTCGTGTTCCCCGCCACTTCTTGCAACTTGTATCAACATCATCAAACTCTTTTCCCTGTTTTTATTTACATCTCAAGACCTTTCTTACATAGTGGTGCCCTTTTTTAATACACGCTTTATTGACCTAGTTTCCAGAGGACCTTACGAATGACAGGACTCCTGGAAATGATTGAATTGAAGAGGAAGGCAAAGGCAATAGTTGTCTCCTGAAACAGTTGGCCGTCTGACGGAGGATGTGTGTAACTCGGGATCCCATTCCCCTCTCATTCTCACTCTTCCCCTCGCTCTCACTCTCTCCCCCTCCCCTTAAAAACCACGCCCCACTCCCCTCGGCGCTTTTTATAAGTTACGCTTCTCTTCACAATGCTAAATGCCTTCCTCGTGTTTCGGGGGTATCCAAATGGTCTGTTTGTTTAATGTTTTTTGGGGAGGTTTAAACACGGGACGCTCTTTCGACCACTGAGATACTTAGAGAAATTGAAGACGAACGGACGTAAATAACGTTCATTTCCAAAGCCTTTCATCGAGAGAGAGAGAGAGAGAGAGAGAGAGAGAGAGAGGACGATGGATTCGCTAACATCATGCAACATCGTCAGGGAAAATGAGGGAAAAACATGACGACGCAGATCACGTGATTTGGACATAGGTGTCGATAATCCCCCCTCCCTACCCCACCTCTCTCTCTCTCTCTCTCTCTCTCTCTCTCTCTCTCTCTCTCTCTCTCTCTCTGGTTTAGGGGTTAGAAGGTGTAGGACACGTCACTATTTTACGCGTTGACACTAAACCCAACACAAGAGGGGGTTTAGCTTCGACACGCGTACGTTTTTTTTTTTTTTTTTTTTTTTTTTTTCCTATCAATCCCCCCAGCGAAGAAATTAGACTTCCGTGGGAAAATTATTCGTGTGTGCGTTATTCTTTTTTTCATTTTGAACGAATCCGTCAATAAAGATAATAATTGTTATAGCTATTATTTGTATTGACGATAAAATTAATACTGACAGTATTAGTTTTGTAATGATATTAGTATTCGTAGTATTATATAGAAGTGTAGCCTATTTAAATGTATTATTTTAAGAGAATTTAGAGCCCATTGTTATTGGTAGTATGTTTCAAAAGAAATTATAATATCTAATATTACATATTTGACGATTGAGGGATAAGGCTAATGAGATTTTACATTCAATTTTCATCAGCTATCTCCAGATACAATTTTTTACACTACATCACAAGTTCAGAGACATTTATTATTAAGTCGTGTGTATATATATATATATATATATATATGTATATGTATATATATGTTATATATGTATATGTATATATATATATATATATATATCTTGACATACGGAATAATTTATCAACTTAATCACTCTTTTTATTAACAAATATAAAATGTGATTCACACTAAAATCGCCTGGCTTCCATACTCTACGGGTTTTACCTACCACTTTTTGTTTACTTAGAAGCTTAATTTCCGTCATAAAAAACTGCTATGACATGATTCAGATTGCATCAAGTCAGTAAGACTAAAAACAGAGATACTGCATCGGCTGTGTGAAAATACAAATGCTTTTCATTGGAAGTAGTAAGCTGGCCAAGGCACCTGCCACCCGTTGAGATACTACTGCTAGAGAGATATTGGATCCTTTGACTGGCCAGATAGTAATATATTAATCCCCCCTCTGGTTCCGGCTCAACTTTCCTTTGCCCACACATATATTGAATAGTCTGGCCCATTTTCACACATTTTCATCTTTCATCATACAAAAGATAACCGAAAAATTCCTCTTAACTCAAGGAGTTATTTACTACACTGTAATTACTCATAGGCTACTTTCCACTTTGTAAATATAGAAAAGACTCTTTAGCTATGGTAAGCAGCTCTTCTAGGAGAACACTCCAAAATCTTGGTTAGTGCCATAGCCTCTGCACCATGGTCTTCCACTGGCTAGAGTTAGAGTTCTCTTGCTGCTCGAAGGTACACTTAGGCACACTAGTCTATGTTTCATTATTTTCTTTCCTCGCTGGTTTATTTTCCATGTTGGAGCCCTTGGGCTTATAGCATCCTGCTTTTCCAACTAGGGTTGTAGCTTAGCTAGTAATAATCATTAATTCAGGTTACAAAGACAATGCAAGATCTGTCATGGTATGATAATTCTTTTTTCTACCAATCTGTAACATTAGTCAGAGCTAAGAGTTCTCTGTTCTCATCTGCTTTTGGGTTTTGATTTATTCATTTGATTTTATCATATTTATTATATTTTTAGATTATTAATTTATTAATAGATTTTGAATTAATTCATTAATTTTATACTTATGTTAGTCAATTTACTTTATGGTCCGCTGTTTATCTTCATCGAAGCCAATTTTATTTTAAAGATATTCCAGTATATGGAAATTATTTATCATTTAGATACCTTAATAGAAAAAATTTTAATGCAATAATAATAATAATAATAATAATAATAATAATGATGATGATGATGATGATGAACTTTAAGTTTGTATTATGAAATAGAAACCATTGAATTTCCCTTCATGTATTACTTCGGAATTCTTATCATCTCTGTTTTCTCCAAATCTTATAATCTTACATCTCTTAAAATGCAGATTTTTCATTTAAATTACAAAAATGATGTATAAATAAAATCCAGAAGTAAGATACTGCATATTGAGAGAGAGAGAGAGAGAGAGAGAGAGAGAGAGAGAGAGATCTGCTCCTGTAAATGTGTGATATTTGCTTGCGCAAGTAATATTTTCTCTTGAAATCTTATCAACCTGTAGAGCATCATGATAATTTTTTTAAAGGTTTAAAAGCTACTTAAGAGTGGCAGTGGCAAGGGGCAGTGACATTGCCCTATCAAGCAGGACAATGCCCCTCTCCACCTAAGCTAGGACCAGGGAGAGCCAGACAAAGGCTGCTGATGACTCAGCAGATAGACCTATAGGCTCCCCCAAACCCCGCCATCGCTCATAATGATGGTGAGGTTGCAGCGTCCAAAGGAACTGAGTTTGAACGGGACTCTAACCCCAATCTGGAGATTACCAGGCAAGGATGTTACCAACAGGCCACCGACATCATAACCAACATCGTAAAAAAAAAAAAAAAAAAAAAAAGGACAAGCGAATATAGAAAAAATCCATGTACAAAGCATGAAAAGGCTTTAAACAAAACGGTGGGCGTTGCTGTCTAGTGGATGAGAATGTGATGGGCGTGAGAAAGTCGATTGCACTGAATTTGGGCGTTCAATGGATAAGATGTTCCAGCACTTATCAAAGGGGGCCGGGCGCCCTGGTGTCTAGGGTTATTCTTTAATAGTGTATAGACCTCTTAGGTCTTTCCCAATTCTCTCTGGATCTAAATGTGGCCTGATTGGTCTTGGGCTGACTATTTGGATCCTGATTAAGCCTATTGGGTCAAATACGTGTCCTCGAGACTCGTGGGATCATGGTTATGCCCATGGGAGTCCTTCTTAAGCCCTTTACAGTTTTGCCCTGATGGTGTTGTAGCAATCCTGACGGAGCTTGGGGTTGGGGGTCCTATAGATTCCGCCACGGCGTCCCACTGTCGCCGAAGGAAATCCCTCCGGGGAAAAAAAAAAAAAAAAAAAAAAAAAAAAAAAAAAAAACAGGAGGAATCTTACACTCGGATTCAATTATATTGCCTTCTGTTGTTTCCTCCTTGCTTCACTTGTGTGTCTCTGGTGGTTACGTTTCTTTTTGGGGTAAAGACGTCTCATTCTTTTATTTTCAGGACGTTTCGCTCAGAAGGAAGCCGAAGCAGAATGAGCTCTTTCATATTTTTTATCTTTGGCTTAGGCATAATATAGCAATTATGTTAGTCTTCAATTTTTCACGCCTGTCGTCGTTTGTTTGTTTGCTTGCTTGTGAGCAACTATACGTAAAAACTCGGTACCAATTTTAATCTAACTTGGTACTCATGTTGGGTATGACCCAGGGACGAATCTGTACATTCTGGGTTTATAATGCATTCAAGTACAAGTATGAAACATCACTTAGAAAATAATAGCAATTTCAAGTAAATGGCAAATATTTTGTTAGTTTATTTTGTGT